>NC_137676.1:34959005-34969003 GCF_963989245.1 Nansenia antarctica
ATCCACTGATAACATTAATTTGCGTATTATGGGATTTGGGGGAAACGTAGCCTACACTGTCATAATGTGGTAAACTGGATAACCGGAGAGTTTGTTAATCTCTGCGTACTTACGTTACGTTACGTTACGTCCGGGGGGGCTTGTGTGTCAGTGTGTGTCAGTGTGTGGTCTGTGTCGCCTTCACCTTGCACTGAGCTTTTGACCTAGCAGCAGCAGCGTGTGTGTGTGTGTGTGTGTGGGGGGGGGGGGGGGGGGGGGTATTACACTGGATGATTATCTGACTGGGATGAGGGTTGGAGGTGGGTGGGTGGGTGGGAGGGAAGGGAGGGGAGGGGAGGGGAGGGGTGTTTACCTTCTGTCGACATCCAGAGGCAGGGTGTGTATGATCCAGAGGACTGGACTGGGGATGGGAGGGTTGGGTGTGTGGGTGGGTGGGGGTGTGTGGGTGGGGGTGGGTGAGAGTTAGCCCGTCTGTCCTCCTCCATAGGCAGGGTGGGCTAGGGGGCGGGTGTCTACTAGGCTGGGGCAGAGAGGTGGGGGGTTGGCGAGGCTGGGTGCATATCCACTAGGCCGGGGGGCGTGTGTGTGTGTGTGTGGGGGGGGGGCGGGGGTTATGGAGAAGAGCTCTGCATCAGCAGCAGCAGCAGCAGCTGTGCTCCTGGTTGATCTCACACTGTTTTATTATCTCTTCTCTCTCAGAAACATCTGTCTCCTCTTGCGAGCTCTTACCCCTCCCCGAGCTTACTACTACTACCACCACTCCTACCACGGTAAACTCTGGCCCAGTTACCCACCGAGGGGACGCCCAACGAGGGACGCCACCAGCAGACCACATCGGTCACACTGACGGAAAAAAAACACGGTTTGGGATCCCACACTCCCGCGATGAGGTTAGGCCCCTGTTTTTCCAGGGCCTGAAAACACAAGCGTCGCCCGTTCGACTTCGACTTCGAAGAAAAAGAAGAAGTCCTCTCTTGTCCTCGTCACCCTAACCCTCGGACGGCGTGGGTCTTCCGCGGCCGTCACATGTGCGGGCTTAGGGAGGGACCGTCTACGAACGAAAAACACCACACTAAGCCGGTGACGCAGTACAGCGGTGCCACGAAAGGGTGTGAAATGTTCTCTGCGGTTCCCCCACCCTCCACTCCCTGCGGATGGCGAGTAGCTGTCGCAACACCAGGGTTCGCAGGGTGCAGGGGGGGGTGTGTGTGTGGGGGGGGGGGGAGCGACTCGCTTTAAAATGTCGGAAAAATAACAAACAAGACACGGCGGACGTGCCTTATCTTATCTGGACCGAGCTGTTCCGATTGGGTGTTGGTCCCTCTCTACAGTGGTGTGAAGGTGTGGGGGGGGGGGGGGGGGGGGAGAGGGACTGATAAGCCATGGGTACAAATTTCAGGTTTTGGAGATTTATGGCGGCAACCTTTACACCAGTTCTGTGTGAGGCGCCCTCCTCCCTCCCATAAAACAATAAGGCACAGGGGGCGAGCCGTTCCCAAGGTCTCTTAAAACACACACACACACACACACACACACGCACACGCACACGCACACACGCACACACACATGCACACACACATGCACACATCTTTGGCAGGGGAGCCAGGAGGAGCCAGGTTTCTGGGAAGTGCTTTTAGTTAGTAGGGAGAGGAAGGAGCGCAGATGGAGTTCTCTCTCTCTCTCTCTCTCTCTCTCTCTCTCTCTATGGTTCCCTGAGTCAGAGTCTCTCTATGGTTCCCTGAGTCAGAGTCTCTCTATGGTTCCCTGAGTCAGAGTCTCTCTATGGTTCCCTGCGTCAGAGTCTCTCTATGGTTCCCTGAGTCAGAGTCTCTCTATGGTTCCCTGAGTCAGAGTCTCTCTATGGTTCCCTGAGTCAGAGTCTCTCTATGGTTCCCTGAGTCAGAGTCTCTCTATGGTTCCCTGAGTCAGAGTCTCTCTATGGTTCCCTGAGTCAGAGTCTCTCTATGGTTCCCTGTGCAGGAGTCCGAGTCTCTCTCTATGGCTCCCTGTGCAGGAGTCAGAGGAGCCACAACACCGTGCGTAACCAATCACTCAGGGCCGCCTCAGCCTCATTAAGGCCAGGCTGGAGACGGCGGTCCTGTAAAAGTCAGCTATCTCTTAATTGCAGATTCCCAGAGAAACACACACTGATTATAAACATGCCAACAGGCGTTCGGTCACAGCTGGTGTTTTGTCGCTGTAAACAAAAACAAATGGTTACCACCTTGTCTCTCCTGCCACCGATGCTTTTGCTTGTTATAATTAATTTACTTCCCTTATTATTTTTGTGTGTGTGTGTGTGTGTGTGTGTCGTGGAGGGGGTGCGGTTAATAATTAACAAGCCTCTGGCCCTGTCTCAGTGGAGGGCATCCTTCCTCATGCACGTTACAAGTATAATAGACACACACGCGCACGCACGCATGCACACACACAAATGCACATACGCACGCGCACACACACACACACACACACACGCACGCACGCACGCACACATATACACGCATACATGCACATACACACGCGCGCACGCACACACACACACACACACAAACACGCATACACACACACACACACACACCTATCAAGAGATGTTGGCATCTCTCGGGGGGGGGGTTGCAGAATGAAGGGGTTGGGGGTAGATGGACAAAAGAACAGCCTCCTCGTGCTCTACTCAAATTCATCTGATGAGGCATTTTGAAATTATCTTCACTCGGCCCTCCCCCTCTCTCTCTGTCTCTCTCTGTCTCCCACCTTGTCCCTCTCTCTTCCTTTCCCCTGGCTCCAGCCCCCGGGTTCCTGAGATTTAAACTTGGGCAAACACAGTCATAATCAAATTGAACACACACTGTGAAATGCCATATGTTAATGTTGCACTGGAATTTTAAACAGTATTTCCGTTAGTTTATCGCATGATTATGGTGGTGGTGATTCTTCTACCCTGACCCCTAACGTGAAAGCGTTCTGCTCTGCAGGCAGATACCGTTCTCTCTCTTTAAACAAACAGAGGCAGATTTATTCATATGTCCTCCCACTACGCTGCCATGTTAAGTCCCCGAGCTCTACTTCAGTCCCACCACTGCAGGAATCCCGGGCTTGGTGGAACCACACATACAGACGCGGCAGTGGGCTACTAATGAGGTGTCAAGCCACTGTCACTCAAAACAACCGGCAGAACGCTCCCAAACAGAGATATTCCTCTTTGATATGCCTTAGACAGGACGTCAAATAGTCCTAAAACATCCGCTCTTGACAATTGAAATCCTCTCTAGTCTTCCTCAAAGAATTAACATAAAAACCACATCCTGTTTTGCTTCTTGCGCCCTACTGATTCAAAGCGACATGTTCTGACAGATATAGGATGTCGTTAGCCAGCTCCTACATCAGAGCAGCGCTAGCTATTGTACCACAGAGATCCTATGTTACAGCCACCCGTACAGGAACAGTATATTAGCCACCAGGCTACAGGCTCATTATGCTGACTATGAGATGATCCAGCATCATTACTACGCTTCTCTGTTTATTTTCTGTTAACAGTTGACCTCGCTTAGCTCTGGAGGGGGGTGGGGGGGGGCTGTTGGATCAAAGTCATCCCTGTCATTTTCAACTGGCCTACTTTCAGTGACTTCAAACATCATCTAGGCCGTGCTGTGTGCCACTGGCCTACAGTAGTGGAAGGGGTATGACGACTCTCTCTCTCTCTCTGCTCGCTCTGGGGGAGGGGAGGGGAGCAGCGATGTAAACACTGCAGTCATCTCTACACATCTCTGTCTCATTGGCCCATTCCAGCGCTTACAACCGAGCTATCTTGCCTAGCTATTATTAGAGTCCCTGGTTAACTCTTAGCGAAGAACCTTTTTTATCTTTTAATTCTATTCTAAATGTGCATCAATCTAACGTTCGACCTGGATATCGTACGGTCTCAGCTGCTACGCTTGTCTTAGGTGATGTGTTTAATTGCCTAGATCGAAAAATAAACATTGTGCTGTCTTATTTATAGACCTCTCCAAGGCATTCGATAAAGTCGACCAATACCTACTCATTCAGAGGTTGTCTGAAATAGGCCTGGATCAGGCTTCATGTATTGTACTGTAGCTTGCTTGACAATGATTTAATGGACGGAATGCAGTGTGTATTTACTGATGGTGTTGAATCAGGTTTTGTGGACATAACAAAGGGAGTCCCACAAGGATCAATTCTGGGTCCGGTTCTATTTAGCCTACTATTTACATTAACAATACTGAGTTATCTGTATAAAACCTATTTAAAAACATTTAAACCTGCACTATGTCGATGACACTGTTGTATATTGCCCGGCCCCACAATTGACCAGGCTCTTTCTGAGCTACAGTCTGCATTTATTGTCCGACAGAAAGCATTTGTTGAACTAAAATTGGTACCGTACTTAATTCTGGAAAAAACAAGTATATGTTATTCTCCAAAATGATTTATGTACATTGGGTGGTGCTCCCATTGAGCGTGATCCCAATGCTTATAAATACCAGGGTATATGGTTTGTGCTTATAAATACCAGGGTATATAGTTTGTGCTTATAAATACCAGGGTATGGTTTGACAAAGAGTTGGCCTTCTTTTATAGGAATTGATCTGAACAACAGAAAGCATATTGCCCGTGCTTGATTCAACCTTCATGCCAGTGCTAGATTATGGTAATATCATCCATCAGAATGCAGCAACCACTACTCTTAAACCTTTGGATGCTATCTAACATAGTGGCCTTCATTTTATCACAGAGGATAGTTTTAATATTCATCATTGCATCTTTTATCAAAAGGTCGGCTGCTGGATCAATCTACTCACTTATTCCCACTGCTGGAACAGTCTACAAAGTACATTACAGTTCTGGTTCTGGTGCCGCTTGGGCAATTTAAAATATTGATTAAGAACCTCCTTGATGAAATGTGGTTGTTTTTCTTGATCGTGTTTTTTACAGTAATTGTAATTCTGTATGATGTATGGTAATGCTGTTTGTGTATGCAGGGCTCCCTTTTAAAATAGACTTGGTCTCAATATGACTCCTAGCCTAATTAAAGGTTAAATAAAACCAGGAGGTTGTGTAATAAAAATTGCTGTTGCAGATTGCTGTTTATGAAAAACATGCAGTGAGTCTCACCGCAAGTGAACGTGCATGTGCTAGTAGACAAATGACTCTGATACTGACTTTGATACTGGTTACAACTGACTGAGCACGACTGATGACTTCTAAAGCCTGTGTGAGTGTGTGTGTGTGTGTGTGTGTGTGTGTGTGTGTGTGCGTGTGTGAGTGCATGTGTGTACAACTTACAGTATATGGGAGAACACACAACAATTCCACAGTCTCTGGAAAATAATCTTCAATGGGACTTCGGTACTACAGTGGAAAACCAAAACAAAGTGGAAACTACATTTCGGGCCAAGTGCAGTGCATAATCAGTTCTGGTGTTGCTATCTCTGATTGCTTGAGCCTTGAGTCTCTCTCTCTCTCTCTCTCTCTCTCTCTCTCTCTCTCTCTCTCTCTCTCTCTCTCTCTCTCTCTGTGTCTCTCTCTCTCTCTCTCTCTGTCTCTCTCTCTCTCTCTCTCTCTCTCTCTCTCTCTCTCTCTCTCTCTCTCTCTCTCTCTAAATAAAACCAGGAGGTTGTGTAATAAAAAGTGCTGTTGCAGATTGCTGTTTATGAAAAACATGCAGTGAGTCTCTCTCTCTCTCTCTCTCATCTCTCTCTCTCTCTCTCTCTCTCTCTCTCTCTTCTCTCTCTCTCTCTCTCTCTCTCTCTCTCTCTCTCTCTCTCTCTCTCTCTGTCTCTCTGTCTCTCTGTCTCTCTCTCATTGGTCCAGAAAGTGCTCTACATCCTTTAAGTCGATAACGCTCTCTCCCTGTTTCCTCCTGTGAGAGCTCCTGAAGGGCCAGCCCTCAGCCCTCACAGCTCAGCCGGGCTGCCCAAGGAGAAGCCTCTCAGACTGGAGAGGTCAGAGTGCGGGGAGCCCCTCTCCTCCTATCTCTGGAGCCCACCGCCATCGTATCCACTTCCACTCTCACACAGGGGCTGAGAGTGGAAGTGGATCCAGGATAGTGACGTACTCCTCCAGCTTGGCCTCATCGTTGAGTGTGGCTCCTCTCTCGGGGATGCTGTGCACCTCTGAGAGCTGCTATGGGAGCGCAACTAGCTAGTCCATAGCTGGATTGAGATAGCTAGGCCGTATGAGGATAAAGCTAGCTAGATAGGCCGTATGAGGATAAAGCTAGCTAGCTAGGCTGTATGAGGATAAAGCTAGCTAGCTAGGCCATATGAGGATAAAGCTAGCTAGCTAGCTAGGCTGTATGAGGATAAAGCTAGCTAGGCAATATGAGGATGAAGCTGGCTAACTAGTCCGTAGCAGGATGAAGCTAGCTAGATAGTCCGTAGCAGGATGAAGCTACCTAGCTAGTCCTTAGCAGGATGGAGATAGCTAGCTAGTCCGTAGAGGGGGATGTAGATATCTAGCCAGTCCGTAGCGGGATGAAGCTAGCTAGCTAGTCCGTAGCAGGATGGGATGGAGCTACCTAGCTAGGCCGTTCACACCGACAGCTGCTCTGTCTGGGCATGATGAAAGGCTTCCTCCAAGCCCATAATTCACACTGTCAGAACGAGTCAAGGTTGCCTGTCAAAGTTCTCTATTGGAGGAGATGTTAGAGGTCTCCCATAAACATTTAATGTCCCCAGATCCAGGGAGTACTTTGAGATGGTGAAGCGCTAACACAACGCACATAAAACAAATATCTGGCAAAGGAAACAACAACCTATATGGTCCATTTAGACTGACCACGCAGGGAGGTCAGGGATGAGATGGCTCAGCAGGAGTAAAACAATTGAGGAGATGGAGAGAGAGAGAGAAAGAAAGAGCTGGCGGTTGCAGCTGGTGGCTGTGTGAGCTCTTAGCCGTGAGATTTATTAGCTGATTGTCAGCGGAGCGCCAAGCGCGGTCCGAGCTATCCCCGGCTCCATCTGTTCCAATGCGGTCGAGATGCTTCTGGGCTAAACGACTCAACTCTGCAGAGCAGCCGTAACGACGTCTCTCTCTCTGGAAGGGAAGCTCTCCCCCCCCCCCCTCCTCCTCTCTCTGCATATGATTCACGTCCTCGTCCACCTGGCTGACGTTCGCGGCGGAGAGAGAGAGAGAGCGGCCCACGTTCGAGCTGTTTCCCTCTTTTTTCCCTCCCGGGGTTAATCCTGTATCTGGCGACCGCCACGTCAGAACACACCTGTCTGTATCAGGGTGCTAACACGACGTTTTGTGTGAGCGATCGGCCTTTGCGGGAAGACGTCACCACGTGGCGTGAAGGTGAAGGTTGAGTGTACTGGGGTGAGGGGGGTGAGAGAGTGAGGGGTGAGGCTGGCTTCCCCCTTTGTCCCCTGTGGTCTTCTCAAAGACAGGACCAGGCTTCCCTCCCCTCCCCTCCCTCGCCCTCTTATCCCAGCTCTAAACCCCCCCCCCCCCACTCCCATTCACCTCCCACTGCCACCTGCCCTCCTCTTAAGCCAGATCTACCAACACCTAGTACACCTGAGCCGCCCCCCACACCCCCACCCCCCCCCCCCACCCACCCACCCACCCACCCACACACACACACTAGGGACCTGACCAGGCCCCTTCTCTCCTCCTCTTCCCACACCACCTCCACCGTCCATCACAACTCCTTCTTATCATGGCTACTTGCACCTCCTCCTCCCCTCTCCTGTATGTCTCCCCCCCCCCCCCCCACACACACACACACCCACCCCCACCGGAAGCAGGGAGGAGCAGCAGGGAGAGGTTTGATCGAAATTGATTCCAACATCTTCTCTCGCCTGGCCGTGGCCTTTCCACTCCACTCACATCTCACACACACAGAGCCTGCTCTCTACCAGCCCAGCTAACACACTCTAAACACACACACACCACACACACACACACACACACACAGAGCCTGCTCTCTACCAGCCCAGCTAACACACTCTAAACACACACACACACAGAGCCTGCTCTCTACCAGCCCAGCTAACACACTCTAAACACACACACACACACACACACACACACACACAGAGCCTGCTCTCTACCAGCCCAGCTAACACACTCTAAACACACCCACACACACACACACACACACACACACACACACACACACACACACAAACAGAACCTGCTCACTCCAGCGCAACACACTGTAACACACAGATCCTACTCTCTCCCATCCCAACACACTGTAACACACACACACAGAGATCCTTCTCTCCCCCCAGTCCCAACACACTGTCCCAGCGGGAGGCTGCTGGCTGCCAGGACCTATAGAGGCTGTGCAGATAATTTTACACCGGTGTGCAAATCCATCCTTCTGAAAAGCAGCTCATATTTTCCCAGTATAGATGAGGGATATCCTTTCAGTAACAGCTCCAGGGGGAGAGGACAGGGAGAGAGAGAGAGAGGAGAGAGAGAGAGAGAGAGAGATGAGAGAGAGAGAGAGAGAGAGAGAGAGAGAGAGAGAGAGAGAAAACACAGCTGCGGTTCTTACCATCCTCTTCCTTGTGTGCGTTCTGCGGGCTGTGCATTCTCTCTCCGCGGTTGGGGGGACTCAGGTCAGACACAGGGGCGTGATCAGCTGATATCCATGTGGGGTCGCTCATATCAAACTCCTCACTGCTCACTGAACTCTCATCCTGACAGGGGGAGAGAGAGGGGGAGAGAGAGGGGGGGGGGGGAGAGAGCGAGAGAGAGAAAGAGGGGGAGAGAGAGAAAGAGAGAGAGAGAGGGGGAGGGAGAGAGGGAGAGAGAGGGGGGGGGGGAGAGAGAGAGAGAGAGGAAAGAGGGAGAGAGAGAGAGAAAGAGGGAGAAAGAGTGTCATGAGTGTGAACCTCTAAGACAGGAGGAAGAGAAGGAATACAACAAACAAACAAAAACAAAAAAAGAGAGATGCAACATCGTAAGACACGTGTCACGTGTCACACACACACACACACACACACACACACACACACACACACACACATTCACTCACTCACTCACACACTCACACACTCACACACTCACACACTCACACACTCACACACTCACACACTCACACACTCACACATGTAGTATATCAGGCCAGGTAGGACAAAGCTAATGGCACCAAAGATGGGTCTTGATGGAGTGGACTCTGTGTGTATTTAGCATGCTGATTCACAGTACGTTCCCTCCGCTGGCTGTGTGTGTCTCTGCTGGCTGCAGCCAGGATCTGAGAGGCCCCAGCACTCACAGTAATGAGGTCCAGAGTGCTGCTGCTGCTGCCTTCCTCTCTGTCTCACGCACGCACGCACACACACACACACGCGCGCGCACACACACACAGACACAAGCACGCACACACAGCCTTCACCCGCAAACCCATTCACTGCTCTGCTCTCTATCACACTCTTTATCTCTCCAGACACTTCATACACGCACCCCCCCCCCCCCACACACACACACACACACAAACGCACAGCCTTCACCCTTCTTTTATTTTATTTTTATGTATCCGTTTACTTTTCTCCTCTTCATGTACCTTTTTAATGCTGTATGTAAAGCCCTTTGAATTGCCCCTGTTGTATGAAATGTGGTAAACAAATAAACTTGCCTTGCCTCAAACCCATTCACTGCTCTGCTCTCTATCTCACACACACACACACACAGTTCACACACACACACGCGCACACACACTAATCAAGTCATACACTGTTGCTAATCAAAGCTTCTTCTGATGTGAGAAACGTGAGGGGAATGGACAGTGAAACAGACTGCTAAAACTACGCTAGTCTGATTAAAAAGCAGCCTTGAGGAGCAGAAGGTGCCTGTAACCGGTGCAAAGCATCGTCTGTGCATCCTGATCGTCTGTGCATCCTGATCGTCTGTGCATCCTGCATCGGATTGAATAGGCTTCATGTACCATGCTGTTAATCATTAAACGCTACACATCAAGGATCTTATAGGGCAGAGTAACAGAAGCCTATAGTTGCCTCGACCTTCTC
>NC_137676.1:34969203-34989203 GCF_963989245.1 Nansenia antarctica
CAACACCACAACATCACAACACCTTTGCACACACCATATTTTTGCGCATTTGTACCTCTTTTTGATATAGCCTCTAATTTATACATCTATACACCATACTGCTCATAGCTACCTTAACTGCACATAGCTACCTTAACTGTACATAGCTTACTGCTACCCATCTCCAAACTGTACCTCTAACTACTGTACTTGCCATACTGTACCTATCACTTATCACTATCATGTTTGATATCACTATTTGCACTTCTGGTTGGATGCTAAACTGCATTTCGCATTGTCTGGTACTTGTACTCTGCGATGACAACAACATTTTTTAAAGTTGAATCTAATCTAATCAGTCAGTGTATGACACCAGCCCTGATGTGCAGAAGCCATGCTGTTCAAATTAAAACAATTATTAAAAAATAATTGCCTGGGACTACTATCTATTTTTAACACAAAGTGGTGGTAAAAAATAAAAAATAAAAAACTCAGTGCATTCTTCCATACCATAAATGCATGTGGACTGTAGGGGCATTAGTGGAGTTTTTTTTCTTCTCCAAGCACAGCCGAATCGGTAGTAGTGTCTTACTGTAGTAGGAACTGCTACTGTAAATCTCTTGTGGGGAAAAAAAACATTGCTTTGAGATGACAAGCTTGCCAAGCTCTTAAAAAATATATGGTGGTAGCCTACAGCAGACCTATTTAGATAATGACTGACGTCAACGAAGAGTAGGCTATACCAGGCTACCATTCACAAAAACAGACTGAGAGCAGGACGATACCACCCGGGCGAAACGCGAGGGCGTAGTCAACGTGTTCAACTCAGTAAACTCTGTAAAGACAATTAGCCCCCGAGATTCCAGTGTAAACAAAGCAGAGAGTACACCAAATGGGCCCTGTAGCCTTCAGAAGTGCTTTTTCACAGCCAGAAGCCGGAACTGAGTTAGCATCTCAGAGCTAATTGGGTTAGCGGCCGGACCCTTTCCTGTGGGCTGCTGCTCCTCCTGGCCCTCCTCCCCCGGCTCTGGCCATTGTTCCCTTTGTTTTAAAGTGTGCAGTGGGAGGCTGAGGAGCCTAGCCTAGACCCCTTCAGTCACACTGATATTGGCATCCTTCCACCCGCCCCCCCCCCCCCCGCCCCCTCCTTATCCCTCCATCCATCCTGCATCTCCTCCTCCCCCTCATCCTCTCCTCTCCAGCCTCCTCGCATGCCAGGCAGTTCAACGGCAGAGTCCAGCTCAGGCCTCTCTGCATTCTCTCTCTCTCTCTCTCTCTCTCTCTCTCTCTCTCTCTCTCTCTCTCTCTCTCTCTCTCTCTCTCTCTCTCTCTCTCTCTCTCTCTCTCTCTCTCTCTCTCTCTCTCTCTCTCTCTCTCTCTCTCTCTCTCTCTCTCTCTCTCTATAAATAGAGAGAGAGAGAGAGCTGTGAGGAGACCCTGTTTATTGGCTGCCATGGAAACTGATCAGGAACGAAGTATACTTGGGAATTGCAATTGATTCCAAAAGAATTCTGATCTCTGAGCTTGTTTGAGGAGGAGAGAAGGGAGGAAAAAATGGTGCCTAACAAGACTGCCGAAAACGCTACAGAGAGTTAAAGACACGCGCTGGCTTGGTATCTGACCAGTGGGACGTGTTCAGAGGACCCCAGTCCAACCCAACTGACATGATTCTTTTTAATTCACAGCAAAGGCACGGCCCCAATCCCAGAAGCCCGGGGGACTTGTCGTGGGACTGAGTCAGACTATTAAAGCCTCTCTGTGCAAAATGATGGCATGTTCTGTAATGTCTTATAATGACCATAAGGCGCTACGTTGACGCTAACAAGCCATTCGAAGCAGGGGGGGGGGGGGAGGCGCGAGATTCCGAAAATAGAAAAGAAATAGAAAACGCGAAGAGAGTCCCCCCCACAAACACAAAAGAGTCATGAGCACCAGGCGAGGGTAGCTTGACGAGCTAATGACAGCTGCCTGTCAAGCTGCAAGGCTATCTCTCACAGAGCGCTCGCTGTGCCTGTGTGTGTTTTCTTCCATCTTTTCATCCCTTTTCTTCGGAATCAATAGGTACTGTTGGGGGGAGGCGGGGAGCGGGGGAGGAAGAGGGAGAAGACTGATATCATTTCTGAACGGAGAGGTGAGGATATAGATAAGTGTGGCCGGGGTGCAATGCGAATGCCCACACCTTCCAGCTCTCTGTGAGGATTACGACGGTGCCGATTCCCAGCCTCCACTGCAGAGTATCGATCGGGCGGAAAAACCAGCCGTGAGGAGAGGGAAATACCACCACTGACACAGACACAGACACACACTCACAAAAGCACACACACACACACACACACACACACACACACACACACACACACACACACACACACACACACACACAGACAGGGCTCAAAACAAAGATAATCAAGAGGACCGCTGCACAGTAAGCGGTGGTGTACTGCTGCTGGAAGGACACACTGACAGATGAACATCAACGTCCGCACGACACCGCAACGACTGCGTACCTTTTCCGACTCGGCGGAAACCCCCCCCCCAGCATTCTATTACATGAAGACGCAGACAGACAATAATCAATAACTTCCCTACTGACCTTCATCGATCAGCCCGAAAGGCTAGAAGGCCTATTTCTGTTGAGTTACGGAGGGGAGATGATGTGTTATACTGACACACACCGCTACGGCTGAGGATGAGAGACAATCTGAATACCACAGAGAGGTACATTAGGGTATAGGCCTACAGAAGGTGGGGTGGGGTGGGGGGGGAGGGGGTGTAGGGGGAAGGCTGCATCTGAAACCATATCGCCGCAGTCAATTACACCAGCCGGCTGCTGCCATGTCATTCTATCCAGTGCCGGCCCGACAACAAAAGGAACACAAGGTAGGAAGAAGAAAAGGACACTAGACTACGGGGCGTCTGTAACGGGAGGGGAACGACTCCCGACTTGTGTTTCAGAAATCTCAGCGGAATTCAGCCTTTCCCACCGGGTGGGGCGTGGGGGGGTGGAAGGATGGAGGGGAGGGGAGGGGGTGGTTTGAACGTTGAACAGTGTCCCGTGACGACTGACCACCAGGCCAGAGACGTACTGTATGGCTGCTCCTCTAGTGGCACGGAGGGAGCAAGGCACCGTCAGTGGAGAGGAGGAGGAGGAGGAGGAGGCTCAGATGGAGGAGCGACATGACTGTCGGCTGTCGAGAGAGAGGAGGCAGATGGGAAGGGAAGCGGGGAACAACAAGAAGACCAGGAGGAAAGCAAATCCATAAAAGCCATCATGCCCCCTCGAGCCTAATCATTACCTCTGTGTATCCAACACCTAGTGAAACGACGCTAACACGGAGGTGGTGTCGGAAGGATGGAGGGGACCGAAAGGCGGGCAATATCAATTAAACTTTCCTTTCGCTCCATGCTGACACGAGGTACAAAGAGAAGGATTTCTGACCTCTTTGGCTGGTATTTAATACTAAGCTTTGGATGTGATAGTAGGATAATCATTGTATCATTCAATGTTGGGAACTGGAATCTAGATTGCAATCCCTCAAGGCAGTGGCCTTGGTGGACGAGGTGGACGAGGTTGCCGAGCAGAAAGCGGCAGGCGAAATACCAGCGAACGCCAGCAACCACGTCGCCGAGGTTATCATCGTGTCAAACAATCACGCCGCTCATAAAAAATTCTATCAGCATAAGAGATGGAACTTGTAGAGTGCTCAAACATGTTTTAATGAATCACATTTCTAGGGAAATAGGTGTCGAGTCGACCTGGCCCTACTCATAACTGAATAATTGAAGTTTGCGTTTTTTTTTTCATCCCACGCCTACCTCTGGACAAATAAAACAGCCTCGCTTATCGACACTCAAATCCGAACGAGTGAAAGGCATTTCGGCAGAGAGATTAGAGAACTGGTCAGCTGCCCATCTGCTCTCTGCTGCGTGGCGGTAGTAAGGGGCAGGCAGGGCTACGTAAACAAGGTTGGTCTCTGGCAAGTCCTTAGGCTATAGGCTAAGTGGAGTTTCTAGAGAGCTCATTTAGAGGCTCGCAGACACCAGACTGTACTCTTGAAGAGATGCCAGCCCGCAAATCAACTCCCCATGAGAGTGAGTTCTTGTTTTCTGCTTACGGACTTCCTGATTCATAGCGAGTAGCTGGCTAATACACCAACATGTGTTTGTTTTATTTAATAACCTTTTTTTCATTTAATAACCTTTTAGCGTCGGTGTACCCAACTCACCCAGTGTGAAGTATTTGGCCAGATTGGTAATTCCCTCTGGTCGTCTGAAATAAACTGGGAAAAGATTGAACTCAGAATGTGTCGGCAGATATATCTTACACATAAGTGCCTTCATTTCTACCAACATAAATACATAATACCGGGATTTCCCAAACACGACTAGCTTGTCTTTCTTGTAGTTCTGTATTGAGTGTGAGAAGGAACACACCACAAGCGAACACACCACAAGCAAACAAAAACAACTATACACAGACCCACTTAACGTGTTGATCTGACGTTCACCTCTACTACAAGGCTTCAGCTGCAGCTTCTGCCTCCAACACGATGACTGACTCCCCTTGATGCTGACAGTAACCGACTGCCGATCCGGTGTGTTCAGATAAGGTTTTTCCATGTGACAATCACGGTTATACATATTTAAAGTTGAGCTCAGCGACTGTAGGCTACACCATGGCTGACTTCATTATACCAGAGGAGCACTCTGATCTTCTTTCACGAGAGAAGGCACTGCTGAATGTGATGGTTCAGGGTGCTGCCGCTTGCTTTCAGGAAACTGACAGTTCCCTTAGAGACACACACACACACATATACACACACACACACACACACACATACACACACACACCCACACACACACACACATACACACATACACACACACACACACACACTCACACACTCACACACTCACACACACACACACACACACTCACTCTTATACAAAAGAAAGGAAGGAAAATTACAATTATCCCTACTCCTCTCTCTCTCTCTCTCTGTGAGTACAGAACACTAATGTAGACATTGTTTACGGGATGTCAAGGCAAAGAAATAAAAATAAAATGTAAACAAACACGATTTGACGGTGCCGTCATCGGGCTGACTCGTTTAGAGAATGTACGCAGAGACGCTGCAAGAGAATTACAGCCCAGGCTACCCCTCAGAATAAAGAGAGTGCAACAATGCATTGTACAAGCTGCAGTGTTGTTGATAATCTCTCTGGTGCTCGCTCTGCTGACCCCCCCCCCCCCCCCCCCCCCCCCCAGAGGAGGGGTCAGAGTAGAGGAAGCAGCTTTAGTCAGTTCAGAGGAAGAGTGAGGAAGGGTCATGTTTTAAATGACCTCTAAAAAACCCATCTGTTTTATCCAGCCTGACCCTGGCCCGTCCCGGCCCAGACTACTCTCCTCTCTCTGGGAACACTGAGGAGAACAAGACAGCAATTATTTGTTCGAATGTTTGGCTGCGGGCCGGAGACCGTTGCAAGCGGTAGGCTATGTATAACATGACAGACATGGGTGCTTCTCAACGACAATTAGCCTCTTTCCTGCTTTTTTCCAGAACGCATTTAAGTTGCATTCTACAACCCAAAAAAAAACAGGAAAGAGGCTAATTGTTGTTGAAAGGCAATTAATAGGGCTTTGACCTTTCGCATCATTTTTTATTTTATTTTTAGAACACAGATGACTCATAAAACTGAGTAATATCGCATCTAACAGCTCTGATAATAAATAAATAAATAAATAAATAAACCTCATCTGAGGACCCCTTTTTTTTTTTTTTTTTTAAGACCCTCAGAGATTAGTGCAGTTGTCCGACAGTCACTATTCCTGTTTAATCCAGTCAGGCACAAATCTGCCACAAGTATGACGATTAACCCCTCACCCCTCTGGAACCAATCCTACGAAAACATACAGGATTATATCACTTCTACTGCTCAACCCGCTCCGGATGCGTATCAGATCCAGACGGAGTGAGATACGTGTCAGTGAATGGCAGTATCGGGGAAGATGAGCCGTACAGCAGCGACAGCAGCAGCAGCAGCAGCACAGTGGGAAGCGTCTATGGGGAGAGTGAGTGAGAGAGCGGTTCCGCTGGCTGAGCCTTAAACACATCCTGCAGGCAGCCGAGCAGGCAGGCAGTGCTGGTCGAGCACAGAGCAGCCACGAGCGAGCCAGGGGCAACACAGGGAGGGAGTCTGAGATTAGATCCTCTGTCACCTCCCATCTCCCCTAGTCCCTCTTGAGAGCAGCACACACTGCCTGGGAGGAGAGGAGCCGGGAGGCATCAGGAAAGGACATACTGTTAGAGGGCTAGGACGTAGTAACACCTCCAGACTCACCTACGTGAGAAATAAAGACTGCATCATGTCTGACTAAAGTCTGATTAAGTTCTTATTTCAAACATTTACGTAAAAATTTGGCATTATGTCGAAAAGCATTATGTCATTTTAGCATGTCTTTCATAAGAGTGGGAAACCATATGCCAGAATTAGCCAAACGGTATTGCGATTGAGGGATGAGGGTCAGTTAGTAACACGAGCAACCTAATCTTTGGGATAGTGAAACCACACTCTAGAAACCGCACTGCAAGGGACCGGTTACATAGAGAGGAGTTATGGTAAAGTGGTAATCTATGCGGAAAAAGAGAGATCACCTGTTTCAAAATCACAATCAAGTTCATGGGAGACACACACCTCAGTGTGTACCAAACTACACCTCACCTACAGTACTACAACAACCGAATAATAACGATCAACTTTATTCAGGGCCTGGGCACATTTTTTTTTACAACCTATTAAGGGAGGAGGGTGCCCGTAGAGTAATAGTAAGATAGGGGGGAAATTATAATAATTAACATGACAAAAAAAGAGGTTGGAGAGAGAGAGAGAGAGAAATAGGGAGAGGAGTCGGAGGAGAGGAATGAAGGAGAGGTTGACACCCACTGCCTACAGCCCTGGAGCTCAAGGGAAGGATTATTATCGAGGCAGCATACCCTCCAACTGGCCATCTGACTTGTAGGGGTCAGGAAAAGTTTTTTTTTTTAGGAGGGCTTTATGGCAGAAGGCAGGGGATGATAAAGACGGTTTTAACGCCATTAACCCTCTGGCCATTGGAGCAACCGTCCCTGTAGAGGTAGAGTTAAGATGGCATGGGGGCGAGGTTGTCTGCCAACTTCTTCAACTGCAGAAAAGTAACACACACGAAGGCACCCTGCTGTGTAGTAGGCCTCTCTGCCAGCAGAGCAGTCTATTCCTAGTCTATTTCAGGTGGGCACACCACTTTTAGCCATTTCAGTGAGAGACACAGTGACACTTTTATAAGGCTAATTGTGTGACACTACTATCATCTGTCTAGAAGTGAATCGACAGCTTTGGAGCGTTATCACAAAATCAACAATGTAGGACTCGGCGGAGCAAGACTGGAACAAGGCGATGCTGGTAGTGACACTACTACCAGCACCACTGACACTACTACCAGCACTAGACTACCACTGACACTACTACCAGCACTCGACCACCACTGACACTAGTACCAGCACTAGACCACCACTGACACTAGTACCAGCACTAGACCACCACTGACACTACTACCAGCACTAGACCACCACTGACACTACTACCAGCACTAGACCACCACTGACACTACTACCAGCACTAGACCACCACTGACACTACTACCAGCACTAGACCACCACTGACACTAGTACCAGCACTAGACCACCACTGACACTACTACCAGCACTAGACCACCACTGACACTACTACCAGCACTAGACCACCACTGACACTAGTACCAGCACTAGACCACCACTGACACTAGTACCAGCACTAGACCACCACTGACACTACTACCAGCACTAGACCCAATCGAAATAGGACCTGTCTGAAAGCGGGATAAGGGTACAGAAAGACTACAGAAATCCGTATCGCTACAATAGACTGGGATTGGATGAGTAATGAAGGCCTAGTCGTTCAGAGACGCATCCACTGCTAGCTAGAGAGCCCACACTGTGAGGGCCTGTGCCTACAGCGGTCTTTGACATCGAGCAGGTGATTATTTCTACTTACCAGAAATGAACGTGCTTTATCTATGCAACTTAGAGTAGCCTGGGGCTGCTAAACCTAATACATTAATGTTATAACTTTTATATTTTTTATGTTATAACAAAGGTAGCTAAGCATAAATCAAACGGTAACCCAACTAACGGTATTGGAATGTTTACGTTGAGTAAAAAAAAAAAAAAAAAGGCTGCGTTCGTAAATTCGCTCAGAGCGCCGCAGCGCACACTGGGACCAAGTCATTTGATTGGACAAGAGGCATTCCATGAGTGCTGATCAGATTTCCAGAGCGAATTTACGAACGCAGCCAAAGTATGAATGTTCACTAGCGTGCTAGTAAACTGGCTAATGTTTCCGGCAAATGTTACCATGGTAACTTTAAACAGACCACTGGACGTGGAGCTGCGGTATATGTGGACAGGACAGGACAGACAGACCCTCTCCTGCACCGGAGGGACATCTCGCTTCAATGTATTGACATCTATCATCAAGCTGTAGTTAGTTTATTGACATTTCGAGTACAGCCCAAAATGTAACCTATTCTATTCAGCGTTTCCATCCAGAGAGCACATTGGCCCAGTAGGTCCACTCAGATGAGGTGACCGTGTCAGTCCAGATGACTGTCCCCCACTGTGCTCGGTCATCATGCACCCCACATGAAGAGAACAATGTGACACCGGCACTACGCTATACATTGAAATATGCACTTCCACAAATATGTTTCTTCTTATATGTTTCTTATCTAAATATAAATGAAACCAAAAATCTATTCAAAACAATTTAAAATCACTGGTAGAATCAATAAATGCTGACGGAGCACAGATATAAAAGACGCATCCTTGGAGTATTAATGCTGCTCGTTAATTCCAGCAATCAATTACACCACAGTCTATATTGTTTCATTGGTAAGCACTGCGAATGGATAATAACAGATTTAATGTATTATGCCTTCTGGCGTGTCTGCGATAAAAGCCTGCTATGTCTATTGATGTGATAACTGTATCATAATATAAAACATGTAACTTGTTTCGTATAGAGGGTTCATTTGAACATCAATTTGCAATAAATAAATGCATTGGTATAAAATCTGCCTTTTTAATTTATTAACCATACAATCATATCTATTACTCGCATTACATGAATACGAAATTATTATATATGCTTATGAATAAGGAGATACTCGCTATACTCCAACGTTATTTCCCACAGCTGAGGGAAAATAGCTTACATGGCACACTGCTGAGTAAACCAAAATAAAAACATCACTGTATAATGTTGAAAAATGCTTACCTTCACTTCTGGTCGTGAATTTTCAAGCCTGAATGTTTACCCCTCTTTCTAATTACGTTCCCCGTACAGTATTTGTTCCCGTTTTTTTATTCTAAAGACAATGTCCTGCTATGGGAGCGACTATAGGACACTTCAAGATTCGCACTGGCTACCAGCCCCAAAGATGGAGGCGGGGCAGAGGAGACCGACGTCACACCTCGTGCAAAAGCGGGGACTGTACAGCATGAGACAGTGGCTTCACCAAACCCATTTAAAACCTCTACCAGCCCTCCCTTCATGTTGCTCCTTTCTCCCCTTCCCTTTGTTAATTCTCACAATGAGTTAATAGCATTGTTTTTTCTTCATTGAACTTCTTTCTTTTTCCTGAAATGTACATTAAACCTTTTCCACTATTTTCACTTTTTTTTATTGAGAAGGACTTGAAATAAAGTAAATGTACAAAGGATGAATTAATCATTTACTTGCCAAAGAGTACTATTCTGTTGACCTTTGGGCAGTGTCGCAGGCCTAGAGAGCATAATAGGGTAGCTAAGTGGCTAACCCTGGGAATACATGACATAGTCTAATATTGATACAGGTTATATACTCTATGAATAAACTATAGGATATGGATAAGTCAGAACCTTTATCCTGATCTCAAATAAAGCAATGACATTACAGACACTCAAATCAATCCTCAAAATGAACATATCTGTGGTCAGATTATTGTGTGATTCACAATGTCTCAATACAGGACATAAGGGAAGCTTTTTATGTATCTTATTGTAAAATCAAAGACTTGATGCCAAAATAAGTTTAACTATAATTTTAACAATAACTTTAAGAACCAATTATAACATTATTACAGTTATAAATGACACATTATTAAATTATATAAATTATATAATGAAAAATTCGAAATATTATAAACGTAATATGATGGGGGAGGGAGGTGGGGCGGGAGGGAGTAGGGGATGTTTGTATTATTGTTTATGTTTTGCTGAATAATTGCTAAACTTAATAAACCGTTATTTAAAAATAAATTGTTAATAACAATAATAATGTAATATGGGTTTTTAAGTATTTAGTTTAATGTATATTTTAAAACCAATATGAATCCCTATACACTTGAGTCAACAGATGCTTTGATCACCACTGATGGCTACGTGTTTGTGCCGCATCTATGGGTCAGACCTGCCACCTACAGGCAGCCACTGGAATGACAGGCTGGATATCAATAATACACACATCCATTATCCACACGTTCACCGCGGCCAGAGAGAGAAGCATGGTAGAATCCAATGTGGTTTGGTTGTTTGCAGACATACTGTTCTGTTGACGGTTGTAGTGTTCTGAAACCATAAAGATTTAGTGCACCACTTACGTCTGTGGTTCCTCTATCTCTTCAATCCCATCGTTATGTTAACCAACACACCCTGTGCCTTAGACATGCTACATTGATTTTTTTTCCCTGCTTTTCATCCATCAATAGACCTCAGATAGAGAGGATCTATGTTTGCTCCTCTGTGTGCCTCACCTCATCTTTTGTCCTTTTCAATTAGCAAAATCATGACCTGCCTGTTCTCTATCCCTTAAAACAGACGACTACTTTTTCTGCATCACGTCCAAACGCCTCCTTAGGTGAGGTGTTAGTCTCTTTTCTATAAACGAGTCTTTACTTCATCGCCTGTATCTTATCTTGTGTCTTGCTAGCCCCCCCAAGTAATTATAGCCTACCTCTCCATCCCTCTACCCCCTCCCCACCCCTCACCCCCCCCAAAACGAAATTAGTTTCCTCAGGAGAAGATAGAAATAAATGGGAAAAGGGGGCCCATAAACGATAATGAACCATCCTCTCTACCTCTTTTAATTCTCCCCCCATCGTCTCCCCCCCTCCCCCCTGCCTCCCTCCCCCCTCCCCCTCTCCATGTGGTGCGGGCAGAGCCACCGCCCTACGTCTGCAGGCTGCAGGAAGGATGCTTGGTAATTTCCTCTTTTATTGAATTGGGCTGAGGACGTGCATGTCCTGATGGGCTGGTCTCCCCCTCGCTGCCACACATCCTTCTCTCTCTCTCTCTCTCTCTCTCTCTCTCTCTCTCTCTCTCTCTCTCTCTCTCTCTCTCTCTCTCTCTCTCTCTCCTTCTCTCTCTCCCATTCACTCTCTCTCTCCTTCTCTCTCTCTCTCTCCATCTCTCTCCCCTTCTCTCTCTCTCTCTCGCCCCTTCTCTCTCTCTCTCCTTCTCTCTCTCTCTCACTCTCTCACCTTCTCTCTCTCTCTCCCTCTCTCTCTCCCCCTCTCCTTGTATCTCTCTTTCTGTGCCCCCCCCCCCCCCGCCCCCTCCTCTCTCCGCCCATCGCCCCTCTCAACCCAGCACCACCCTATGCTACTACTCCCAGTAGGGACGCCATAAAACACACACACACACAATAGTCCCATGACCTCTCTTTCACAGAGCGGCCATTCACTGATTGCCCTCCACCGTGCACTCTGACATCCCATCCCGCCCCTCTCCCGACCAGACCGAGCGCACTCTGCTCCCTGTGCCCGGCTTCTCATAGGTGAGTCATTGTTCTTCCTTTCCTGCCTAGAGCCTAGCGCTCGTCTGAAAATTGCTCTCCCTCTCTGGAGTCAAAGTCACGTGTTCACATGGCAACAATAAGACTCCCAAATCGACTCTCGACGTCCAGAATTTCCTGGCCGCCTGAAGATGTTATTTCTTTGATTAACAGAGAGCAGGAAATGGGAGTTATGCAGGGTATCTTGCTATTGCACAGGCTAATGATGCCAATTTTGTGTCAAAGTGGGGAAAAATGACATATATATATATACTATGATACTATACTATATATATATATAATATACATGCACTTTATTTATAATCATTTAAGAGAGTCCTGTTGGAGCCGTGCTTATTTGTAATGAGAGGTTATTACAAACAGAGTTGAATGACCAGAGAGCACATGTGAGTCACTCAGCAAGGCAGATGCAATCCAGAAATAATAAAAGCATTTTTTTCCCCCACTTTTACTTAGCTGTGCGTTGGCAAAGGAAAAGGCAGTGTCTAGCCGACAGGACATATTGGCATTCCTCTGCAAATTGGCACTCCACTGCCTTCCTCACACCTCAGTTAATTAGACTGCCGCTTAGAGGCTTTGTTAATTGGAATGAGCTGAACCCCCCCGATCCCCTCCCTGGTTATCAAACCAGGCAGGCATACACACACACATACACACACACACACACACACATCCGCCCACACACACACGCGCACACACACACACACACACGCGCACACACACACACACATCTGCGCACACACACACACATCTGCCCACACACACACGCACACACACACACACTGTGTGGGTTTGATTGACATCCCTGAACGATTCTGTATATGCAGTTGTACAGATAGCTAAGCTGGCGAGGGGGTTTGGGGGGTGAGGGGTAGGGGGGGTAGGGGGGGGGGGTAGCAGAAAGGACTGTTCTGAAAGGCACTGTGACACTGCTTTCTCCCAGCCAACCCTCACCCATCCTGGACACCAGACCACACAGTACAGCCCTGGGTCCAGCCCCTCATAGGTCCAGCCCAGCCCTGGGTCCAGCTAGGTCCAGCCCAACCCTACGGAAATGTATGCACTCGCACACGCATTACAATGTAAGTCACTTTGGATAAAAGCATCAGCTAAATGGCCTATATTATCCTGGGCCCTGTTCAGTAGGGTTCAGTGCTACAGAACTCTCAGGTTGTATTGGTTTGTACTGGGTTGTACTTCATGGGAGGGCCTGTGGGAAACTAGGTTCGGGCCAGAAACTGAAGCCCTTAACCCAGTAGGTCCTACACACTCTAAAACACACATGGAAATTGTTTGTGACGCATTAAAAGCACAGCCCTAGACAACTCAGCCAACGCAGCATGCCTGCTGTCGTGCACCACAAGACCATACCGTACTCAGCATGGGGGCCTTCGGGTTTCTGCCAGGTGTCACATATTTTTGACAATTCCCACGACAATTTCTACTTCTGTATTTGTGCATACTGTAGGCTCTATGTATGCCACCCAACACAGCCCACCCAGGCCCACCCAGGTCCACCTGCAGCTACTCTACTGCTGTAGGACAGGTATGAGTGTGGAAGAACCAAACCAGCTTCCCACTGTTGTCAGAACTGCAGAATCACTCCCCATCTTCCGCCAGAGATTGAAGACCTCCATCTCTTCAGGCTACATCTTAACTGTCCCTCCTGAGACATCGACTACCCCCCTGTACTGTTTCCCCTGTGTCATAATAATGTAACGACGACTGCCAATGGCTCCAGGCCTGAGCATAGATTTACTTTTTCCTGCTATGACTGGTGGACAGATGATTCACTTACTTAGTCAAATGTATTTGTTGTAAGTCGCTTTGGACTAAATGTCCAAAATGTAAATGTGATGTAAATGAGTGTGCGACGTTGTGTGAGCGTTTCCCTCCCTGACCCACCCCGGGTGTCTGTCTATATCTTATATCGGCACCTCCTAATTTTACAGCCCTTTTTCGACTCTCTTTTGTTTTTTACCTGGTATACTAAGAAAACTATGTGGTGACCCCCCAGGGATACTTTCCGGTACTCACCTCAATAAACTCAACACCCACCGGCAACTACCGCTACCTGGTGCTAATTGGTACTTCAGCGGGTGCTCGAGTCAGTGAATGTCAAAGAAAAACAAGACAGCGTGATGAATATGCAGGGTGATCACGACACTGTGTGTCGTTAGAGACGGTCTACCTGCTCGTTGGCACTCATGCACTGCAGCTTCATCTGCTTCAGGTAGGTGGTCGTCAGAGGCATATTGTAGTCGATGAGGTCGGGCACCAGAGAGGACGGCCTGTCGTTCTCTGTCAGGACCCACCAGAAAAAGACATTCGTTATTGAAACGGGTCGACAATAATGCACGTGACATTATATTTCGCAATATTTTCACACAGTATCATAACACGATAGGGTTCGAAGGTCGTGATATTATTTGAAGGTCATGAGGTTGTGCAGGAGGTGACCCTTATTATTAGAGTCGTGGGAGTCGCCTATGAGGCTCAGTTCTCTCGGCGACCACTAGAGGGCCAACTGAGGGTCGAGTAGAGAGAGAGAGAAAGAGAGAGAGAGAGAGAAATAGAGAGAGAGAGTGTGTGTCTCAGGCTCAGGGGCGCAACAACCACTCAGTCCTCTGGCCTCTCGTCACATGTTCCTATAGCTTATTGTCCTTTAGATTCTAATTAGAATAGTAACGATCCCATATAGGCATAATCACAAACCCATTTATTTAACAGTGATGGGGGGGCTTCTGGCTCTCCAGCGATGCCACAGGGTACTCTATCCCCGCCCCGGTCATTGATGTTAACGGGTGTTAGAGGGGAGGCCGTAACTGATGATGTGTCTTCATTATGATTAATCTGATTTCTCCACACCGGGGGGTTTGTGTGAAGGCCCATTAGTTGCATGAAACAAATAGGCTGACGGTTGACAACCCCTTTGGGAATTGGGACTTTACTGTACATGTTCTACCAAGAGTTCCCTGGTTATCCGTGTTAGTCTACTGCATTGACCGTAATCCCTCAAGTACTGGAGAGGCCCCACAGTGTCTCTCTCTCTCTCTCCCAGAGTCATGTGTTCGGCGATCAATCCCATCGTTCAAACAACACATCACCTACTAGACTAGAGCATCCAACTACCTGGACACGCCGCACACACACGCACACATGCGCACACACGCGCCACACACTCACACTTGCACACACACACACACACACACACACACACACACACGCACACACACGCAAACACACACGCATACACACACACACACACACACACACTATCAATCAGTAATCGATGATCACTCTCCTGTCTGTTTACTGTGAGGTATTGATCGGCGTATTTCCCTCCTTCACCACTCCAGACATCCAGGACGGCATCTCTCCCTCAGTAGGTCAGCCCATAATGAAATGACAAATACCAGGCGACGCTGAGAGATGGAGGGATGGAGGCCCGGGAAGAGAGAGGGAGGGGAACAAACACAAAGGAAACGGCCACCTCCGCGACAGCGTGCTGTGTGTGAGGGAGGCTGTGTGTGAGGGAGGCTGTGTGTGAGGGAGGCGTCTTCTGTGTGCTGTATATACACTACGACGACAGCAGAGCAACAGCTAGACCGCTAGCAAACGGCTGAGGCCAACAGGTCTGAAGACTCAACACGCACACGCACACGCACACACACACACACACACACACACACACACACACACACACACAGACCTACCCTGCCTACGTCAATTAAAAATAGCCCCAGCGTTACAGTCATTAATTGCATTTAATAATTCAGAGCTGAACTTTTGTGCGCGTCGCAAAAGGCGGATGGGAGGAGGAGGGTGGTGGGGGGGTAGTGGGGGTATGAGGGGTGGGGGGGGGGGTGTTGGAGTGGTCGGGGTTGGAGGGGATGGAAGGGGGAGGACCCCCATGGGGCAGGAAGCCAATTAACTGCTCTCTTTATAGGCGGCACCCAGTGTTAGCTTAGCGTTGACGCGACGCACTGACAGATCAGGCCTGGGAGCTGTTCTCTGGCTGCTGCTCTGAGACTGTTTATGGGACGAAGACAAGTCGATAGAGAGGTTTATTAACATGGGGGGGGGATATAGAGGGGGTTATAGACTAGATAGAGAGGTTATAGACTAGATAAAGGGTTATAGACTAGATAGAGGGTTATAGACTAGATAGAGGGTTATAGACCAAATAGAGAGGTTATAGACTAGATAGAGAGGTTATAGACTAGATATTGGGGGTTATAGACTAGATATGTGAATGAATGAATGAAAGAAAGAATGAATGAATGAATGAATGAATGAATGGTCTTTATTGTCATTGATATAGTACAGGTACCAAACAACGACAATTGGGAGGGGGGGCTCCCCTGGTGCTAGGAAAAAAAGAAAAAACAAGAAGGGAAAAGAGCTGGTTTACATAAATAAAGGCTATGTACACTATCCACTATACTATACTATACAAATAAAACACTGTGCTGTACTCTATGCTATGCTATACCTATTCTAACATTTCCTATTCTCTGAACCTTATGTACCCTAGGGTTGTCATATTGCACAGTGTTATTGCACATTCATTTAAAGTGTCGCAGTTTGCAGGTTTGAAATGTACACAGTTGTGTTTCAGTGTTACACTTGATTTCAATCTAGTAGCTGCCATCAATTTGTCTAGATTGTCCAGGGCCTAGAACCTAGGTCTTTGCTGTGTTCAGGGCCTGAATGGCCCTGGGGTAGAAGCTGAGCTTCAGTCTGTTTGTCCTTGCGAACATGGTCCTGAACCGCCTGTTCGAGGGCAGCCGAGCAAAGTGTTCGTACCCAGGGTGGGATGGGTCTCTGGAGAACTTGGAAGCCTTCCTGAGGCAGCGTGTGTTGTACAGCTCTTCCAGAGAGGGGAGGGGGGCGCCGGTGATCTTCTGTAGCGACTCTCTGTAGCGCATTCCTCTCTGCGGCTGTGCAGCTGGAGAACCAGATGCAGATGCAGTAGGTGAGGATGCTCTCCACTGCGCAGCGGTAGAAGGCCACCAGCATCTCCTGTCCGATGTGGTCTTTCCTGAGGACTCTCAGGAAGAAGAGCCGCTGTTGTGCCTTCTTGATGATGGCTGCTGTGTTGATCTTCCAGGACAGGTCATCCTGTATGTGCACCCCCAGGAATCGGAGGGTTGAGACTCTCTCCACGCTCCCTCCCTCGACGAGCAGGGGCTGGACCTCAGATTTTTTCCTCCTGAAGTCCACGATGATTTCCTGGGTCTTTGACTGGTTTTAGCAGCAGGTTGTTAACCTTGCACAGCTTGCTCAGCTGCTCTACCTCATCCCTGTACGCCGCCTCGTCCCCCCCCGAGATGCAGCCCACCACGGTGGTGTCGTCTGCAAACTTTACGATGGAGTTGCTGGGGTGGACGGGGATGAAGTCGTAGGTGTAGAGGTTGTAGAGGATGGGGCTTAGCACGCAGCCCTGGGGGGACCCAGTGCTGAGTCTGAGGGCTGTGGAGGTGTGATAGATGTGGTTATAGACTAGATAGAGGGTTATAGACTAGATAGAGAGGTTATAGACTAGATAGAGAGGTTATAGACTAGATATTGGGGGTTATAGACTAGATAGAGGAGGTTATAGACTAGATAGAGAGGTTATAGACTAGATAGAGGAGGTTATAGACTAGATAGAGAGGTTATAGACTAGATAGAGGAGGTTATAGACTAGATAGAGAGGTTATAGACTAGATAGAGGGTTATAGACTAGATAGAGGGTTATAGACTAGATAGAGAGGTTATAGACTAGATAGAGGGTTATAGACTAGATAGAGAGGTTATAGACTAGATAGAGAGGTTATAGACTAGATAGAGGAGGTTATAGACTAGATAGAGGGTTATAGACTAGTTAGAGGTGGTTATAGACTAGATAGAGAGGTTATAGACTAGTTAGAGAGGTTATAGACTAGATAGAGGAGGTTATAGACTAGATAGAGAGGTTATAGACTAGATAGAGGAGGTTATAGACTAGATAGAGAGGTTATAGACTAGTTAGAGGTGGTTATAGACTAGATAGAGAGGTTATAGACTAGATAGAGAGGTTATAGACTAGATAGAGGAGGTTATAGACTAGATAGAGGAGGTTATAGACTAGATAGAGAGGTTATAGACTAGATAGAGGGTTATAGACTAGATAGAGGGTTATAGACTAGATAGAGAGGTTATAGACTAGATAGAGAGGTTATAGACTAGTTAGAGGTGGTTATAGACTAGATAGAGAGGTTATAGACTAGATAGAGGTGGTTATAGACTAGATAGAGAGGTTATAGACTAGATAGAGGATATTATAGACTAGATAGAGGGGTTATAGACTAGATAGAGGGGTTATAGACTAGATATAGAGGTTATAGACTAGATAGAGAGGTTATAGACTAGATAGAGAGGTTATAGACTAGATAGAGAGGTTATAGACTAGATAGAGAGGTTATATACTAGATAGAGGAGGTTATAGACTAGATAGAGATGTTATAGACTAGATAGAGAGGTTATAGACTAGATAGAGGAGGTTATAGACTAGATAGAGGAGGTTATAGACTAGATAGAGAGGTTATAGACTAGATAGAGGGGGTTATAGACTAGATAGAGAGGTTATAGACTAGATGGAGGAGATTATAAACTAGATAGAGGGGTTATAGAGTAGATATAGAGGTTATAGACTAGATAGAGAGGTTATAGACTAGATAGAGGAGGTTATAGACTAGATAGAGGAGGTTATAGACTAGATAGAGAGGTTATAGACTAGATAGAGGAGGTTATAGACTAGATAGAGGTGGTTATAGACTAGATAGAGAGGTTATAGACTAGATAGAGGTGGTTATAGACTAGATAGAGGAGGTTATAGACTAGATAGAGAGGTTATATACTAGATAGAGAGGTTATAGACTAGATAGAGGGGTTATAGACTAGATAGAGGGGTTATAGACTAGATAGAGGAGGTTATAGACTAGATAGAGGGGTTATAGACTAGATAGAGGGGTTATAGAGATGATAGACTAGATAGAGGGGATTTTGGGGTAGATCACTGTTCATTTGGTTTGGTTTACATATAATGCTACTAACTAATAATGTTCCATTCTAGACAGGAGATGCCCTCCATATCTGAAGGTAGGACAATATCCGGACCCCAATATGAACGAAATGAAATATGCATGAATATGGAGCAGCAGAGCAGCGACGGCTCAAGATTTCGATGTCTGTTGTATATTTCCCTCATATTTCATGTCAATTTCTATGCCCCTTTCTTCCCCATTTCCGCTCGAGCCTCCTGGTCCTGCTCTCCATTTCCCTCTCCCTACCTTGCCTCTCTCTTTCTCTTTCTCTCTCTCCCTGCCCCTCCCTCTCCTGCGCTCTCTCACTGTAGAAATTAGCTCGCTTCCTGGCCATTTTCTTTGTTAAAAGCCCACTAATTGGGCTAATTGCAGTGTGTTAGGAAAAGAGGCAGGACACTCCAATGATTCGTTTTAATAGGACTGGGGAAGAGCTGAGGGAGGGGGTGGGGGGGGGGGGGGTGGGGAGGGGTGAGGGAGTCGGTGGGGGTGGGGGGTGGGGAGGGGTGAGGGTGGGGGATGGGGCTGCCTTTAGGGTGGCAGCAGCAGCGGTGGCGGCATGAGGCGGAGAGGGGGATGTTGGGGGGATGTTGGGGGATGTTGGAGGGTGGTGGTGGCGGTGGAGGGGGGGGGGGGGCTGGAGGAGTGGAGGAGGGGGCAAAGAAGCGGCTCTCAAAACCCTTCTTGTCACAACTGCCATGAAAATCTGCTATGGTGGGTGTGTGTGTGTGTGTGTGTGTCTACTATGGTGTGTGTGTGTGTGTGTGTGTGTGTGTGTGTGTGAGTGTGTGTGTGTGTGTGTGTGTGTGTGTCTCTGAGGATAATGTGCTCTTGCACAGTCACACTGGCAGAGCTGGGCGTTTTAGGAGCGTTGTGATCCTGTCACCTCCCTGCATGAGAGATGCTGCTTCTGCTTCACCATCTTCCCCAAAAACCCAAAGGCTCGAGGGGGTTCGGGGGGGGGTTCAGGGAGGAAGGGGGGGTGGGGTGTGATGTACTGCACCCCCACACTGAAACACCATCAATGCGCAAAACCTCTCGATTATG
>NC_137676.1:34993105-35018105 GCF_963989245.1 Nansenia antarctica
CCCACCTCCCTACCCCCCCTACCTCCCTACCTCCCTACCTCCCTCCCCACCTCCCTCCCTCCCCACCTCCCTACCCCCCTACCCCCCTACCTCCCTACCTCCCTCCCCCACCTCCCTACCCCCCCTACCCCCCCTACCTCCCCACCTCCCCACCTCCCTACCTCCCTCCCTACCTCCCCACCTCCCTACCTCCCTACCTCCCCTACCTCCCCTCCTACCTCCCTCCCCACCCTCCCCACCTCCCTACCTCCCCCTCCCCACCTCCCCACCTCCCTACCTGCCTCCCTACCTCCCCACCTCCCTACCTCCCTCACAGAGACACACACAGAGACAGACACACACACACACACAGAGACACACACACGCAGACACACACAACACACACACACACACACACACACACACACACACAGATTCACGTCCTCTCCACTTCACATATCCACACATATCTGGTTTACCCATCATTCACACTATAGAGACAAACCTGACCTGAGCTGAGCTGAGCTGAGCTGAGCTGTACCTGTCTACCCCTCCCACCCTCGTGGCTGGAACAGGGCCAGGGGCAGGACAGGATGGAAGGGAAATATCCCAGTCAGCATAGTACGGTGGCCCAGTAGTGTCACGTAAAATCCCCTTTTTGAGAGTGATATGGTACCAGAGCTACCAACAGAACACGATTCATAATGATTTAACACTAGAACAGCATAGTATGAATAGTATAGTATAGAATAGTAAGACTGTACCTACTATTAGAGCTGCCTCGGGGCTCAAATGACCATAGTCTTTATAATGGGAAGCTGCTACTTACACACAAACGACCACTAGTTGGCTCTTGTAAATTAGCCTGCCTCCGACACAGAAAAACTGCAAAATAGCTTCATACTAGCTTATCCTGATGGGATTTTGAAAATGTAAGGATACTGGGTGGTAGAACGCACATATCTAGGAAAGGTCATAAGGAGGGTCCTGAAATTTGATTGAGTGCCTAGAGAAAAAAATGTTTACACACAGGGTCAAAAGTGTTAAAAGGGTTAACACTCCCACCCTCACCACCCACCCTAACCATCACACTCCCACCCTCAACACCCCCACCCTCCACTCACCAGCCACCCCCACCACCACCCCCACCGTAAGGCAAACCTCGCTGCCATGGCAACCGAGGCGCCGGGAACCTCATCGGGCAGGTGTGCGGGGCAGACCTAGGTCACGTGACACACACACACACTGCACATCGTAAAACATGAATTTCCACAACAAATCTCTGAAACGGTGGTGGTTGGCACACCACACACACACACACACGCACCACACACACACACACACACACACAGGCACTGATATGCACGCATGCACGCACTCAGGTGCACGCACACACACTGACACACACACTGACACACACACACACACTCACACCACACACACACAGGTTCATTATGCTGCTTCTCTACACTGCCTTTGTCTCATTATCACTATTTCTCCACCTTGCCTCTCTTTGTCTGAGCCTCTCCAGTCTTAACCTGGTGGTGGAGTGTGTTCTTACACACACGTCAGGAGGTCAACATGGTTACCCAGAGCATGCTCCCAGTCGCGGGGGGGGGGTTGAGACAAGGTGTGTGTTCTGTGTGTGTGTGTGTGTGTGTGAGTGTGTGTGTGTGTGTGTGTGTGTTGTGTTGTTGGGCACGCCCCTATCCCACTGGCTTTGTGTGGGACTGAAGCTGACAGGTGAACAGGGGGGGGGGGGGGTTCTGTGTGTGTGTGTGTGTGTGTGTGTTGGGGGGGGGTTTCTCTCATTACTCTAAAACGTTGATCCTGGGTACTCTGTAACAGACGGAGCAGTCAGGGAGTCAATGCACCCCCCCCCTTCCCCCCCCAAAACCCCCCCAGTCCCGTCCCCCCTCTCCCAAACCCCTCCTTCATAGCCACTTAGGCTCCTTCCTCTGAACTCCCTCTGTTCCATCCCTCTCCCCCATCACCCTCATCTTTTTTTTTCTCCTACACTCCAGTACACACTCCTCCCCTCCCTCCTCCCCTCCCCCTCCCTCTCTCTTTCCTTCCCTCCCTCCCTCTCGCTCTCTCTCTCTCTCCCTCCCCCCCTCTCTCTCTCCCCCTCTCTCTCTCTCCTTTCCTCCCTCCCTCCCTCTCTCTCCCCCCTGCTCCCACCAGTCCTGCTCTCAGGAGCAGGTAACGAGGGTTGCCATGACAACGCGATACGCCGTGCAGGGCTTGGTTGGGATGAGCCAGCTGTCCTCACGCCATCACAGCACTGATGAGATGAGATGATGATGATGGTGGTGGTAATGAAGGTGATGATGATGATGATGATGATTATGATGATGAAGGTGGTGGTGGTGATGATGACGATGATGAGGTGGTGGTGATGATGATGATGATGGTGATGGTGATGATGGTGATGATGATGATGATGAAGGTGATGATGATGATGTGATGGTGATGATGATGGTGATGATGGTGATGATGATGATGGTGATGATGATGATGGTGATGATGATAATGATGATGTGATGATGATGGTGATGATGATGATGATGATGATGGTGAAGGTGGTGATGGTGATGATGATGATGATGATGATGGTGATGGTGATGAAGGTGATGATGATGCAGGTGGATGGCGTGCCTGCTTCTGTCATGGCCTTTACAGAGAGGACTGCACTGGTTACACACACACACACACACACACACACCACATACACACACATACACAGACATTTGCGAGCACCATACATACACACACACACACACACACACACACACGCACATACACAAACACACACACAGACATATGTACAACAAACACACACACAGACATATGTGCGCGTACACACACACGCACATACGCAAACACACACACAGACATACAGTATGTGCGCATACACACACCACACACACACACACGCACATACACAAACACACACACAGACATATGTGCGCATACACACACACACACACACACACACGCACGTACACACACACACACGCACACAAACACACACACAGACATATGCGCGCATACACACACACACACACAGAGACACACGCACATACACAAACACACACACAGACATATGCACGCATACACACACACACACACACACACACACATATGCGCACACACACACACACACACACACACACACTCACACACGCACATACACAAACACACACACAGACATATGCGTGCATACACACACACACAGACACACACACACACACACAGACATATGCACACACACACACACACACACACACACCACTCTACCTCCAGGAGATAGGACACGTGCGCTGCTTCCTGCCTGACGGTGCCCACTGACTGACCCTCTGATGGGGACGGATGACGCAACACACCCTCTGATGGGGACGGATGACGCAACACACACACACACACACACACAAACATGCAAACCACATGTGCACACACACACACGCCCCCCCCCTCTCCCCTCCTCCTTACGGTTGTAGGGCTCGTCAGGCCCGGGACCGTAGCGTGTGTGACAGCAGAGCGCCCCCCCCTCAGTGTGTATGTGGGGCACGGGGGGGGGGGCTGCACCTCCAGGCACAGTAGACAGGACAGCACTGTCCCCCCCTGACACACACATACACACACAGATATACACACACACACACACATATATACACAGACAGACAGATACACAAATATACACACACACACACACACACACACGCACACAGACCCCAACCCCCCCCTCCCTGTCCAGTGGAGGGGTCAAAGTCACAGCACTGAGAGAGGGGAGGGCAAGGCTGCCCTGCTGTATGCCACACATGACTGAACACACACACACACACACACACACACACACACACACACACACACACATATATACATACATAAATATGTAGCCTATGCACATTTAAGATAGGGGCACATACGCTCCCTTGCACACAAATGCAAATGCATGTGATGTTTTTAATGAGAGTTGGAAAGCATTCCAGTCTCGTGTAGCCATATCTCCAAACCATGTGGTTTTCATGAATGTCTGGACAAATCTGAACGGACTATTGCAGAGAGTTGTTGCTAGATTTGTTGCTAGATATACAATATTATATATAAAACGGTGTGTTAGCAAAGCCCGGAGGATCATCAAAGATCTCCCCAACCACAGTCTGTTAGACCCCAGCCACCTCAACCACAGTCTGTTAGATCCCAGCCACCCCAACCACAGTCTGTTAGACCCCAGCCCCCCCAACCACAGTCTGTTAGACCCCAGCCACCCCAACCACAGTCTGTTAGACCCCAGCCACCCCAACCACAGTCTGTTAGACCCCAGCAACCTCAACCACAGTCTGTTAAACCCCAGCCACCCCAACCACAGTCTGTTAGACCCCAGCCACCCCAACCACAGCCTGTTAGACCCCAGCCACCCCAACCACAGCCTGTTAGACCCCAGCCACCTCAACCACAGTCTGTTAGACCCCAGCCACCCCAACCACAGCCTGTTAGACCCCAGCCACCCCAACCACAGTCTGTTAGACCCCAGCCACCCCAACCACAGTCTGTTAGACCCCAGCCACCCCAACCACAGTCTGTTAGACCCAAGCCACCCCAACCACAGTCTGTTAGACCCCAGCCACCTCAACCACAGTCTGTTAGACCCCAGCCACCCCAACCACAGTCTGTTAGACCCCAGCCACCTCAACCACAGTCTTTTTTTCTTTTTTTTCTTCTTTTTTTTAAATTTAACCTTTATTTAACCAGGCAAACATGGAAGAACAAATTCTTATTTGCAAATGCAGCCTGACCAAAAAGCAATGGCTCTTTGGGGGGGGGGGGGGGGTGGGAAGCTAGAAATAAAACAAGGTTAAGTAATACAATAAACAATAAAACAATAAAACAATAAAACAATAAAACACTGGCAAATACAGATGCATTAAAATACTAACAGTCAGAGAGAGGGGAGAGAGACGGAGGAGGTAGGGGTGAGGAAGAGCGGAGGTGAGGGATAGCGGGGGTAGTGGAGCAGGGGTACTTAAAATGAGGCAGTGATGGGTTATGGGATGGGTGAGAGACGGTGATCAACAGGTGCATTGATCGACTATGGTTCGCTGCAGGATTTGTTTGAAAGCAGTGAGTGAGGTGAGGGCGGTGAGTTTGAGGGTGTTTTGTAAGGTGTTCCAGTCGTGTGCTGCAGCGAACCGGAAAGCGCTGCGCCCGACTACGGTACGGGCTTTGGGGATGGTGAGTCGGACAAGATCACTGGATCTTAGAACGATGACGGGGCGGTGAGAGAGGTGCAGAAGGGATGAGAGGTAGAAAGGTGTTTTGCAAAGTATGGATTTGTAGATAATATGAAGCCAGTGACAGAGCCGTCTGCTGTGAAGAGATGTCCAGTCTACAAGGGTGTACAGAACACAGTGGTGAGTTGTGAAAGGCGCACTAGTGGCAAAACGAATGGCGGAGTGATGGAGTGTGTCGAGTTTCCTGAGGGCAGACTGAGATACCATCCTATAGATGGTATAGCCATAGTCAAATATGGGCAGGATGGTCATCTTGACAAGGGTATGTTTGGCTGCACGGGTGAAGGAGGCCTTGTTCCGGTATAAAAAGCTTAGGCGAGCTTTGACTTTTGTCTGCAGGTGCTTTATGTGGGGGGTGAAGGAAAGGGATGAGTCCAGCCAAAGGCCAAGGTATTTGTAACAAGAGACAAACTCCAGCTCAGAACCGTCAACACAGAAGATCTTAGGGGGGCTGCTGACACGAGGTCTCCGGTCGAAAAGAATGCACTTTGTTTTTTTGGTGTTGAGGAGAAGATGGAGGCGATGAAAAGACTGCTCAATGGAGGTGAGGCTGAGTTGTAGAGTGGAAGCCGCAGAGTGGAGTGAAGGGCCTGCACAATACAAGATGGTGTCGTCAGCATAAAGATGGATCTGGGATTTGCCAGCATCTTTTGCTACATCATTGATGTAGATTGAGAACAGTTAGATCCCAGCCACCCCAACCACAGTCTGTTAAACCCCAGCCACCCCAACCACAGTCTGTTAAACCCCAGCCACCCCAACCACAGTCTGTTAGACCCCAGCCACCCCAACCACAGTCTGTTAGACCCAAGCCACCCCAACCACAGTCTGTTAGACCCCAGCCACCCCAACCACAGTCTGTTAGACCCCAGCCACCCCAACCACAGTCTGTTAGACCCCAGCCACCCCAACCACAGTCTGTTAGACCCAGCCACCCCAACCACAGTCTGTTAGACCCCAGCCACCCCAACCACAGTCTGTTAGGACCCAGCCCCCCAACCACAGTCTGTTAGACCCCAGCCACCCCAACCACAGCCCTGTTAGACCCCAGCCACCTCAACCACAGTCTGTTAAACCCCAGCCACCCCAACCACAGTCTGTTAGACCCCAGCCACCCCAACCACAGTCTGTTAGACCCCAGCCACCCCAACCACAGTCTGTTAGACCCCAGCCACCCCAACCACAGTCTGTTAGAACCGAGGTCATCCAAAAGGCGAAGCTTCTTCCAGAGCCTCAGGGCTAAAAACTCAGAGGCTAACCAACAGCTACTTCCCCCAGGCTAAGTAACAGCTACTTCCCCCAGGCCATCAGGCTCACAGCTACTTCCCCCAGGCTAAGTAACAGCTACTTCCCCCAGGCCATCAGGCTCACGAACAAGCCTACTGTAGACAACCATCATCCCCAAGCACACCCCATGTATACAGACTACCTAAACCTTAAGCTCACAGCCACTTCACTACACATTTCAAACAGGGTTTCCACCCCTTCGTAGCTACTTCCTGCTACGGTTTCTCCCTGAGCTTTCTGAACTAAGAAAACCTGCTCTCACCAACCAGTCAATCAAACTTTATTTATACAGCACAAGTGTATAACGACACAAGAAGTAGGAGATAAGACCACGCACACCAAGGTGACACCGCAGTCCACTCAGTGACTGGAAGCTAGAAAAAGCCCACTTGATGCTGTTGATGACCGACACTGGACCCTGACAACAGAGTACAACAACAACAACAACAACAACAACAACAACAACAACAGGATAGAGGGAAATGTCCTGCTACGTTTCAAGACAGACCTTTAGACCAGGGACCACCATGACAGTAGGGTTTTATCTCTCTATTTCTCTGTCTGTCTGTCTGTCTGTCTGTCTACTGTACACAATCCTCCAGTCTTCTCCTCTCCTACCCCCCCTCTCATTTCTCTTAACCCTCTCAACAGACAGACAGACAGACTCATCCTCTCATCCTCTCATCCTCTCATCCCCTCATCCCCTCATCCTCTCATCCCCCCATCCCCTCATCCCCTCATCCTCTCATGCTCTCATCCTCTCATCCCCTCATCCTCTCCTCCCCTCATCCTCTCATCCCCTCATCCTCAACTAATTCTCACTCTGCTTCACCGTCTTGCTCTGTCCCACACTTTTCCCTCCCCTCTCCATTTCTCCTCCATCTCTCTCTCTGTCCCACCTCCTCTCCTCCCTCTTCACCCCCCCCCCCCCATCTCTGACCTCCTGCACCTACCGGCTCCTGTTCTCTCCAGCGGCACAGAATAATTGCTGCCTTCCTCCTGTTTGTATTTCCTTCCTTCCTTCCTTCCTTCCTTCTTTCTATCTCTCTCTCTCCCTCTTTCCGTCCCTCTATCTTTCTCTCTCCCCTCCGCCTCACCATTCCATTCCCCGTCTCCCTCTTTGACCTGCCCTTCTCCTCCCTTCTCTCTCTCTCTCTCTCTCTCTCTCTCTCTCTCTCTCTCTCTCTCTCTCTCTCTCTCTCTCTCTCTCTCTCTCTCTCTCTCTCTCTCTCTCTCTCTCTCTCTCTCTCTCTCTCTCTCTCTCTTTCTCTCTCTCTTCCTCCTTTTCCCCGTCCCATTCCAAACAGCCCTGTTGCTAGGAGACACGAGGGGTCGATTCAGTAACCGGCTGGCCCCCCTCCCTCCTCCTCGGGATGGAGGGATGGAGGGATGGAGGAGGAGGGCAGCAGTGTGTACGGCCCCTGCAGACAGGAGTGTGTCCAGCCGCGGGGGCAAGACGACACATCCAACCTGCATCACATCCAGTACACACATACACACACACACACACGCACACACGCGCACACGCGCACACGCACACACGCACACACGCACACACGCACACACACACAGAGTGGTAAAGAGAGCCACTGCTTAAAATAACAACAGACCCAGCTGGTATGATGACATCACAGATAACGCTGGTCGTCAAACTACCTACAGAACCCGGCTGGTTCTGCTCCTCTCTGAGGCGGGTCAGCCCTGACCCACACACTCATCAGACCCACACACACTACTGGTGCTGGTACTGGTACTGGTACTGGTACACTACTGGTACTGGTACTGGTACTGGTACTGGTACACTACTGGTACATAACATTGCTCATTCCCCAATCCTCGTCTTTATTCATCAGACCACCTCATGGTTCTGCTGGGTAGAGGGGGCGCAGGGGTGAGGGTCACAGCAGCTAGGGAGGGAGGGAGGAAGGGAGAGAGGAAGGGAGAGAGGGAGGGAGGAAGGGAGAGAGGGAGGCAGGGTGGGAGGGAAGGAGAGAGGCAGGCAGGGAGGGAGGGAGGAAGGGAGGGAGGCAGGGAGGGAGGGAGGCAGGGAAGGAGGGAAGGAGAGAGGCAGGCAGGGAGGGAGGGAGGTAGGGAGGCAGGCAGGGAGGGAGGGAGAGAGGGAGGGAGGGAGGCAGGGAGGGAGGCAGGGAAGGAGGGAGGGAGGGAGGTAGGGAGGCAGGCAGTGAGGCAGGGAGGGAGGGAGGGAGGTAGGGAGGCAGGGAGGCAGGCAGGGAGGGAAGGAGAGAGGCAGGGAGGCAGGGCAGGGAGGCAGGCAGGGAGGGAGGGAGGGGGGAGGGAGGGAGGGAGGGAGGGAGGGAGGGAGGGAGGGAGGGAGGGCAGGCAGGCAGGGAGGGAGGGAGGGCAGGAAGGCAGGCAGGGAGGGAGGGAGAGAGGGAGGGAGGGAGGGAGGGAGGGAAGGAGGCAGGGAGGGAGAGAGAGAGAGGCAGGGAGAGAGGGATGGAGGCAGGCAGGCAGGGAGGCAGGCAGGGAGGGAGGCAGAGAGGGAGGGAGGCTGGGAGGGAGGGAGGGAGGGAGGGCAGGGAGGCAGGCAGGCAGGGAGGGAGGGAGGGAGGGCAGGAAGGCAGGCAGGGAGGGAGGGAGGGCAGGGAGGCAGGCAGGCAGGGAGGGAGAGAGGGAAGGAAGGCAGGCAGGCAGGGAGGGCAGGAAGGCAGGCAGGGAGGGAGGGAGGGAGGGAGGGCAGGGAGGCAGGCAGGGAGGGAGGGAGGGAGGGAGGGAAGGAGGCAGGGAGGGAGAGAGAGGCAGGGAGAGAGGGATGGAGGCATAACCAAAAACTCTTAAAGTAAAATAAAATTCTCTCTCTCTCTCTCTCTCTCTCTGTCTCTCTCTCAGACAGGGGTTGATGATGGATTCTGCAGTCCTCTCAGGTTTGACTTGACCCCCTTTCTGTAACACTGTTCTGAATGCAGGAGACGTGTTCAGGGTCAGGAGGAGGACAGAGAGAGGAGCGCTATGGGACGGAGGAGCCGCTGTTCTAGAACTCTCAAGTTCACCCCCGCTTCGGGCTGCACACCGTCACAAAGCCTGTTTCAATACTTCCGCAAAGGTCAGGCGGGTCGCTCGACTGAAAGAAACCCCCTGCTGGGACCCTGAGGCTATGGCTGACTGGGTAGGCATCAGGTCTGTCAGGACGGTGGGAGAGGGGTCAGGGGCCATCTTGTTCTGTTACTCAAGAGCTCCTAGAGTGAGCACCAAACGTGGTGAGGCAGCATTCGCTCGCTAGGCAGCAAAAACACTGGGATTTCCTGTCACAAGACATTAGGTCAGCCTGATACATCTGTATCAATCTTTTTTTGTTACAATACGTATGACTTTTATGTTCTGTTCGGCTTTTGATTGAGTGTATTTTAGAGTATTTTAATCCGTAGATTTTTATTTATTTATTGTTGTTGTTGTTGTTGTTTTTAAACCTGAACATTTGAAAATTGTTACTGTATCTTGCTTTTAATTTGAGTGAAATGTATATGATCGTTTTTTATTTTCCACTTATAAATTGTTATTCTATCTCACGTTTTATGTAAAGCACTATGAGTCTACAGTAAGTTGTATGAATAGGTGTTATACAAATACATTTGCCTTGACTCGCTCCCCGATGGACCTCTGACGTGTCTGTGGCGATGGCTGCCTCCCAGAGCTAACGGTTAGCCCTGAAGCTAGGGGGATGAGGGGATGAGGGGATGAGGAAGCAGGGAAGATGCTAACTCACACACTAAAACTAGCTTTCAACACGATGAATAACAAGCAAACTACACCATGCCTGTGTCAACTCTAGAATTAATTGTAGGCCCGCCCATGTTGGCATGGGTTCAAATCCAGGCCCATGCCCTGCTGACATGCCCTCTCCTCCTCACTTTCCTGTCTCTCTATCCAATGAAAATGAAAAGTCAACTCTAGAAAACCCAGCCTAGTTGATGGGGGAGGCCTGAGGAGAAGTGGAGGGTCCAACAGGCAGTCTCAGAGGACACCTCTCCCTCGTGGGGGCTTCTCTACAACCCCCCCCGCGTACCCTGCCGTTTCCTCCACTTGGCCTTTCTTCCTTTTTTGTGACTAATCATTTGCCCCCCCTCCCCACTCCACACACACACACACACATACTGTTCATGTTTCTGCTACCTTGGTCTGTCAGGCTAGGGTTTGAGTTTTTCCAAATCGTTTTGTTTATTTTTGGGGGGCAAAGTATACAGCGTTGTGTACCCTGTGCAATGCTGTTTGTTGGCTAGGCTAAGTTGGCCCACTACAAAACAAGATGGAGGGTCTTTATTATATCACTTTATATCATAGCTGTGTTAGCGTTAGTGCTGGCTGTGGAGGATTCAAACACTTGAGAATCCCAACAGCTTAGCTCCGGACTCTAGACGCTACAGATGGCCTCCTCTATCCTCCTCTCCTCTCCTCCTCCTCCTCCCCGCCGTTCCCTGCCTCCCCTCATCCTCCTCTCCAGATGCTCCAGATCTCTCAATTCCTCCTCTCCTCTTCCCCCTCCATCCCCTCATCACTCCCTTCCTCAGTCTCTCTAACTCTGATGTCTCTCCTCTCCTCTCCCCACTTCTCCCTGCCTCACTCCCTCCCTGCCCTCCCCTCCCTCCTCTCTCTGCTCTGCCACACACACTCCTACCCTGTTCTACTGCCACACACACTCCTACCATGTTCTACTGGGCGCCTTCCTGTGTTCTCCTTTCTGCCAACGAGACACCCGGCAGGAGAGGAACTAGAACAGACAGACAGACACACACACACACACACACACACACACACACACACACTACACACACACACACACACAAGGGGTTATCAGGTTAACCCTTTATGCTACTACTGGAACACAATGTGATGATGGTGATGGTGATGATGATGATAGTGGTGATGATGATGATGATAGTGGTGATGATGATGATGATGGTGATGAAGATGAAGATGATAATGATGATGAAGATGATGATGATGGTGATGATGATGATAGTGGTGATGATGATGGTGGTGATGATGATGATGATGATGGTGATGACGATGATGATGATGATGATAGTGGTGATGATGATGATGATGATGATGATGGTGGTGATGATGATGATGGTGGTGGTGATGATGATGGTGGTGATGAAGATGAAGATGAAGATGATGATAGTGGTGATGATGATGATGATGATAGTGGTGATGATGATGACGATAGTGGTGATGATGATGATGATGATGGTGATGAAGATGAAGATGATGATGATGGTGATGATGGTGATGATGATGATAGTGGTGATGATGATGATGGTGGTGCTGATGATGATGATGATAGTGGTGATGATGATGATGATGATGCTGATTGTGATGATGATGATAGTGGTGATGATGATGATGGTGGTGATGATGATGATGATGATGGTGGTGATGATGATGATGATGATGGTGGTGATGATGATGATGATGATGATGATGGTTGTGTTAGAGCGCTGTCATAATCACCCAGCTCAGACACACTCAGACGACCTGGATCACGTTGGCGCCGCACGCACACGCACGTGCACACACACACACATTTGCTCACACACACATACACACACACACACACACACACACACAAGAGTGCACGTCCACCCATGCGAACATACACACGCACACACACAGACGCACACACACATGCGTGTGCACCCACCCACACACACACACACAGACACACACAGACACACAGCCAGCCAGGCAGGCCCAGGCCCCAGTGACAAGTCGGGCTCGGCTAATTATCCAGCCGCGTTGGCAGCGGGAGAAGGAGAGGAGCAGGAGAGGGGCACAGGAGGAGGAGGGAGGGGGGGGGGGGGGGGGGGGGTGGAGGGGTGGAGGCAGGAGAATGGGGGGAGGGGAGGAGGAGAGGAGAGGGAGCTCTTTGTCCCACAGCAGCTTCCTCTCCTGAGAATGATGGAAGGAGAATGAGGATGAGGCGTCATGTTCTCTAAACCCCTCTCTCCATCCTTTAGTCTCTCTCTCTCTCACACACACACACACACACACATAAGTAAATGAATGAATGAGAGAGGGATGGGTCGTGCCTCTAGACTCCCAGAACAAAGAGACAACGTAGAGACATCGTAGAGACATCATAGACACATCGTAGACACATCGTAGAGACAATGTAAAGATATCGTAGAGACATCGTAGAGACAATATAAAGACATCGTAGAGACATCGTAGAGACATCGTAGAGACAATGTAAAGACATCGTAGAGACATCGTAGAGACAATGTAAAGACATCGTATAGACAATGTAAAGACATCGTAGAGACATCGTAGAGACAACGTAAAGACATCGTAGAGACATCGTAGAGACAATGTAAAGACATCGTAGAGACATCGTAGAGACATCGTAGAGACATCGTAGAGACAATGTAAAGACATCGTAGAGACATCGTAGAGACAATGTAAAGACATCGTAGAGACATCGTAGAGACAATGTAAAGACATTGTAGGGACAACATCGAGACATCGTAAAGACATTGTAGAGACATCGTAGAGACATCATAGACAACATAAAGACATCGTAAACCACACACACACACACACACACACACAGACATGGATTAAACATACACATTTAGGCTTTAAAACCCTACGATCTACTCAGTGTAAACATATAGACACATCTTCACTAGGGAGTCAAGGAGGTTTATTGTTTGTGTGTGTGTGGGGGGGGGGGCTGTCCCATTGGCTGATATTGAGGAAATGTGTCACACTCATCCTAAGACAGGTTAGCCTGGATAAGGGGGGGGAGGGGAGGGAGGGCAGAGGAAAGGGAGGGAGGGGGGAGGTTCAATTTGAGGCCCCGCAGCCAATTAAAAACTGTGTTAATTTCTCCCTCCATTGTGAAGCGAAAAGAAGCCATTTTCACCATGGCAACAGTGAGAATGCCAGGGGGGAAGGAGAGCACAGGCAGCCACTGTGAGTCCAAGATGGAGCCGCAGCGCCCCAGCCAGCAGCTGGGCCACAGCTCCACCCCCGCACCCAGGCCTCCCCGCCCCCGCACCCAGGCCTCCACGCCCCCCCCCCCCCCGCACCCAGGCCTCCACGCCCCCACACCCAGGCCTCCACGCCCCCCCCCGCACCCAGGCCTCCACGCCTGCCCCCACACCCAGGCCTCCACGCCCCCGCACTGACACTGCCACCGCGCAACAGCCACACACACACACACACAGCCACACACACGCACACACACACAGCCACACACGTCGACACACACACACACACACACACACACACTCACACACACCCACACGTCAACACACACACAGCTACACACGTCAACACACAGCCACACACACACACACACACACACAGCTACACAGCCACACACGTCGACAAACACAAACAGACACACACACACACACACACACACACACAAACACACACACACACACACGTCCACACACACACACAGCCACACACACACACACACACACACACACACAGCCACACGCACACACACAGCAACCACAGAATCCTATACTTAAACACAGCGTCACACTGCCCCATTAAGAACACCACACACACAGTACCACCTCACAACATAGCCCTGTGCACACAGAGCCAGAGATAGGCTGCCCTACACACACACACACGCATGCGCACGCACACAAGCACGCACACAAGCACACACTTTCCAATACAACCCAGTGAACGTAGTGAAGTTCTTTCAATGTGTATACCTTTACGTGTGTGTGTGTGTGTGTGTGTGTGTGTGTGTGTGTGTTGGTACATTGCCTCCCTAGCTAGGCCCCACCGCATCCTTCAACCAGAGGGGTAGTGGCTGGCTGCTCAGGGGCCTGCTGGCACACAATGAAAGTGGAAGTGGGTCATCGTGTGTGTGTGTGTGAGAGTATGTTTGTGTGTGTGTGTATGTCGGTGTGTGTGTGTGTGTGTGTGTACGCGTGTGCGTACCTGTCGGTGTGTTTGCATTTATGTGTGTGAGTGCATGCGTGCATGTCAGTGTGTGTGTGTGTGTGTGTGTGTGTGTGTGTGTGTGTGTGTGGTGTGCGTTGTGCGTGTGTTTGTGCATTCCGGTCGTGGAGCGCTCCCCCAGACGCTTAGGGTTTGATTGAGCTAGTTAGCATGTAGCCTAGCTGTCACTTCTGGGACTATTCCATTGTTTCCATTCTGCCAGGTGACCGAAAGCAGCCCCAGCTCTCCTAGTACAGTAACACAGTGTGAATGAATGAATTAAATGTATCAATGAATAAAAATGAATGAATGATTTGCTTGTCTGCCCCATCCCTCACACACCAGGACACAACGTACACACAGTTGTTGTATGTGATCTACGTCTGTTTTCCACATCTGTCGGTTGACCCCTGACCCCCAGCTGGCTAGAGCCTCCAGAGAGACGCACGTATACGCCTGCTGGAGCCTCAACCACTACCTTCATCCTCCTCAAGGCAGATAAGAGCGCTGTTGATAGAGTGTTGTTGATAGAGTAGATAGAGCATTGTTGATAGAGCAGATAGAGCATTGTTGATAGAGCAGTTAGAGTAGATAGAGTAGATAGAGTAGATAGAGCATTGTTGATAGAGTAGATAGAGCATTGTTGATAGAGCAGATAGAGCATTGTTGATAGAGCAGATAGAGTAGATAGAGCATTGTTGATAGAGTAGATAGAGCGTTGTTGATAGAGTAGATAGAGCATTGTTGATAGAGCAGATAGAGCGTTGTTGATAGAGCAGATAGAGCATTGTTGATAGAGCAGATAGAGCGTTGTTGATAGAGTAGATAAAGCATTGTTGATAGAGCAGATAGAGTGTTGTTGATAGAGTAGATAGAGCATTGTTGATAGAGTAGATAGAGCGTTGTTGATAGAGCAGATAGAGCATTGTTGATAGAGCAGATAGAGCGTTGTTGATAGAGCAGATAGAGCATTGTTGATAGAGTAGATAGAGCGTTGTTGATAGAGCAGATAGAGCATTGTTGATAGAGCAGATAGAGCGTTGTTGATAGAGCAGATAGAGCATTGTTGATAGAGTAGATAGAGTGTTGTTGATAGAGCAGATAGAGCATTGTTGATAGAGTAGATAGAGCATTGTTGATAGAGCAGATAGAGTAGATAGAGCATTGTTGATAGAGTAGATAGAGTGTTGTTGATAGAGTAGATAGAGCGTTGTTGATAGAGCAGATAGAGCATTGTTGATAGAGTAGATAGAGCATTGTTGATAGAGCAGATAGAGCGTTGTTGATAGAGTAGATAGAGCATTGTTGATAGAGTAGATAGAGTGTTGTTGATAGAGTAGATAGAGCATTGTTGATAGAGCAGATAGAGTGTTGTTGATAGACTAGATAGAGTGTTGTTGATAGAGTAGATAGAGCATTGTTGATAGAGCAGATAGAGTGTTGTTGATAGACTAGATAGAGCATTGTTGATAGAGTAGATAGAGCATTGTTGATAGAGCAGATAGAGCATTGTTGATAGAGCAGATAGAGCATTGTTGATAGAGCAGATAGAGCGTTGTTGATAGAGCAGATAGAGCATTGTTGATAGAGTAGATAGAGCATTGTTGATAGAGTAGATAGAGTGTTGTTGATAGAGTAGATAGAGCATTGTTGATAGAGCAGATAGAGTGTTGTTGATAGAGTAGATAGAGCATTGTTGATAGAGTAGATAGAGCGTTGTTGATAGAGTAGATAGAGCATTGTTGATAGAGCAGATAGAGCGTTGTTGATAGAGTAGATAGAGCATTGTTGATAGAGTAGATAGAGTGTTGTTGATAGAGTAGATAGAGCATTGTTGATAGAGTAGATAGAGTGTTGTTGATAGAGTAGATAGAGCATTGTTGATAGAGTAGATAGAGTGTTGTTGATAGAGCAGATAGAGTGTTGTTGATAGAGTAGATAAAGCATTGTTGATAGAGCAGATAGAGTGTTGTTGATAGAGTAGATAGAGCATTGTTGATAGAGCAGATAGAGCGTTGTTGATAGAGTAGATAGAGCATTGTTGATAGAGTAGATAGAGCATTGTTGATAGAGTAGATAGAGTGTTGTTGATAGAGTAGATAGAGCATTGTTGATAGAGTAGATAGAGTGTTGTTGATAGAGCAGATAGAGTGTTGTTGATAGAGTAGATAAAGCATTGTTGATAGAGCAGATAGAGTGTTGTTGATAGAGTAGATAGAGCATTGTTGATAGAGTAGATAGAGCGTTGTTGATAGAGTAGATAGAGCATTGTTGATAGAGCAGATAGAGCGTTGTTGATAGAGTAGATAGAGTAGATAGAGCATTGTTGATAGAGCAGATAGAGCGTTGTTGATAGAGTAGATAGAGTGTTGTTGATAGAGCAGATAGAGTGTTGTTGATAGAGCAGATAGAGCGTTGTTGATAGAGTAGATAGAGCATTGTTGATAGAGCAGATAGAGCGTTGTTGATAGAGTAGATAGAGTGTTGTTGATAGACTAGATAGAGCATTGTTGATAGAGCAGATAGAGCAGATAGAGCATTGTTGATAGAGCAGATAGAGTTGATAGAGCATTGTTGATAGAGCAGATAGAGCGTTGTTGATAGAGTAGATAGAGTAGATAGAGCATTGTTGATAGAGCAGATAGAGCGTTGTTGATAGAGTAGATAGAGCATTGTTGATAGAGTAGATAGAGCATTGTTGATAGAGCAGATAGAGCATTGTTGATAGAGCAGATAGAGCGTTGTTGATAGAGTAGATAGAGTGTTGTTGATAGAGCAGATAGAGCATTGTTGATAGAGTAGATAGAGTGTTGTTGATAGAGCAGATAGAGCATTGTTGATAGAGCAGATAGAGCATTGTTGATAGAGCAGATAGAGCATTGTTGATAGAGCAGATAGAGCGTTGTTGATAGAGCAGATAGAGCGTTGTTGATAGAGTAGATAGAGTAGATAGAGCATTGTTGATAGAGCAGATAGAGCGTTGTTGATAGAGTAGATAGAGCATTGTTGATAGAGCAGATAGAGCGTTGTTGATAGAGTAGATAGAGCATTGTTGATAGAGTAGATAGAACATTGTTGATAGAGTAGATAGAGTGTTGTTGATAGAGCAGATAGAGCGCTGTTGATAGAGCAGATAGAGCATTGTTGATAGAGTAGATAGAGCATTGTTGATAGAGCAGATAGAGCATTGTTGATAGAGTAGATAGAGCATTGTTGATAGAGTAGATAGAGCATTGTTGATAGAGTGTCCAGAGATGTCTTTATCTGTATCTGTTCAACCAACAGAACTTATCTGTATCTGTGTCTGTTCAACCAACATAAATATCTGTATCTGTGTCTGTTCAACCAACAGAATTCTCTGTGTCTGTATCTGATCAACCAACAGAACTTATCTATATCTGTGTCTGTTCAACCAACATAATTATCTGTGTCTGTGTCTGTTCAACCAACAGAGTTATCTGTATCTGCATCTGCATAGAAGACCAGAAGTGGTCGTGGTTTATACCGGAAGTCACGTTTAATCGGGCAAATGTATTTTCTAACCTAATATTCAATGGCAATGCAATTTTGTGGCTTCAAAGCATCACATTTATTTCGTATTGGCATATAATTAATTATGAAAAATATGTATACATCCTCATGCTGTACATTTCATCTCTCTCTCTCTCTCTCTCTTTTAAATGTGTAGTTTATTTTTAACTAAGCTAAGTTTTGTGAACTGTTTGAACCCCACCACCACCACTCCTTTAACTGGGGGACATAGAACAATCAGAAACTGAAAAATGTTTCAATGTTTTATAAATCGAAAGATTCTATTTTGTATTGGAAACTATTTACAGTAAAGATATATAGGATAATATCCTTCAGTTGAAGGGAATAATCTTAAATTCCAATGACGCTGCGTTCGCGTTTCTCGATGTGTTAACGTTACTGAAGTTCGCAAACGAAACGTGGAGTAGGCTACTTGAGTTTATCGAGGCAGCTCTCAGCTCCGCTGCCTGTTTTGCGCTGACTCTGTGTGGGCGACTACAGTGTAGCGATCACTTGTCAATGATGTGTAGTAAACGACAACTAGTTAGTGAAATCAAAGTCCTATGTTGCAAACAGAATGGGCATTCTTATTTTGTGCCCATCCATCCACAATGATATGACAATCGATTTGAAGGAACAGAATCAATCATGGCTTTTTTTCCAAAGAATAATCATCAACTTTGGGTAGAATCTGTATCTGTTTCCATAGCATTATTTGCACTTTCCCCGAATAACGTATTCGGGTACACTGATGAAAGCCATTCATTTTGCCTGTCAATTGGTGTGTGTGTGTGTGTGTGTGTGTGTGTGTGTGTGTGTGTGTGTGTGTGTGTGTGTGTGTGTGTGTGTGTGTGTGTGTGTGTGTGTGTGTGTGTGTGTGTGTGTGTGTGTGTGTTGCTGTTGCTGTTGCTGTTGCCTCCCTAACTAGGCCCCACCACATCCTTCAAGCAGAGGGGTAGTGGCTGGCTGGGCCTGCTGGCACACACACACACACACACACACACACACACACACACACACACACACACACACACACACACACACACCCACACTGGAAGGAAAACAAGGCGAGGTCAGCCAGGAACAGGAAGTGTCCTGTCTCTCTCTTTCTCTCTCTCTTTCCCTTCATTTCACTGTTCCAACTCTGCTGTACCAGACAATGGATACTGTTCCAACTCTGCTGTACCAGACCATGGACACTGTTCCAACTCTGCTGTACCAGACCATGGACACTGCTAAAGACACATTCACAGGAGAAGCACAAGAACGGCATGGCGCCAGATGAGGTAGTGTGTTTTTCAACAGAGGACACAGCTGCACTTCCTAAGTCAAGTGGTGTTGCAGGCCGCGGAGGTTTGAGGTGGCGCATTGAACTCTGGGAACAAGCTGTACCTTCCGTTGAGCCCAGCGCATGTCACTTATCGTGTGTAGGCGTGATGAGGGTTTGACATCTCTTAACCTGTAACTTTCAACGTTTCCATGTTTCATGTTTCCATGACATTCACAGATATAATTGTATATTTTACTGTATATATAGGCCTACTATATACACCTCGTTCCAAATTATTATGCAAATTATATTTTTCTCAGATTTTCCTAAATAGTCGATGCAAATGACAATCAGTATAATTTTCAAGTCATCAACCGTTAGAGTATAATTCAAATGTTATTGAACAAACCTCCCAATGATAACAGTATTTTTTTATTTTTTTTTGAAAAAACTCAAAATGCACTGTTCCAAATTATTATGCACAACAGAGTTTCAAAACATTTTATAGGTTGTAAAGAACTAAAAATGGTAATTTGATGAATTTAGGGTTAGGAGGTCATATTAGGCTATGCATAACAGGAGAGAAACTCATGGTGTGGCCCCCATCTTCCCCTGACCTCAACCCTATTGAGAACCTTTGGAGCATCCTCAAGCTAAATATATATGAGGGTGGGAGGCAGTTCACATCAAAACAGCAGCTCTGGGAGGCTATTCTGGCATCCTGCAAAGAAATTCAAGCAGAAACTGTCCAAAAACTCACAAGTTCAATGGATGCAAGAATTGTGAAGGTGATATCAAAGAAGGGGTCCTATGTTAACATGTAACTTGACCTGTTAAGATGTTTTTGTTTGAAATAGCTTTTGATTTCAGTAAATATGACCTCCTAATATGACCTCCTAACCCTAAATTCATCAAATTACCATTTTTAGTTCTTTACAACCTATAAAATATTTTGAAACTCTGTTGTGCATAATAATTTGGAACAGTGCATTTAGAGTTTTTTATTTAAAAAAAAAATACTGTTATCATTGGGAGGTTTGTTCAATAAAATTTGAATTATACTCTAACGGTTGATGACTTGAAAATTATACTGATTGTCATTTGCATCGACTATTTAGGAAAATCTGAGAAAAATATAATTTGCATAATAATTTGGAACGAGGTGTATATATATATATTATATCTTGTATCTATATATATATATATAGAAAGACACACCACAATTTTATATTTCGTACTTTTTAGCAAACTGTAACCTTTTTTGAGGATAACTAGTAGTCGTCCCCTTGCAGTGAAGCCTCTGTAGTTGGGTTGGTGACGTGTTCTGCGGATGGTAGTCTCTGACACATTCACGCCTACCTCCTGGAGAGTGTTGATGATCTGGGATTTTTTTCTCTTTTTTTTCTTTCTTAATTATGGTCAGCATGTTTGCGATTGCAGAGCTCACCAGTGCTTTCTTTCTTTTTTAACTACGTTAACTGAGGCGGCTGTGGCGCAGGAGGTAGAGCCGCCGTCTAATGATCGCAAGGTCGTCAGATCGGCGGTTTGAACCCCGGCTGGCCACCTGTCGAAGTGTCCTTGGGCAAGACACTGAACCCCAAATTGCTCACAGTGAGTGGGCCGGCGCCTTGCATGGTAGCTTGCCGCCATTGGTGTGTGAATGTGTGTGTGAATGGGTGAATGAGAGGCCATTGTAAAGCGCTTTGGAATAAGGCGCTATATAAGTCAGTCCATTTAACTGTTGATTTTGGTAAGTCTAAGGTTTTTTAAGCACACATGTCTGTGATATTTCAGCATCATAACAGCTTCCTTATCTTCCATTCATGTCTCTTTGGTCCTCATGTTGACAGACACCAATAACAGACTCCAAAATTATGCAAAGCCTAGAATCATCACTAGACAATAGACATCGGCAGCTTTCTTAAGCCTGCACATGATGTGACGGAGCACACCTGACTAACTAGAAACACCAATTGTCAAGACAATTTTTTTCATGGAATAACATATGTTATGTTGGGTTATGTAATTTTTTAAAATGGTGCCCTCCTCCTAGGCTATGCACCTCTACGTACACACAGAGAAGATGGGCCATATCACGCTTTGCCGGAGGCAATGGCTATAAAACAACTACAAAACGCTTTCCAGAAGTGTGATTTTGAAACCTCTATCCTAACATTAAACATTAACATTAAAACAACGATTAAGGGAAAAGTCAGGGAAGGAGGGGGGATGTGGCCTTCGCAGCGACAATGTTGCTTCAGTTCTAAAAGTCACACCACGTGAAAAACATACATAGTGGTCATAGTGGTCATACTGGTAAGTAGTCATAGTGGTCATAGTGGTCAGTGGTCATAGTGGTCGTAGTGGTCATAGAGGTCATAGTGGTCATAGAGGTCATAGTGGTCATAGTGTCATAGTGGTCATAGTGGTCATAGTGGTCAGTGGTCATAGTGGTCGTAGTGGTCATAGAGGTCATAGTGGTCATAGAGGTCATAGTGGTCATAGTGTCATAGTGGTCATAGTGGTCATAATGCTCATAGTGGCCATAGTGTCATAGTGGTCATAAAGGTCATAGTGGTCATAGTGGTCATAATGCTCATAGTGGTCAGTGCTCATAGTGGTCATAATGCTCATAGTGTCATAGTGGTCATAGTGGTCAGTGCTCATAGTGGTCCGTGCTCATAGTGGTCATAAAGGTCATAGTGGTCATAGTGGTCATAGTGTCATAGTGGTCATAGTGGTCATAATGCTCATAGTGGCCATAGTGTCATAGTGGTCATAGTGCTCATAATGCTCATAGTGCTCATAATGCTCATAGTGGTCAGTGCTCATAGTGGTCATAATGCTAATAGTGTCATAGTGGTCATAGTGGTCAGTGCTCATAGTGGTCATAGTGTCATAGTGGTCATAGTGGTCATAATGCTCATAGTGGTCAGTGCTCATAGTGGTCATAATGCTCATAGTGTCATAGTGGTCATAGTGGTCAGTGCTCATAGTGGTCATAGTGTCATAGTGGTCATAGTGGTCATAATGCTCATAGTGGTCAGTGCTCATAGTGGTCATAATGCTCATAGTGGTCATAATTGTCATAGTGGTCATAGTGGTCATAGTGGTCATAGTGGTCAGTGCTCATAGTGGTCATAATTGTCATAGTGGTCATAGTGGTCATAGTGGTCATAGTGGTGAGTGCTCATAGTGGTCATAATTGTCATAGTGGTCATAGTGGTCATAGTGGTCGTAGTGCTAACTGGCACATGCAGGGGTGTGTAACCCTGTAGCTACTCTGGCCAGGCTTCTCTTGGAAAACAGATTTGAAATCCCAAAGAGATAAACAGGGTCAGATAATACTGTAGTTCAGTACAAAGAGAAGAGGCCAGATAGACGGACGTTTACAAGCCTCACTTTATCGGAAAAACACATATGAAGGTGTCAAGGCAACGGTGAACGAACCTTCTCCAATTAGATGTTTCAGCACGACTTGTGTTTCAGTGTGTATTTTAAAACACATCTTTAAGCATCTTGAGTGGGAAAAAACAACTCACTAACGCCTTCTTGGTCATTGGCTTCATTAGTGAGTTTAGAGCTGGTATATATTAGACACGGAGGCAGTCGTAAGTCAAATGACATAATGAGAAGAATATAATCATAATATCTCTGTAATCATGTTTGGAGATGAAGCAGACAAAAACCCATGAGATGCAAAAACAAGTGGGCGTTTAATTAAAATCAGTTTATATATATACTGTATATATAATCTACACAGGGTGGAATTGATTCCTATGCAAATCAGAGACCCTATAAAAACAAAGGTGTTCATTCCAAAATTAGTGCTCATATATCCAATGAGAAATTGTATTAATACCTTTGTTCTCTGATTTGCATAGGAATCAATTCCACTCTGTGTAGATTAGGATGTCACTACCAACTCAGCAAATTTTATAATTTTCTCTTGATCCTGACACCCTCCTCAGACCCTGCCAGTGAACATATACCCATAACTTGATGCAGCTACCACTATTCTTCACACAGGAGATGGTGCAGAAACTGCATTGCAGGTGCTCGATTTGCACTAAACTTAATGCTTTGTAGTAAAACCAAATAAACACATTTCCAGCCACTTTCTTTGCTGTATCACTTGAATTCATTGTTGCAAACACAATTATGGATATGAGATTTGTCCATTAAGGCATTCTTTTTGGCCACTTGGTTATAGACCAGTTTTGTAGAGTGACTGAGATGATGTTGTCCCACTGACTGCTTTTTCCTCTCCACCATTCAACTTTGTAGATTTTGTAAGTCTCTCCAGGCCTCAGGGTCGCATTCCTGAGCAGTTTTGTTCCTCTCCATTTGCTCAATTTATAATGACAACCTGATCCACACAGTCTGTAGTTGATTCCTATGCAAATCAGAGACCCTATAAAAACAAAGATATTGATTCCAAAATTACATGAACCATTATCCTTGCATTAAGATTGACTCAATGCAACTTATTGAACGATTTGTTGATGACAGTTTAGCATTTTAGCAAATTTGAAGAGTGTCATTGCAAAGGGTATGAATACTTATGCACATGAGGTATTTCATTTTTTTCAATTTTGGGTCATTTTTTTAATACGGTGCCTTTTCCGTCCCCAGTACTAAATCATGTTGTATTTTGTCTAAATTTGGACAAATACTAATTCCATTAGGTTTTTCATGTATAGTCAATTGTTATTTATTATGAATACAATTATATGGGCTTCTAAGTTGTTGTTTTCTACATTTTAAAAGCTTTGGTTAAAGATGTAAATTGGATTTTGCATGGGATTTGGGATGTCCCCAGTGTTGTTCATTCAACTTCAATCCCAAAAATAACTATTAAAAACATATACATTTCCAAATATGTTATTATTATTTCATTTTCCTGATCAATATCTATTGAAATCAAATATAGTTTTTATCCTTTTTTTTTTTTTTTGTACAAAAAATTAAGGTTTTGCTTACAATATTGCTTGTCCCTGCGATCACTGTCCACCCTGTTATGCTGTGTTAATGTCCCTTTTAAAAGAAAACTATATTTCTCAATCACATCACTCTCATGAGGTGACATCACATCAGTGGAGGGGATTTCAAATGTGGTAAGCTGTGTGATTTTCTACCTCTTTTACCATCTGATGTTTTTATCCAGTGAGTTTAATGTGGTTGACCATAACGTGTCCACCCTGTTATGCCTAAATATTGAGGAGATCAATCAAATTGAATAATTTCAAAAAAAGTATTTAGTGCAAATTAGATTCCTCATCAAGTATTCATGGTCATTCTAGGCATTATGCTAACACAGGCAGGCTAAAGGCTAACTTTGACTCAAAATGTCCACCCTGTTAGTGTCCACCCTGTTATGTGTCCACTCTGTTCTGGAGACACTCGCCCTATTCAACTACAGAGGGTATTCTAAATAAAATAAAATGTAGGTGCCTGAGCTCGACCACTATGTTTTTCAGCAAGCTAGATATGTCCTTTATATAATAGAACATTAAAATATAGATAAATCAACAATTTATTTTTCACAAGTTATGAAGTCCAAATGACCCTTTTACTACATTTGCAGAAGTTGAAACCTGTTTTCACTTTGTCATTACGGGGTATTGTGTGTGGATTGATGACAATTTTTATTTTTATTTAATACATTTTAAATTGGTTCTATAACACAACATTTGGAAAAAGTGAA
>NC_137676.1:35028105-35035605 GCF_963989245.1 Nansenia antarctica
CCTCCCTCCCAGCCTCCCAGCCTCCCAGCCTCCCAGCCTCCCTGCCTCCCTGCTGGCACTTAGAGGGCAGATTTACAACCTGGTAACCCAGGAATCTCACGTACAACCACACACACACTCACACACGCACACACATACTCACACACACACACACACACACACACAGTCTAATATTTAACAATGTACCTATTGAATAACACATTTGCACAAACACACTCGCACACACCTGCATGCACACACACACACACAAACACTTAGAACAATGTTCCTATTCAGAAACACATTTGCACAACCCCATACAGTATACTGATAACACCACGCCCCCTACCACCAACACCCCCCCCCCCTCACACCCACACACACACTTCCCATTTCACCCCATACACAAAGCATAACAGTCCAACTGACATGCAGCCAAAAAACAGTACAGCACAAAAAATACGGCACAGTATCCTCCTATCCCCTAGAGGGCGCCACGCTAAGCCTGTGTCTCCATGTCCAGAGATGAACGTCTCTGGTGTTCACCTCTCCCTGCTGTACACTCATCCTGCCGCCGTGATCACACACTAAAGCAGGGTGGAGCGGTGTGGATGATTGCAGGCCTGCGCACCAGTCAAAACATGACCCTTCACACACAACAACAGTCCTGCTGCCACTACCTGTATCATCCTGCCAAAAGCGCTGTTGTGGGTGGAGGAAAAGAGGTGGAGGGGGGTTTGGGACGACGGGAAAGGGGGGGGGGGGGGGGGGTTCACAGAGAGTTGAAGAAAAAAACACGTCTAGCCAGTGAAATCAGTCGTGGTGATGTTATGACTGTCTGCCCTGCGCGCGCTGTTGCCAGTATCTGCACGGAAGCTCCAGCCTGGCTCTGACTCGGGATATCTGAGGTATGATATACATTCGCTCACGTCGAATGTCTGGAGAGCTTCAGAGCCATGGGCCACTGTCCCCCTCTGTCCCAGCTCAGCGGTGACGCACCTGATTCACCTCACCGAGGTTTCTGAAGGTCAAGGCCCGGTCGTGACCAAGCCTCTTAAGAGTCAGGAACAGTTCGTGAGCGTGCGAAGAATTCAGAGAATTCGGGTCCTTCTTTCACGCGTATGAATAAAAGCAAGTTGTCGAGAGTCAACAGAAGTTGTCGTGACTCGAGTGCGAGTGTTTAGGACTGGTCAAGAGGCATCCTAACTCCTTATGAGTAGGTTATGTTACCGATAGACGGCTGTATACACACACATTTCGGGATAGAAGAGATACGTGGTAAATAATTATATATCAAATGTTTGGAGCAAACCCGATATGGAAGAAAACTATCATCAACATCATCGCCAAATAGAGGGGGGTTTTCAGTTATAATTGCACTTTTAGCATGATTCCTATAATTCTGAGAGACTTGATAATGTGTTCCCTGGTCAGGTAGAGGTGTGAAGGTGTGTTCCCTGGTCTGGTAGTGGTGTGAGGTAGTGGTGTGAGGTAGTGTTCCCTGGTCTGGTAGAGGTGTGAGGTAGTGTTCCCTGGTCTGGTAGAGGTGTGAGGTAGTGTTCCCTGGTCAGGTAGCGGTGTAAGGGTGTGTTCCCTGGTCAGGTAGTGGTGTGAGGATGTGTTCCCTGGTCAGGTGTGGTGTGAGGTAGTGGTGTGAGGTAGTGTTCCCTGGTCAGGTGTGGTGTGAGGTAGTGTTCCCTGGTCAGGTAGTGGTGTGAGGATGTGTTCCCTGGTCAGGTGTGGTGTGAGGTAGTGTTCCCTGGTCAGGTGTGGTGTGAGGTAGTGTTCCCTGGTCAGGTAGTGGTGTGAGGTAGTGTTCCCTGGTCAGGTAGTGGTGTGAGGTAGTGTTCCCTGGTCAGGTGTGGTGTGAGGTAGTGTTCCCTGGTCAGGTGTGGTGTGAGGTAGTGTTCCCTGGTCAGGTAGTGGTGTGAGGTAGTGTTCCCTGGTCAGGTAGAGGTGTGAGGTAGTGTTCCCTGGTCAGGTAGTGGTGTGAGGTAGTGTTCCCTGGTCAGGTAGAGGTGTGAGGTAGTGTTCCCTGGTCAGGTAGTGGTGTGAGGTAGTGTTCCCTGGTCAGGTAGAGGTGTGAGGTAGTGTTCCCTGGTCAGGTAGTGGTGTGAGGTAGTGTTCCCTGGTCAGGTGTGGTGTGAGGGTGTGTTCCCTGGTCAGGTGTGGTGTGAGGTAGTGTTCCCTGGTCAGGTAGTGGTGTGAGGTAGTGTTCCCTGGTCAGGTAGAGGTGTGAGGTAGTGTTCCCTGGTCAGGTGTGGTGTGAGGTAGTGTTCCCTGGTCAGGTAGTGGTGTGAGGTAGTGTTCCCTGGTCAGGTGTGGTGTGAGGTAGTGTTCCCTGGTCAGGTAGAGGTGTGAGGTAGTGTTCCCTGGTCAGGTGTGGTGTGAGGTAGTGTTCCCTGGTCTGGTAGAGGTGTGAGGTAGTGTTCCCTGGTCAGGTAGAGGTGTGAGGTAGTGTTCCCTGGTCAGGTAGAGGTGTGAGGGTGTGTTCCCTGGTCAGGTGTGGTGTGAGGTAGTGTTCCCTGGTCAGGTAGTGGTGTGAGGTAGTGTTCCCTGGTCAGGTAGTGGTGTGAGGTAGTGTTCCCTGGTCAGGTAGTGGTGTGAGGTAGTGTTCCCTGGTCAGGTAGTGGTGTGAGGTAGTGTTCCCTGGTCAGGTAGAGGTGTGAGGTAGTGTTCCCTGGTCAGGTAGTGGTGTGAGGTAGTGTTCCCTGGTCAGGTAGTGGTGTGAGGTAGTGTTCCCTGGTCAGGTAGAGGTGTGAGGTAGTGTTCCCTGGTCAGGTAGTGGTGTGAGGTAGTGTTCCCAGGTCAGGTAGAGGTGTGAGGTAGTGTTCCCTGGTCAGGTAGAGGTGTGAGGTAGTGTTCCCTGGTCAGGTAGAGGTGTGAGGTAGTGTTCCCTGGTCAGGTAGTGGTGTGAGGTAGTGTTCCCTGGTCAGGTGTGGTTTGGGGTAGTGTTCCCTGGCCAGGCTCCCCAAAGATTAAAGAAAGATGATTCAGACCGCTGCAACTAGAAGCTGGACGTTCTAAAACGGTCTCGTCTCGTCGCGGATCATTGGTCTGAACTGGCCTGGCACAACACATGGTTTACTGCAATGTCACTATTGTATTCCAAGTGTTTTGATGCATTTTGAAGAATATTTTACCATTCATTATTTAATTCAGAACATTAATTGATGTTAGCGCAATTTGGTAATTTCATCACAAACCATACAACTTTATGAATGAAGTGAAGTGGATTTGAAATGAAGTGAATTTACATCTGGTAGCAGATGATATTAACAGCATGACTGCACAGAAATGCATAATTTGAATTTGACATTATGATGTAGTCACAATAGGCTCACAATGTATTATTTTATCAAAGTAATAGTATATATAACATTAAACCGAGAAACATAAAAGAAACCTAAATCTGTCTCTGAAACTCTTAATTTACTGTAATGTGATTTAAATCAATGACATCATGGTTTTCAGTGTCTTTTTCGTCATTATACAACAAAAAAAAAGACTGATTTTGAACAAATAAAATAAGAAAATATAGGACCAGCATTGAGTATCGCTGATCTATGGCATTTACGGTACAGTCAGATCTATATGTGCATTAAAAAACCTCTGTGAGGACCAACATCTTTGTCGTGCCATAAGCTTGACAAGACAAGGACAGAGGAGCTGGCTGAAGCTAGTGCAGATCTGGAGCCAGCCAATGAGAGGAGACCTTGACCCCTGTGAGAGACCAAGATAACAGAGGCTGACCAGGGCTGGCAGGTTGGTCCTCTACCACAGCACTCTCCAATCTATACACTCAGTCACACTACAATACAGTCACACCAGGGAGAGGGCAGTGGGGGAGAGAGAGAGAGAGAGAGAGAGAGAGAGAGAGAGAGAGAGAGAGAGAGAGAGAGAGAGAGAGAGAGAGAGAGAGAGGGAGAGAGGGACAGAGAGAGAGAGAGAAAGAGTGAGAGAAAGAGAGAGCGAAAGAAAGAACAAGAGAGACAGGCGGAATGGGGAGTGAGGGAGATGAAGAGAGAAAGAGAGAGAGAAAGAGAGAGAATTCAGAATAGAATCCTCTTCATATGAAGGACAGAGAACTTTACATACATTCTCTGCTTCTTTCTTCTCTCAACCATCAACTGGAGTCTTTTGTTCAGTTCTTTGATACACTGCTGGTAAGTTTAGACTCTAGATAACGTAAGAGTGGTCATAGATCATGCCCAGCTCTTCACTGCTCCAACTTCCTCCGTTTTCAACATTAATAAAGGATGTGCAGCTGTCCTAAGAGAAATGTATGTAAAACGGGCACCAATGCAATTTTAGAATGAATTTAATACCACTTGACACATAGGTAAAATGCAATTATTTCTTCCACGCTTGTCAGTAACCATGCCTACATCATCATTCATTTTAATATTCACCATTAAAGAGGTGCGAAATTGTGCACACAATTCAGTTGGTGTGACACATGGTGGATCGTCTGATATCCATTGTATGATACTAGGAATTAAATATTCAAATTGAATACATTTATTTTGTCGTTAATAATCATTTTTCACGAGCCCCCTTAACGCTTCACTCGAGCATGAAAGGGGACGGGCGCGCGCACCCGGCGCACGGGACGGTGTGGTGGGATGGGCATCTCTCTCCGGTCTGACAGCGACATGACAACTACCATCAACACGCAATCAGTCCCCGGCCAGACCAATAACGACTAGCCCGCCTGCCCTCACACACACACACACACACGCGCACGCACACACACACACACACGGACGCACGCACACACGCACGCACACTTACACACGCGCACGCACACACACACGCGGACGCACGCGCACACTTACACATGCGCGCGCGCATACACACGCACGCACACACACACACGCACACACACACACACACACACACACACACACACACACACACACAGGAGTAGGCTATCGGGAGATTATGTTATCATGCCATCAGGTGTCTGTTCGATCGATAGTTTCGCTTTTTTTTTTTCACACACGGGTGCCAAACTCCTCGCCAGGGGCGGATGAGAGGGCGATGCTATCTACGCCAGTCGGGCAGGAAATGGTGCCCGCGATTTAGTGCTTATGGTGCCCCTGTCTGCCCCGGCCCGGCCGATGACAGTGTGGGGCAGGGGCGAGTGCTGTAAGGTGCACTGACGATGTCACTCGTCGGGGGGTGGTCCAAGGGTTCAGGTAAAGTTGTCCTTACCAGCTGTCGCCAGAGCTCAATATACACACATTTACATATAGGCAAATATGGGGATCAGTGAGAGCGCGCACATCCTACGCGCACGGCTCCATGAAAGAGGAACGTGTACTAACCGTTGTCTTGACGGGGACGTACAGGACGGGTCTGTCAGGGGATCCTCCGCTGTTGTTGTTCATGTCCCCTCGGAGGTTCCCGACCTGAAACCCCTTTGACTTGACCCAGAATTTGAATTTGGCGTTGATGTGGTTGCTCTCGATGTAGACGACGTCCGACTCGTCGGTGTGTAAAAGGGTCTGGAGAATCTTGTTGTATTTTCGCCGGGTGACCGTCTTTGTTTTACCCGAGTCGCCGTAAGTACGGAGGCACCAGTCCTGAAATTCCCCGAACATCTCCCCGGTCTCAGACACCGCGGGGCTCCGGCTCCTCTTGGTCGAATCCACGCTGGGTCTCTTCGTTGACATGATGATGGTGAATCTCTCCGACGTCCCGTGTCCCTTTACAAAGGAAGAAGGGATCCCGGATAATGTGTCAAACTCTAAACACTAATTATACACTACTACTTCTATTTGATATTTGTTTTTGTTTTTTTAAATTAATCTTTAAATGCCCCCTCTCGTATTGAGGGAGGTCTAGGAGGTTGATATTGCTCTGAACAATGAAGCACGGTTCCGTATAGCAGGCAGATTGGTCCGCTCTCACACCTGTTAGCAGAAACCGTCCGCGTCCTGTCCCAGAGGGTAACAGCAAATGTCAATGGCTCATATCCTCCACTGAGGAACTGAGAGAGAGGGGCTGTCCTACACAAACGGATATCTCCCACCTGTGTGTTAAAGGTCTTCACGCGGATTCGTAATTCTTCGCCGTTTAAAATATCAATATTTTACCGACCCGTGTGCGTGCCACACAATAAAACACGCGTTTTATGAATAGCCTTAATATACCATTATAGTTCCTTTACATTTGGCATGAGCCGAAAATGTCCAGCCCTAATTAGACGAAGAGCAGCCCAAGCTGCGGGGAATGATGTCCTCCTCCAACTCCACCTGGAACCGCCGCCGTCCACCTGTTTGATTCGGACCAGACCGCCGCGCCTGTCCCGAACCGGCCTCTCCTAGATCACAGCGCGCCGGTGTCTCTGCAGGATAAAAGGAACATTGATGAATATGTGCGAATTGTACATAACACGGACAGGCTCTTGATGTAGACACCATAGACACAGGAACCCCTCCGCGTCGCTGGGACATGGGTGCGCAGCGGCTCGCTAAAATGCAGGAAGTATCGTCCTAATGACCGAAACGGACACAAAGCGGGGCTGAGCAACCGTCCCATGCGGGAGCACAGGGCACCAAATTGGGCTGTTTTCACCGTTTTTGGGTTTGATCATGATGGGCATGTCTAGAAAATGTTTCTGGGTGGATTTAATGGCCCGTTGTAAAATACAGCAGTTTCCTATAAAATACAGGGTTTTGGGTGTAGGCTAAGGACTGTTCCATTGTAGCCTAAATACTATTATTTATTTCTTTTGACATTTAATAGGTTTATTATTATTATTATTATTATTATTATTATTATTATTATTATTATTATTATTATTATGTACATTTTTGGGGTCTTTTTGTTTGTTTCAGAAAAAAATGTCAGTTGAACTGTTTTGTTTTTCCTTGTCAGTTGTTTTTGTGGCGCTGTCCAATGACCAGATGTAATCTTGTAATCACTGAAGCAAGCAAGTACATACATACACAAGATAAAACATTCTCTCACACCAAAAATAAAGGAGCACTCTCCCAATACAGAATACAGGCACACAAAACAACCCAATGTTTTCATGAAAGTAAGATCGAGACCGTTTTTTGTTTTCAAAGGCAGTAGGCCCAGGTGCAGTATGTATTTTTATTTTTATGATGATACCATTTCTATTGACTTCGTTGTGCATATATTTGAGTATTGTTATGTCCAGTATAGTAGGCAAGATTGGCCACTGAACAGAATCTAGTCATTGGAGTACCTTGGTGTCCCTAGAAGGATAACATTGATACAGTGAAATACTGTTACACTATCACTACTATTGGTAATCACCCATTGCATACATATAGATTCAATTCAATGGTCTATTTTGGCACCATAATAACTAAAACATGATTTTCCATTATGACCTGATCACAAACCACCACACATAATGCTGGATCAATGGCAGTTTATTACCCGGTGTATTGACCCAGTATTCCCACTCCCCACAGTGAAATACATCACCTCAGAACGTACTAGGCTGTGTCCCAAAATGAGAACCCTAGCTCTTCACTGTGT
>NC_137676.1:35040605-35060605 GCF_963989245.1 Nansenia antarctica
ACTAACCCATAGAACGGATGGACAACGCTCCCTGGGTCAGTTCACTAACTAAAGCACATACTGTACAGACCAGGAGCCAATCAAACCAATGATAGGCACATGAATAAACTGTCCTTTCAAGTGTATAGTGCATAGTGTTCATTCACAGTCCAGAGTTCTACACAGTAGACGAATGTAATCAAAGATATAGAAAGGGAGACTTGTAGAATGTAGACGTCACCTTGGCTCCTGCTCCTGCCTATTGTGAGTACGGTACAGAGTACGGGAGGATGTTACTGACTGATGTACCATTGCTCTCATCATTGACAGAAAATAAATGCCTGATCTGAATGTCTGAATGTCTGAATTTCCGGATGTCTGAATGTCTGAATGTCTGAATGCTTGAATGCCTGAAATGCCTGCAACGGTGTGTCAGCAATTGGTCAGACCCCAATTGAAATAAGCCAGTGGCTTTCTTGGGTTTTTATCCTTTTAGTTGACCTTGTATGTAATATGTACTTTCATGTACCTACTTCTGCAAATCTTCTAATAAAGTTTTCAATCAATCAATCAAAAGCAAGGCCTTCCATGCCGTTCCACATGCCTGTAGAACGTTGGCTGGTTTGTTCTCTGTTCCAGCCTAGTAGGATGTATAGAGAGTTGTTGCCTATGCTACTGTTGTGGTTTTATATCATTTTATACTGAGAAATGTAAGTCTCTCTACAGTTTGGCGAATCTAGTACTCAAGGAAGGCCCATTTCCTTCCTGTAAGGGATGGGCCAAGATCTGTGGCGCAGTGAATAATTCTGACTGTGGACAGGGCCCATAACCTGTGTAATCACAGATTTGTATAATATGATTGGTTCCCAAGAATAGTGACCTCATGACCAATGACAGTTCTATAAATATAGAGTCCCACCCATCGTTGGGGGCTTTTTGCTTTTTGGCTATTGCTTCTGGCTTATTGGTCTGCTCGTTTCTCTCTGCGCTCATGTCACTTTGCTTAATAAAAGGCCTAATAAAAGGACAATTGATCTAAGCTCTTTGTGCTTTATAAGTTTTACTAAATCTATTAATTTATCAATTAAATCCACAACACTACCTTGCAACCCTGAAGAAAAAGGAAGAAAACCTGAAGGAAAAACTGAATTCAGTCGTTTGGAGCTCCGCCCGAGCAAGGTATGTCCTGACCTGGAAAAGCCTGGTCACAACCAGGTTAACCTGGGAAAGCCTGGTCACAACCAGGTTAACCTGGGAAAGCCTGGTCACAACCAGGTTAACCTGGGAAACCTGGTCACAACCAGGTTAACCTGGATGGTTAGAACGTGTGTTATCAGTTAGTCCGAGGACCCCCCCTCCTCATGAAATGAAAAGGTGGTGTATTAGTCTAGTATTAGTGCCCTGCAGTGCCGGTCGCTGACATAAACTCAAACACTCAACCGCTAGAAGGGGCCACACTTGCCCCGTCAATTTAGCGCAAGCTACCAGCCGTCGATCCAAAACTCCACTGACCTCCCGCCCCCTTGCGCCTGTCCGTTGACAAAAGACCCGTCAATTACAAATTCAGCTATCACCACAACACCACCGACCCCCACCCCCTGCCCGTTGGGGGGGCCTCAATAAAAATCTTGTTTATGGCTAGTCCTAGGCCTGGGCCTGGTGCCTTGTTACACACACACCTGCCCCCCCCCCGGCCTGCGCCCCCCCCCACCAGTCTTCCCAGGCTGCATCCTCCACGCAGACGCCACAAGAGAGATCCGCTGGTCACCAGGAGTCAAGCTACTGTACGAGGCGCTGATCCATAACGCATACGCATGGGTCTAATTATGGCTGTGTCTGAGGACCGTACACCAGCTATAATGGCTATTTAATGACCTTCTATCCATCTTCCCGCCACAGCTAAACAAGACGGCACCCCCACGCTCCACAGCCCCGCCAGCCGCCAGGCCAGGCAAGGCAAGGCTCTTCAAATTAATCCATAAGTTTCTCATACAGAATCCATCGGGAGCGGTGAAAATGTGGGCTCAGTAACGAAAGCACGGCTTATCGAAAAAACGGGTTGGGATAGTTCAACTGTTGCTCCGAGCCTGTCTTTTATGGAATGTTCCGGACCGTAAGTGTGGACCTGTTCATTAACTAATGTTCACCGCTAATGGAGCGGATGCGAAAGATTTAATTTTGTTAATCAGATTTGTATGTCACACTGTGCTTGGCCTGTGTTACCAGAGGGGATCTGGAAGCACGCTCTTGTGATGAGGTAGCTCGGCCTGAGACATGTGAACAGGATGTCCTCTTGGTCTAAAGGTAGACACCCCCCCCCCGCCCCTCCCCCCCATTCATCACAACAAGAGAACAATATTTGGTTTCATTGCATGGGGGGGGGGGTTAATTTTCGACCAAATATTGTGAGGCTATGTCGATGAGATAACCAATAATAAACCAAAAAAAATATCTTATTAGAATACTAATGGGGGGTCACGTGACGATGGCTGACTGAAAGACGTGTTTTCGCCGAGCTCCCGCTCTCACACATTTATACTTATATTATTAGCAATTTTATGCACATATTTCAACTTATTTTTTACTAATAGTGTTGTGTTAACTGTCGACAAGAAAGAAGTGTCCATCTCTGACAAACTATGTCGAAACAAACAAAAATTCAGCCAAAGAAATGTGCGCAGGCAGCTAGCCATACCCAGGTTGCTAGCCAAACAGCAGACATTAACTCTCCGTTGAAAAACTACGAACCTCCGCTAGCTACAGACACCAAAGCATTGATTCGCGAGCTAACTCAAAACTTCAGTGACATTGTGGAAGAGAAGCTATCTAAGATCTCGGGAGTTCTGGACAGAATTTCCACAACCATAGAAGCCCAGTCCACACGCATTACCGAGGCAGAACAACTGATTGATTGATTGATTGAAAACCTTTATTGTCCCCAATGGGGAAATTTTGTTGTCAAACAGCTCAGTTAGGGCAGACAGAAAACATTCAATAAAATACATAAAACAGTGCAGGCTCAATAAGTAAAAAGTTCCAAGTTCCAAAGTTCCAGCTCCAGGTCTCCCCCACCCTGCAGGGCCTGGTTGTAGAGTCGGAGTGCAGCTGGAACAAAGGACTGTCCAAATCTTTTTGTACTTTGACGGGGGAGAACAAATCTGTGGCTGAACTTGCTCCTCATCCCCGCCAGCTCGCAGTACATCGGGTGGGAGGGATTGGCCAGCATGGCCGCCAGTTTTTTCCCCATCCTCTGTTCTGCCACCACCTCTAGGCTGTCCAGCCCGGTCCCCACCACAGAGCTGACCTTCTTCACCAGTTTGTTTAGCTTCGCAGCATCGCTGGCACAGATGTTTCCACCCCAGCAGGCCACGGCGAAGAACAGAACGCTGGCAACCACCGACTGATAAAACATTCGCAGCAGCTTGTTGCAGACACCGAAAGACCTCAGCCTTCTCAGGAAAAACAGTCTGCTCTGCCCTTTCCTGAGAAGAGCCTCGGTGTTGTCAGTCCAGTCCAGTTTGTTATTAATTTGTACTCCCAGGTACCTGTAGGAGTCCACCCTCTCGACTTCCACCCCCTTGATGGTGATGGGGGCTGGGGTCCTTCTCTTCCTCCTAAAATCCACCACCAACTCCTTTGTTTTGCTGGTGTTAAGCAAAAAGTAGTTGGTGTCGCACCACTGCACAAAGCTCTCCACCAGGGCCCTGTACTCCTCATCCCTGTCGTCTGTGATGTAACCGACGATAGAGGAGTCATCAGAAAACTTCTGCAGGTGGCACTGGTCGGAGCTAAACTGGAAGTCGGAGGTATAGAGGGTGAAGAGAAAGGGTGACAGAACAGTTCCCTGGGGGGCACCGGTGTTGCACACCACCACCTCAGACTGACAGCCCTGCAGTCTCACATACTGACGTCTGTCTGTGAGGTAGTTGTGGATCCAAGCCGTCAGGGAGTCCTCCACACACATCACTGCTAGTTTGTCAGCCAGCAGTGATGGCTTGATAGTGTTAAATGCACTGGAGAAGTCGAAGAACATGGTCCTCACCATGCTCTGTGGCCTCTCCAGGTGTGTGTAGGCCCTGTGCAGCATGTAAATGATGGCATCCTCCACCCCCATGCTCTCCTGGTATGCAAACTGCCGGGGGTCCAGGAAGTCCTTCACCTGGGGCTTAAGGTGTTGCAGCACTAGCCTCTCCAGGATCTTCATGACCTGTGGTGTCAGGGCGACAGGTCTGTAGTCGTTTGGGGTGCTGGGCCGTCCCTTCTTTGGCACTGGGACGATGCAAGAGGTCTTCCAGAGCTGTGGCACCCTCCTCAGTCTTAGAGATAGACTGAAGAGATGTTGGAATGTGTCCGCCAGCTCTCCAGCACACACCTTCAGAACCCTGGGGTTGATGTTGTCTGGACCTCTGGACTTGTTCACATTCACCCTGGAGAGCTGCCTTCTCACCTGCTCAGATGTTATAAAGCTGTGAGTACAGGTGTCTCCAGGTGTGAAGCATGCTCCCTGGCTCCTGGTGTTGGTAAGGGGAGGCAATTGCTGCTGGGGTGTGAGGGGGTCAGGGGGAGTGGGGGCTACTGTTGCCAGGGGTGCGGTACATTGGAGAGGGGAGGAGAGGGTCGGGGGCTGTGGGGGGTGACAGGGGGATGGTTGGTCAAACCTGTTAAAGAAGCAGTTCAGGTCATCCGCCTGCTCTCGGGTCCCCTCCACCACAGTATGTGGCTGCTTGTGGCCCGTGATCTTCTTGAAACCCTTCCACACCTCCTTGGAGCTGTGGGCCACTAGCCCGCCCTCCAATTTCCTCCTGTATTCCTCTTCGGCTGCTCTCAGCTCCTTCTTCACCTCCTTCTGAGCGGCCCTGGCTCCCTCAGTGTCCCCTGCCTTAAACAGCCTCCTCTTCCTTTTCAGAAGGTTCTTGATGTTCCCATTTATCCACGGCTTGTTGTTAGGAAAGCACCGTACCTTTTTAATGGGGACGATGCTCTCCTCGCAGAACTTGATATAGTCTGTGACACAGTCTAGCAGACCATCTATGTCCTCCCCGTGGACTCTCTGGAACATCCCCCAGTCGGTTGTTTCAAAACACGCCCTCAGCTCCTCCTCCACGTCTTCTGACCATTGCTGGACAGTCCTGGTGGTGATAGGCAGCCTTTTTATGATAGGGGTGTATGTTGGTTCCATCCAGACCATGTTGTGATCGGATGCCCCTAGTGGCGGGAGGGCAGTGGATGTGTAAGCTCCCTTCACATTGGCATATAGTTTGTCTAGTATTTTGTTCTCCCTTGTTTTACATGTGACATACTGGGTAAAATCCGTCAATGTCTTTTCCATATTTACGTGGTTGAAGTCCCCATTCACAATGACAAATGCAACGAGTGTCGGACGTGGAAGACACAGTGAGCGGTTTACAAGCAAGACTCGCCGAAGCAGAAAAGAAAATTAAGGTGATGACAGATGGCATGGATGATATGGAGAACCGGAGCAGACGCGACAATATTCGTGTCCTCAATCTGAAAGAGGGCTCGGAGGGAAAACTTCCTATACGATTCTTTGAATCCTGGCTGCCCACTGTGCTTGGAATAGGAACGAGCCCTGGCACTAAAAGCCGTATTAAAATCGACCGAGCCCACCGCAGCTTGGGACCGCGGGGCACGCGGCCTCCGGTGATCATCAAACTCCACAACTCAAGAGACAAGCCGAGGATAATGGATTGATTGATTGATTGATTGAGAACTTTATTAGAAGATTTGCAGAAGTAGGTACATGAAAGTACATATTACATACAAGGTCAACTAACAGGATAAAAACCCAAGAAAGCCACTGGCTTATTTCAATTGGGGTCCTTGATACTCAATTCATCGTTACATGTAAGACAGACAAAAAACTAGTACTATCTACAAGATAATACAGACAAATAACTAGTACTATCTACAAGATAAACATACATCCAACATGGGAAGAACAATACAACAAAACATAAGGTATGTACAGCGGGTAGGACAGGTGGGGACATACACCACACGTGGGGGCGGGGGACAAAACACAAATTATGTACAGTGTCAGTAGTCTCCATTCAGGTCATCGTCAAGTTGAGGATTGGGGGATGGGGGGGGTTGCCCATTGTTCCACGGTTTCGGTAGAGAGTCTCCGGGTGGTGGGGGAGGGGGGGTCGTCGCCGGGTGGGGGAGGGAGGGGGGAGGGGGGGTCGTCGCCGGGTGGGGGAGGGAGGGGGGAGGGGGGGTCGTCGCCGGGTGGGGGAGGGGGACGTCGTTGATGGTGTTTCTACCGGCCGTGAGCTGCCTCCAGGACTCGGTGAAACGAGCCATGAAAACTGCATTGAAGGCCGGGAAGTAGCCGTAGTCTCCCCAGGTCTCGGTGGTTGGAGATGGGACATCAATGGGGGTTGTGTGAGAGGGCTGGGGGTCCTCGGTCTCGTCTGAGGCGGCGGTGGTGGTGGTGACTCCTCTGTGTTCACTGGATAGCTGGTGGAAGCTAGGTGGGGGGCTAATGTTGTTAGCATAGCTCCCCTCTGTTTTGTTAGCCTCGTTTGTATCCAGGAAGTCCACTGCCGGTGCCGGTGTGACGACAATGGCGTCGCTAGCAACAGTTGCCTGGGAAAAGCACAGCTGTTCTCTGGCCAAACGTGTAGCTTGCCTGGTTGTAACTGGACCGGGATTCAGTTGAATGTCTCCCGAGAGAAGTAGATAGAGAAAGATCATGGTCCTTCGGTCCATTCTACCTGTCGGGGGCTTGTTCTTCCGCGTCAGGTTAGCAGTCAGCGTCGTGTGAATAGTTGCCGCTCCGAAGTTTAAATACTTCTTAGCGGCGTGGAGATAAAAGTCGCTATGGGTTTCATCTTTTCCAATAAAGTTTGTCTCCTTCTCCATAAGATGTAAGTTCTGTGGTGATTTAATGTATAAATCCGTAATCCACAGAAGGAATAGAAGAAAGTGTGGAATAATCCTCGCCGTTGCATTGTTGTTGAGGCAGCAGCAGGAGCGTTGAGAAATGCGACTGTTCATGTTGACGACTGACGACTGTTGACTGTTGGAGAGAGACAGAGACAGAGAGACAAGCAGAGGATAATGGAGAGAGACAAGCCGAGGATAATGGAGAGACAGAGAGAGAGACAAGCCGAGGATAATGGAGAGAGACAGAGAGAGAGACAAGCCGAGGGTAATGGCAGCACTGAGGACGAAGCCTAACCTGGAATACGAAGGACAGCGGATCCTCATTCACCAGGACTTGTCGTCGGCAGTCCGAGAGAGGCGTCGCTCCTTCAACAATGCATGTCAAACTCTCATTGACAGAAATATCCGATTCAGCATGCGTTTCCCTGCTACACTGACTGTGAATCACAACGGCACTGAGCACAAGTTTGAATCACGGAGAGAGGCAGAGACCTTCATCAACACGTTGGGATAGACACTGACAGAAGACACCGCCGAGCAACACTACTTTCATTTTGTTTTAATTAGATCTCCACTGCTTTAATGTAGCCTACTGGAGATTGGGTGAGTTTATTTAATGTTTTCCTTGAGAGAGCATTTCCACATAAGACTTAAAGGTCTCAATGCTGACTATACATGACTGTGCTCGTTCTCTCTCGGGTGGGCGACGTTTTATATGTGCGGTCCCCTTTACATTAGTTCAGTATTCTCGCATATTAATAAACAACAATTAAGTGATCCCTATATGTTGGACACCGTTATAGCTACAGATGTTTATCTAGGTGGCCAGAATGATGATATGCATTATGCATTAGGGTCAATGACGAATAAGGCTTCTAAAAAGTTTTTTTTTAAAACGTTGTTCAAAATACATAACATTTATATTTTTGAGTATGTGACAATGTGCTTAAACATGCTGCATTTGTTAATTTGTTTAAATATATGTTTTTACTGTATTTTTAACTTAATTGCTCAAAAACTGTCAGGTGGCGCAACCAATTATTTGTAAAAGTATTTATATTTTCCTATTATTTATTTATTAAGTGAAATCTTTGTCATGTATCTATTATCTATATCTATCTATATCTATTAGACAAAAAAAAATATACATTTGTTTTTGGGCTGCTTTTTCCTTCACTGACAGTGGCATCTAAAAGTATTAAAATTAAAGACATTATAATCGTGAAATGTTTAAAAGTGTTAATATATATTTAAGTAGACACAAATACACATTTTAGAGCATCTTGGAGCTTTAAATAACATTATTTATTCCATATAGTGGCATTAATTGTGGTTGCGCCAACTGACATACCGGTTGCACCACCTGACTTTTGCCACTGATTTCAAATTAAACAGGCTTCTACTTGGACACCTGCATTAGCTTTGACCTATGCTAGCAATATCATACAAATCATTTTAAAACAGAATAGTAGTTTTATGATAAAAAATAAAAATGTCCTAGTTTTACATTGGTTGTACCACCTGACATGGAAAATATACCCTCCTACCTCTGAGGTGAAACTATCTATTTTTATCAATATTTGAGAGCACTCTACAAATCTTTTCACTCAGCCACAGATGTCAGACAGGGTCCTCTGGATGATGAAACATTTGGCTGATGCAATAGTCTCTTGATTTCAAAATAAAAGTCCCATGTTTACGGTTGTGCCACCCTGACAGGAAAAAATATTACGGGACAAAAGTTCCTCAATTATCTCAATACCTTTAAAACTATTGTTATTTGTAAATGTGTGTTTATTTGAAAGGTTTCAAACATAAAATCATGCCACAGTATTTTATATTGAATATATTATTATTAAAATACCACTTTTAACAGTGTTCTTAATCTGTTCCTTTGTTGAGACGGTTGCGCCACCTGACATTTTGGGGGTTTGAGATGCTAAAACACAAAGTAATCCATATTATTAGAATGTACTGACAATACATTCAAACTAACCATGTTGTATAGAATAAAATCATATATGACTTGAATTGATTAATCTATTTTTAAATGGAAATAATATACATGACACAAAAATATGCACGTCACGTCATTGACCCATTATGTTATGTTCATAACTTGTTGTTGTGTGGGAGCGGGGGTAAGATCTGGAAAGTTTTTTTTTTCAGAAGCGATTACTCCTTTTAGCAGCACGTACCCCTTTAACACTACCATTTGGGTAGCTCTTTGTTTTAGTTCTGTGTTAGTTCTCCACTGCCTGTATACTTCATTGCTGTTTTCTTATTTGCATTGTTTTTTAGGCATGGAGAAGGTTTTTGTTGTTCTCCCATCTACTAGAGATGGGCATGTTTATAACAGCACATTTGTTTATAACAAATTCTTCATTCTAATGGGTTGCTTCTTTTGTTTAAATTGTATCATTTTCATTTGGTATCTGGAAAGTACTCTACAATATGAGTAACACTAAAATCATTACACTGAATGTCAAAGGTATTAACCATGTGGTGAAAAGACGCAAAATACTTACCATGCTTAAAAAAGATACGGTGCAAGTGGCACTGTTACAAGAGACTCACCTCACCGACCTTGAACACTTAAAATTAAAACAAGACTGGGTTGGCCAGATATATTATTCATCTTTCAACTCAAAGAGCAGAGGGGTAGCAATACTTATCCACAAACACCTTACGTTTACACTTGATAAAGTTATCCAAGATACAGAGGGAAGGTTTGTTGTCATCACTGGGTTTCTATATGGGGAACATGTCCCTATAGGTAGTGTTTATGCCCAAAATACATTTGATAGCTCATTTTACTCTAAATTACTGTCTGATATTTCTTCTATTAGCCCACCTTATGTTATACTTGGAGGAGATTTTAATTGTGGTCTGGCTCCATAAATGGATCATAGCCCGCCTAAAACCCTACCTCCTTCCAAAATGGCTCAAATTACAAACGAGTTATGCTCAGACCTTGGCCTACTGGATGTATGGAGAATCGTGAATCCCCAAGAGAAGGACTTTACATTTTTCTCTCACCCTCATCATTCTTTCTCGAGAATTGATTATATTTTTGTATCACGATTAATTTTAGACAGAACCAACGCCTGTTCTATCAACATGTGCGCTATTTCAGACCATTCCTCAGTTACTATTGAATTCCTACCACCCTACTATGACCCCCTATCTAGACACTGGCGTTTGAACCCGTCCCTTCTTAGCAATCCCACATTTTTAACATACTTAGAAACACAGTGGGAACTCTTTATTTCCACAAATGACACACCTGATATTTCTGCTTCTACACTATGGGAAACGGGTAAGGCATTCTTGAGGGGGGCCATAATATCCTATACAGCAGCATTAAAAAAAGCATCAATGGCAAGTCAACTGGAGCTTGAGCAACAGATTAAAACCCTGGATAGAGAGTTTAAAACCTCCTCCTCCACACCTGTGTTAAAAAAGCTAGAGGCGGCTCGATCCGCCCTAGACCAATTGCTAACTCAAAAAGCAGAATCGGCAATGTTTTTCGCCAGGCATAGATTATTTGAATCTGGTAACAACCCCGGCAGGCTCCTTGCTCGACTGGCCAAAGGCCGGACAGGGCCTCATGCAATACCATCTCTCAGAGATAGCATGGGCGTACAACAGTTTGAAACCAAAATTATTAGTAAAATAATGAAGGACTTCTATCAAGGACTATACTCATCTGAATGTCAAAATACTTCAATGCTAAGAAAAACGTTTTTAGATGGGATACATCTTCCTACATTATCTGAAGAACACAGAAACTACGACGAAGAAAAACGACTTGTGTAGACCAATTACAGAACAGGAAGTCTTAGAGACCATTCAAGCTCTACAGAGTGGGAAAGCCCCGGGTCCCGATGGGTTCGGGCCCGAATTTTATAAAAAAATGGCTAAGCTGGTGGTGAAACCTCTAACCAATATGTTCATCGAGTCTTCAGAGAGAGGCACACTTCCTCCGACTTTAAATCTGGCCCATATTTCCCTGATTTTGAAGAAGGATAAGCCCCCTGATAACTGTGCTTCGTACAGACCAATAAGTTTACTCGGGGTTGATGGTAGATTACTATCTAAACTCCTTGCAAGAAGATTGGAGGAGGTACTGCCCATTCTAATTAAACCGGATCAGACAGGATTTATCAAGAACAGATATTCCTACTCCAACGTTCGACGGCTCCTTAATGTAATACAATTCTCACAAAGTACAAAGAAAAGGGTTCTTGCTATTTCATTGGATGCTGAGAAAGCGTTTGATCGAGTGGAGTGGGGGTATCTGTTTGATGTCCTCGACAGGTTTGGATTGGGCTCTGGTTTTACTGACTGGGTTAAACTTATATACAAATCGCCGGCTGCGAGGGTCATGGTAAATGGTTCAGCGTCTGACGTTTTCCCCTTGAGTAGGGGCACGCGTCAGGGCTGTCCTATGTCGCCTCTATTATTTGCTTTAGCGCTCGAACCCCTTGCCGAGGCTATTAGGAACCATCAGGGACTGTCAGGTGTCGTATTAGGAGACACTGAATACAGGATTTCGCTCTATGCTGATGATGTATTACTGTTTATTACCGACCCAGAGTGCTCAATACCTGTTTTATTATCAATAATGAATAAATTCAGTAAATTTTCAGGGTACAAAATTAATTATGATAAATCTGAGGCCCTGCCATTAGGTGACTTTGGGGACCGGACGGCTCTTGTCGATTTCCCTTTCAGGTGGTCAACTTCAGACTTTACTTACCTGGGCATTAAAGTATCAGCGAACATTGACGATTTGTATAAACTAAATTTTACACCAATCCTGACATCAATCAAAAATGACCTTGACAGGTGGTTTGATCTCCCTCTATCATGGATGGGCAGAATTAGCCTGATTAAGATGAATGTGCTTCCTAGACTATTATACCCAATGCAAATGCTACCGCTTAAGATCAATAGAACAACCATCTTGGATATTGAAAGGTTTCTTTCAAGATTTATATGGCATGGAAAGAAATCTAGGTTGAAAATGAGGACCTTGCAATTGCCTATAGAAAAAGGGGGTCAAGCCGTTCCCAATATTCTGTATTATAATTGGGCTTGCCATGCCAGGATAATTTCAGGCTGGCTCAAGCATTTCCTTCATCAAGGAGAGTACCCCGTAGATGCTTGGTGTTGTGCCCCCTACTCTTTGCTCAGCCTTATCTCAACTGACATGAATGACCTTCCAGCAGGGGTCAAGGACAATCCTATCATATATAACACACTTAAGATATGGCGTGATATTAGTAAACATGTTGGCGGGAGATGTTTTTCATCAGCACTACAACCTATATCTCAAAATAAAGCCTTCCCTCCTGGTGTAGGAAAGAGTATATTTGAAGACTGGCACTCAAAGCAACTAAGACTTGTCGCTGACTTATTCGAAGGTGATAGTTTCATGTCATTCTCACAACTTCAGAGTAAATACGAAATGCCTCAATCACTTTTTTGCATTCCTTCAGGTGAGACATTTTGTAAAATCTGATCTATCATTCCCAACAGACCAACCAATGAAAAGCTAAATTGATAACTTCCTTCTCAACTTTAACTCAACTCCCTTTAACAACAAAAAATTCATTTCCTTTTTTTATGAAAAACTTTACTCTACTAACTCTATTAATATCAACAGATCTAGAGAGCTATGGGAAAAAGATTTGGAGGTTGAACTTGATGCCGACATGTGGTCAGATGCTTTTGAATCTGCTAAAAAAAAATATTCACCTGTAATAGGCTTAGAGAGAGTCAGTACAGAATATTACACAGACTACAACGCACTCCCCACTTCCTAAACAAAATTAATCCCCAGATTTCTCCCATCTGTGTGAAATGCAAAAAGGATGTAGGAACTTATTTTCATTGTATTTGGCAATGCCCATTGATATCCAGATACTGGAAAAACATTGCTAAGGAACTTAGCTCAATATTCCACACTTCGGTTGGGGCTGAACCAGGCTTGTTTATTCTGAATATACCTACTGGGCAACTCCCTCTCTCCTCGGACGGATTACTTTAATGAGTAAACTTCTACTTCTGGCGAGGCGATGCATCCTATTCCAGTGGATCGAGGAGAAACCCCCCACAGTCACACAGTGGTACAGAGAAACGTTTAAGATCTTTCCTATGGAACGCCTCAGTGCTACATTAAGGGGGAATGACAACTTTTTCTACGGTATTTGGCAGCCCTTTCTTGATTATCTTCCTGATTATTTAGTTGACCAACTGCAGAAAGGGCGCCCGCGATTTGTTTTCACAAATAAATCATAGTCATTTGTTTTACTTTTGTAGTCTCTTTACCTTTGATGTGATTCTGTTGTGTTTGATATGTCATATATGTCCAGTGTACTAATGCAACCCATGTATGCTAACCATTGTTTTTGTTTTGTAACTTGACAATACCTGTGCTGTCTGATTGTTATGTTGTGCAAATTGAATAAAATATTATATTAAAAAAATAAAAATAAAAAAGAATGGAATACTAATACCCTCAAATCTAAACCCTTATCTCCAGACACAAATTACAGCCTGTTCCTAAGACTGCGTCGTCAACAAGGAAGCTCCATTGAAAACCTGTGTCCAGTAAACCGGCCAGAACACAGACGTTTCCATCAGTCCATTTTAATTGAAGCCATTTAAGATTCACGAGAAGACACCTGTTCCACAGACAGCTCCTCCAGTACCCGCTATTATGATTTACTTTGACGCAGACAAATCGTGTGTGTCAGGTACGTTCACATTGAAACCGCACACACGCACGGTTGCGGAGGAAAAAAAAAACTTTCCTCTCATCTTCTCCACAGTGGGGTGAATCTCCCCTCTGGCGATGCAAGCCGCTCCTCCAGCACCGAGCTCCTTCCTCTCAGCATCACTCAGACTTAAACACCCAGAAATTAGTCAGGGCCGCTCCGTGACGCTGTCTCTTCTGACAGGAGGGTCTGTCTGTCTGTTCCAACCACAGGCTGGTGGATTAGGCTGTGACAGCGCTTTGGGGGTCTGATGTTTGGGGCCTTGATGTTTCATTTCCCATGGACTCCTCACAGAAGTAACATTCGTTTGATAGCGCTGCTCACATCAGAAGGGTGATTGTATGTGTTTAAGTGCAGCTCACGCTGTAAACAATAGCTTTACAGTTTTAGCGAATACTTTAGTTCAGATTTAGTGCATGCATCAGGATGTGTGTGTGTGTGTTTGCATGCCTGTGTGTGTGTGTGTGTGTGTGTGTTTGCATGCCTGTGTGTGTGTGTGTGTGTGTGTGTGTGTGTGTGTGTTTGCGTGTGTGTGTGTGTGTGTGTGTGTGTGTGTTTGCATGCCTGTGTGTGTGTGTGTGTGTGTGTTTGCGTGTGTGTGTGTGTGTGTGTGTGTGTTTGCATGCCTGCGTGTGTATGTGTGTGTGTGTGTGTGTATGTGTGTGTGTGTGTGTGTGTGTGTGTGTGTGTGTCTGTGCATGGCTCTGCAGAGTGTAGAGCAGCAGATTCTCATCTACATGGGATGTGGTGGAGCAGGTTAGAGTGTGGCCTTCATACACAGCTACGGGGGACAGCCTCCTGAGAGAGAGTTCACCTCTCCGCTCTCTCTCTCCCTCTCTCTCTCTTTCTTTCTCTCTCTCTCTCTCTCTCTCCACTCACCCTCTCTCTCTCTCTCACTCTCTCTGTCTCTCCACTCACCCTCTCTCTCTTTCTCTCTCTCTCCCTCTCTCTCTCTCTGTCTCCCTCTCTCTCTCCACTCACCCTCGCTCTTCTCTCTCTCTCCCTCTCTCCACTCACCCTCTCTCTCTCTCTCTCTCTCTAGACTCATCCTCTCTCTCACTTTCTCCCCCCCTCCCTCCCTCCCTCCCTCCCTCCCTCGCCCTCTTTCCCTCTCGCATCACTTTCTCCTGTTTTCCTGGCTGCGGGCTGGGAGCAGAGTGGAGCGTGGAGGAGCGCCAGCGTCCCATCCCCCCGCTCGGAGGAGGAGGGCAGTGCCTCCCCTGGAAACAAAACCCCCCGCTGAAAATATGCAAATCTACCCCAGAAGCACTGGGTAAGCCTGTCCCTGCTGGTCAGACTGACACACACGCTGTGTGTAGTGTGTATTGTGTGTATGTGTGTGTGTGGGGTGGGGGGGTGTGTGTAGTGTGTGTGTGTGTGTGTGTGTGTGTGTGAGTGCGTGTGGCCGTGTGCGTGTGCGTGTGCGTGTGCGTGTGTGTGTGTGTGTATTGGAAGTCCGAGGGGTAGTAACATCAGCCACTGTTCTGTGCTGCAGAACAAGGACAGCAGTCTAAGTAAACATGACCTTTTGTTTGTTGTGTGTGAAAAAGGCTTTTGTATGAGCGTGTGGCTATATGTGTGTGTACAATCCACAGATACAAACACACTCTCTCTCTCTCTCTCTCTCTCTCACACACACACACACACACACACACACATAGACACACACACACACATCTCGTCATATAGGCAGCCTTTATCAGCGTGCTGTGTTGAGTCCATCTGTCTAAGGGAGATCTCACTGAAACCTATTGACTCGTACGACCCCTGACCCCAGCGAGCCTATCAAGACAGGCCCTCAGGTCTGGGCCAGCATGGGCCTCGCCTGCAGCTGTCTTGATGAGGTTGTGAGAGGTGGGGGTGGGGGTGGGGGTGGGGGTGAGAGGTTGAGGGGGGCGGCCAGGATGTAATTTGACACCAGCTTTCACACTGTTGGTGAGTCCATTTAGCCCTAATTAAAAGGAAAAGCTCAGGTTTTATGAACAAGCCCCCCCCCCCCCCCCCCCCCCTCTCTCTCTCTTTCTCTCCATCTCAATCACCAACACTCTAGCCCCCCTCCTCCGCTTTCTCTGTCTCTCTGTCCACACACACACACACACACACACACACACACCGTTCTCTGACCTCTTGTCCCTGTCTCTGTGTGGCGAGGCCGTAGGTGGTGTAGATGGGAGCTGATTGCACCTGTCTGGACCAAGAGAACACTGCTAATACTGATTACATCATAGATTACACTTAAACGGAGGTGAGGTTCATTGATTTGACATTTAAACAATGATTAAAGAAACAGGTGTTGATATTTCAGATACTTCATCATCAAATTCCTCCGTTTAAAAAAAATAAAATGGTGGCTATTCCACACACGTTGAGAATGTAAAACCTCTCATTCAGAGTGATGAATTGAGGAGCCTAGCTAACGTAATAAACATCTGGATGAATATTTGATAAGGATATGTGTACACCACAAAGATCATTACTCCCAGTGAACAAGTTGCCCTAAGATACAGAACTCTGTGTTCTACAACCTGAGCAGCCAGACATCCCTGTTAAAGGGCTAGTCAGTAGGATTTAAGCTTTGAAATGTGCAGAATGGCCATGATAACTCACATGGTGAAGAGCTCTGTTTTAAGGTTCCTAAAAGCGCTTTCTAAAATCTGGTGTCAACACAGGCCTGTGGTCCTAGTGTACTTCATAATATCATAGCTTTGTATATCATGACTTGGCCCATATTAGGTGAGTGGTCTACCCCCCTGTCTGTAGGTCTACCCCCTATCTGTCAATCTACAACCTGTCTGTAGGTCTACCCCCTATCTGTCAATCTACAACCTGTCTGTAGGTCTACCCCCTATCTGTCAATCTACAACCTGTCTGTAGGTCTACCCCCTATCTGTCAATCTACAACCTGTCTGTAGGTCTACCCCCTATCTGTCAATCTACAACCTGTCTGTAGGTCTACCCCGTGTCTGTCAATCTCACCCCATTTATGGTTATGGGGGCATATCTGTAGGAACACGCCCCATTGCCGCTTGCGTGTATATATATATATATTATTTTTTTTTTTTTTTTTACAGTTTTCATTATTTACAAGGATATGCACACATTTTTCACTGGTTGAAATGTTTAGCACATTACATTTTTCAATATCCAAGTGCAAAACTACACACTGGACCTTTAAATCTAATTTCCCTCATTCATCATCAGGTTTCTACTGTATTGTGACCCACAACCGGGAAGTCTCTTTGAACTGTACCTAATCTTATTTGTTCCTATTTGTCTCTGACTCAGTCAGTGGTCTGGCCTGTGTGTGTGTGTGTTTGCATGTGCGAGCGTACATGTGAGTTTGTGTGGAAGAGAGAGAGAAAAAAGAGGGAGAGAGAGAGAGAGAGGGAGGGAGAGAGGGAGAGAGAAGGAGAGAGAGAGAGAGAGGGAGAGAGAGAGGCGGGCCAGCCTTTAGGAGGTGGTTATCTTTCCCTCTGCGCCCCCCAGCCTGTCTCCCCCCCAGCCTGTCTCCCTCCCAGCCTGTCTCCCCCCCTGCCTGTCTCCCCCCCAGCCCGCTGACTCCTGGTGTCCTCCAGGGCTTTTGTCTGCTCCTCTCCCATTCAGCAGCAGCAGCAGCTAAGCCCTGGGTCTCTCCTTGGCCAGACCTGCCTCTCACTGCCTCCTGCCTCCACACTGCTCTCCCCATTGTCTCTTAGTGATCCCAGATCTGGAGCCAGGCTAACAGTCATAGAAATAGAAGGCAAATCTATAGATATGCCCATTCATATCAACACAGTCCCCTTTGGTGTACAATACAGCCATGGTGTGACGGGACCAAGTCCGTTAGTCATTCTATTTCTATGGCAACAGTACAATTTCTTAGGTCTAGGATTCTCTGTTTCTAGAATCCCACTTTGATGTGTTCTCAGTGCGTTTGTCTGTTGCTGGAGGATGATGTACTGCACTTTGTGTTATTTCTTTGTTATGATGTTCCCTTGTTGTAAATATGAGTGGTTTATAAAATGGCACTCTGGATGTTTTCTGGGTCAGACTTCCAGTAGTGGCTGATAGGTGTGTATTCTTCTGTGTTCTTGTGTTGATTTCTGTACGGTGTATTTGATATTGACTGTTTGTTTTTTATGTGTAGTTCTTTGTATTATCTGTTGCTGAAAATGAGTTCCCCTGTGGGGATTACTAAAATATATATATATAAAAGTGTACCTTTCCTCTACGCCACTCTACTATTTTCTTCCCTCTTCATGCCTTCCTCTTCACTATTCACTGCTTTTTCTTTACTTTCTCCTCCTTTCCTCTTCACTTCTTTTCACCCAGTAACCTATTCCTCAAGTCTGTTTTTTTCTTTCATGTGTCTCCTGTGTCTTGAACACCAGATCAGCTTGAGAACATGCAAAACAAACATGCTAGTCCTTTGAGGATTGGATAAACATCTGTTATAAAAAAAAATATATATATATATATATATATGTGTGTGTGTGTGTGTGTGTGTGTGTGTGTGTGTGTGTGTGTGTGTGTGTGTGTGTGTGTGTGTGTGTATTTCTCTAGTATCAGACGAAGTTGAGGAGGCTCCACACATTGCCTAACTCCTCCTACACCAAGTCACAGGTACTGGAGCTTCTCACTAGTCAATGTGATCCACCTTGAACACTGCACTCTCTCACACACACGCGCACACACGTACGCACGCAGGCACACAAGCGCGCACACACACACACACACACACTAAAAACTCTCTCCCTATGAAGCTAATGTGAGATTCTACTAAAGACCTCTCTTCCAACAGACTCACTGTAGAGTGTGCACGCACACACACACACACACACACACACACACACACACACACAAACACAAACACAAATACACACACACACACACACACACACACACATCTAACCACAAACAGAAGTGTGTGTCATGGAGCAGAGATACTGTACAGCATGTTTGCACTCAGCACTGATCATTTAACACACATCCATGTTATTGACCAGCCAAGCGTGACCCCCAAGACTCCTGGCTTGCCTCCATATCAGCTCCCATAGTCAGTCTGACACACACACACACACACACACACACACACACACTGTAGCCAGTCTTCTATAGGCTTCTATTACATTGTGTCTTTGCACAGACTCAGTATCTGGTCGTAGGTCTTGGGAGACCACATCTTAGTAGATGTTGTGTTCCTTAACAGTGATGCCCGGTTTAAACATTAAACTAAACAGCTTAAGTAACGGCACATTACTATAGATTTCTGAGCGATTTATCGGTTTCGATTTTCTCTTCTACTACATCTACATAGAGACATCATTCATCATTTTATCTAAGATAAAAGATAAAGATCTAAGAAATGTATTTCACATTATTTCTTTTTTAAGATAATGCTTGGTGCAACACTGCCCTCTGGTGTCGTAGAGGTTGAAGTGCATCTTATTGAAGAAGCCAGGACCGATGCCCCTGAAGCCCAATGTATGCTTCTGCGTAAAATCGACGGCGTAGGCAAGGGTCTTGACGCGCACCTCTCCAAAAATGTAACTACTCGGCAGTGCCTACGCAACCGTAAGTACTTTGATTGGTCCGCTTTGTAGCGCATGATTCCGACTTTCTCGTAGGCCAAAAAAGCGGAAGCCATGACAGAAATGTAATTTACTTTTTCTGTAATTACTTATTAATTAAGATTTGAAAAATTATGATAACCATCGTATTATCTTACTATAGCGTTACTGTATGTAGCTTGACTGTTAAACATTACCTATATACAGAATATGTGGTGATATATAACTCATTGCCTAAGGGGCTTTGTACACTACAGGGATGATCCACGTCCTTATTTTCCCCTGACGTTAACTGTCTCGCCTCGACCCTCCAAACCGTGACTCATTGACTCTCACCTCACCTCTAACCCTCGTCTCTCTCCTCTCCCCACCTCACCTCTAACCCTCGCCTCCCTCCTCCCCCCACCTCACCTCTCACCCTCGCCTCCCTCCTCCCCCCACCTCACCTCTCACCCTCGCCTCCCTCCTCTCCCCACCTCACCTCTCACCCTCGTCTCCCTCCTCTCCACACCCAAATGTCTGTCGCTTCCACCTCCGCTGTCTGTCTGCCACTGCCAGAGACTCCCTGGTCCAGCCTGAGCTGTTCTCAGATCTCAGATCATTATATAGTATTATTATTAATAATGTTGCCATTTAGCAGACGCTTTTAATCCAAAGCGATTTACAATTACGAATTACAGGGACATTCCCCCTGGAGTAACTGAGGGCTAAGTGCCTTACTCAAGGGCACACTAGTAGTGGTGTGGTTTCAGGCAGGATTTGAACTCACAACCTTCCG
>NC_137676.1:35068105-35100605 GCF_963989245.1 Nansenia antarctica
TAACAATTAAAGTGTTCCACACAAAAGAAAGTTGACTTTAAAAGTTGCCAGAGCTTTTCTACGAGCATGTTTCTCCAAAAACATGTCACGGATTCTGCTCATCATAACACCCGGGTAATCAACAACATATGAAATGACAGCAATAAAGGCAGTGTCTCGTTTTGTTTTTGCTTACGTTTTGCTTTGTTTATGAACTCTTATTAAAAACAGAATTTCCCAGAGAAGACAGAACACCCCAGGAGGCCAGAGTTCCAGAAGGCAACGGGAATATATCTATTTTTGACTGGTTCGCTAATTGAATAATGAAGGCAATAAAATAGTCTGGAATGGCTACTAGTACACACACGCTCTTCTCAGCACTGACCTGGGGCGCACTTTGTCATTGTGACTCAGTCATTATGCCATCAGTGGTGACAGCTATCTGTTCCATCAACTGATTTATGGTAATAAGTGAAACGACACAACCATTGACTGTGTAATGGTAAGATAGCTCCACATTTCGGTTATTCACGGTTGATTAGCTGCAGAAGAACACGGCATAACGATAAGAATACTTTATTTGGTCGACAATGCAATTGAATCCAGTTTCATTTCATCATCTTGAAAATAAAGAGTTATGCAAAAGTGTGATGCAGGTAAAAGGTATTGCAAAAGATTGACATGACTTATACGTTATATATAGTGACAGCCAATGCAATCAATAGTGTTACAAACACTTGTCGAAAGACGTTTGTGGCAATGACAAGAAACAGAAGTAAACTAATCTCAAAAGAAGAGGAAATGTGCAAATTACAGTTAACCCTATGTGACTGTTACAGCAGGATTAACCCCATGTGACTGTTACAGCAGGATTAACCCCATGTGACCAATCTTGCAATCTGGGGATGGTGATTCAGGAAGGATCTCAGGTTTTGTTCCAAGGTTCTGGATGTCCTAGAAAGATCTGTCACAGTGTCTCTGCTGTTGGCAGCTCTGTGTCTGTGTGTGTGTGTGTGTGTGTGTGTGTGAGTCTCTTCCTCCCTCCTGCTGACTCTCCAGGCCACTAAAATACAGACACCCTTCCAGCAGACGCTCAGCTGAAACAGTCCATAGTAGCTTTGGCCCGCTCCATCTCATGGAGGAAGTTATAAAACTGGGGGAGCGTCAACTCTGAAGGAAGACAGGAGAGAAAAGATGAGGAAGAGGAAAAGAGGAAGAATCAGACGCAGATAGCAATATCGCCAGGAACATAATCGGTGGTTTAAATCACACCCTCATTTTGATCGAGGTCGGTGCATATCGTTGTACATTTATAGCGAGCAATGTCATTATAAACTCACCCATGTAGACATTCTCTGTGGAGTTCCCCTTTCTGATGACCAACTTCAGCTAAAACAATAATAAAGATAATAATAGTAATAAATAACTACATTTAAAAAAACTCCCCCCCCAAATACATGGAGCATAGCCATAACTCAAACGGCTGAAGCCACTCTACAGTATGCCTGTTTGAAATCCAGGGTTCCCACTCCTTCTGAAACATCAAATTCAAGCACTTTTCAAGGACTTTTAAGACTCAATTCCCTCAAATTCAAGGACCCAACACGGCATAGTTTGAGACAGATCTAGATGAGAATTTATATAATAGGAACTATCCGCTCACAGACAACAATTAAAGAGAGGCTTTTGAATGTAGAGGCTTGAACACTAGATGGTCTCTTGCCTTTTCTACCACAGCACAGCAAAACAATATATTGTGAAATATGTGTAAAGTTACTGTGTTAAGTTAAGCAATGTGACTTATCTACTATAATTACGTAAACATTTTTTAAAATATATATATATTGTTGGGTTGTTGAGAGAGAGAGAGAGAGAGAGAGAGAGAGAGAGAGAGAGAGAGAGAGGGTAATTCAAGCACTTTCAATGACCCATCTCTATTTTCAAAAACCTTTAAGGCCTTGATTTTTACAAATCTAATTCACAAACTTTCAAGGATTGCAAGGACCCGTGGGAACCCTGGAAATCTGTCAAATGAAGTCATTTATTAACTCGTTGTACTTATTCATTATTAATATTGCCACTTATTAATTTGCCATTGTCATGGAGTCAGCTATTCTGAACAGAGAGGACAGAGGCGGTGTGTTGTGTTAATGATAGATGTTGCCTCATAATATGGCTCGTAATATAACAATATAATACACAAACAACAATCAACTGCATGAGGGCACATAACCACGACTACATAAAACATACCTGTAGAAAGATGTTTCCCACCTTCTGAAGTTCACTCGTTCCAACCGTCACTGTCGAGAAAAAAGAAAGAAAAAAAGAAAAAAAGAAAAGAAAAAATGTATCAAACAATGTGTCACTAAACCATGAAGTGGTTACCTCTCCACCACGACAACACTTTAAACTCTTGGACACACAATTATGGAATCGGAAATATGTATGGTATTGAACTCAAATGCATTCTACCTATTTACAATGACACTGAAAGGAGAGCAGCCTAGAGAACGATCTACCAACTCAAGCCTCGACGACCCGCCATTCTACGCATTCTTCAACCTCAACGGCTGACTATCAGCCTGGGAGTTTAACTGAAAGAGAGGCATTTGAATTTGAATCCTAATGCAGGTACACATCATTAGGGGGTCTTAAACTAAGCCTAGTGTCCCCAGACACTTAGACCACAATCCACCATGCCTGAACATGACTCAGCATATCAAGTATGCTACTTAGCATATCCGTTAGTTAGCATGTACATGGGTTAACATTAGCATTGCTCCTCTCCTCATTCTCCCTACCTTTCCACAACAACATGAGAACAATGATGGAGTGATCACGGAAGGGTGTGTCTCCATCCATCACAGATGGTGTGTGGCGACACATACAGTACAGCATACAAGCATGCAGCGAAGACAAGTTCATACAAATACAAAACAATCAAACAGTGAATACATCCTAAACCCTAACCCTTTAAAAACGACTTTATGGCTGAATCACAACATAGAAAGGAGACCCAATTTTGGGGTATGAGATATGTGTGTGGATTATTGGAGTATACAAAGTCTTACCACCAAACTTCCACTCCATGTCGACCAGCTGGTTGACCATCAGTGTCTGCCCTACGGCCAGTCTGGACAACACGGGGTAATGCACGCTCCACTGGAAACAATAACAGTCCATCAACCAACAAACAATGAGGCTTTTACTGGAGCATTTTCATTTCGATAAGGCCACCCACATCCCTGATGGCAGGAAAACATTGATTGCACTTCTCATTTTAACGGTTGTTGACTACTTTAATCCAGCGTATTTACAGCAGGGAGAAGGAGGGGGAGGGAGGTCACCATAGGCATACCTGCTGTGAAAAATGAGCTGCCTTGTCTTCATTTAGGCCTGAAAGAGAAAACAATGAAAATGAACAGCTCTCTACTAACCACAAATTGTGGGGGGTTCATAACTATTTCCAGCACTGACATGATTTGGGACACTTGTAAGGGCACTCACACTGCAATTTCTTAGTCTAGGATATCCTTAGCCCAGGGGCAAGACTGACACAGGGCTAGCTTACCATCGATTCACACGCACACACATTGATTAACCCTGGGTTAAGAATTAACCCTAGGCTAATGATTCACACTTGTGCACCGACGCCCTGGGTTAACTGAAATAACAGTGTGAAATGGCCTTACGTCCCTACATACCTAAAGTGAGAAGATCTTCTTTGACCTGGTCCGTGGTCAGATTTTTCTTCAGGGCACCTGTTGACATTTTTTTTATTAACATGAGCTTGTTTATTATCGTAGGGATGCCCACATATTATATATATATAGATATAGATATAGATATAGATATTTAGGAGTGTATGTGTGTGTGTGCGCGTGTGTGTGTGGGGGCTCACCTTGCGGCACCAGGAGGACACTCTTCATCAGGCTCCTCAGAGGGCCTGCACTCATCCCATTCTCCCCTGCAAACTCACTGAGCTGCTCTAGGAACCTGTGTGTCTGTGTACGTACACACACACACACACACACACACACACACACACACACACACACACACACACACAACGAATGAATGAAACAAGTCTCCACGAATACACACTTAAATCCCGCTTTAGATGTCAACTGAACATTCACATCCCCTAGTTAGGCGTTCACTTACATCTTTAGGCTCCAACAGGAACTGGAAAAGAACTTCTGTCAGACTTGTGAATTGCTGCAAAGTAACAGAGACATCAAATCACATTCACCATCCCCCTCCATGTTGGAAGGTAGGACATGGCAAGATAGTGGATAAAAGATTAAAGGCCGTTATTTGGTCTTCATAATTATTTATCTGAATAGTCAAACACACATTCCAGATATGAATTGCTTATCTAATAGCTGGCAACAACAGCTTCATGTCAGATTAATTCCTAATCAGATGGACTATGGAGACAGGCAGCTCTGCTGAGGCTGCGTTCGTAAATTCGCTCTGGAAATCAGATCGGCACTCATGGAATGGCTCTTGTCCAATCAAATTTACTTGATCCCTTTATGGCGTTGAACCCAGTGTGTGCTCCGGCACTCTCAGAGCGAATTTACGAACGCAGCCTGAAAGTCACACTGTAGTCATGGGACTTGGCTGGTGACTATTCTGAGCGCAGTATTTTACATTTGTCTAGATACTTATTATCCAATAGCGTAATAATAATAATAATAATAATAATAATAAAATAAATCGTTCATAGAACGTGTCCAAGCAGCTACAGTGACAGCTAGCTTGCACGCTCAGAAAGAAAGCTCGTTTTGCGTCGTCGAATGCTGCTTACCTGCTCGTTGAATTTGTTGAGGTTCTGAAAGTCATTGCTTACAGAATCTGGTAATGCATCTTTAGTAAATTGCAGTTGCAACATTGTTGTCTGTCTGTCTGTCTGTCTGTCTGTCTGGAACTTGTTACTCTGGTGCCAGCTTCCGTGGTTGCGACCAGCGCTATAGAAGCTATCTTGCTATTCAACTCAGCACATTCACTCACAGTGGCCCCACAGGCAGGAGGCAGACAATTCATACAAGTCACGAGAAAATATACACTTTCTAAAATCGATATCTTATTTATTTTCTTATTGTTATCTTATTTCAATATATATATATATATATATATATATATATATATAATAATTACTGAATAATTTACAAAATAATGTAGAGTCTAATGTAGTTTCTTATGTTTAATCTGGCACAGAAATCATAAGACAAAATTCACTACTTCGAGGACCTCTGAAAAGACCACTTGTTTACTAGACAGTAAGTTGTATTATTATGATTATTATGATTATTATTATTATGATTATTCAATTGTTGACTATGAGGTGGTGTTATAAAAGCTTTGTTCTGTATTCCAGAAATGTTTAGGTATTCTTGCGAGTAGGCCAGTAGAGGCCTGAGGCTCTGGAACATGCATTCAATGCTGATAAGATAATAATTACACAGTCTGCTCAGACCAACCTATCCATCATTACTTCATGTTCATCGAGCGAGACTTTGCTGTCTCTTAAAAGTGATGGATAACCTTCACTGCTACTAGTCACCCGAATTTATCAGCAGCCATAATCTTTTGAAATCTGAAATTGTTTAATGTCAGTACTGCAGATGTACACCTCCCACCTGGATGATGTTGTCTTAGTACTTGTACTCTGTCAATGACAGTAAAGTTTAATCTAATCTAATCTAATGTTAAAAATATAGATAATCTAAATAATATAAGTGTACCTTATAAATCATTTATGGTAGATATAAATGTACATCCCTGACAGCAAAGGAAAATGTGTAATTTTGATATTATATAATCTGATGCAGCACAATACAATATATAACACAATACCATACAATATATAACACAATACCATACACTATATAACACAATACCATACAATATAATTCACTACAAAACAAAAACCCTCTCTATATGTTGCACGCCATGGCTTTTCAGTGGGCTGTGGGCTTTGTTTGTCTACCTTTGTTTGAGTGTCAAGCCTAAAACACAACAAAATACACAAGACAACACAACACACCACACCACACAAACACACCACACCACAAGACAACACAACACAACACAACTCAACACAACACACCACACAAACACACCACACCACACCACACCACAAGACAACACAACACAACACACCACACTACACCACAACACAATATGACACGTTTATAATATAACGTGTCGTATTGAGTGTCAAGCCTGTGTTGTATTGTGGTGTGGTGTGGTGTGGTGTGGTGTGTTGTGTTGTCTTGTGGTGTGGTGTGTTGTCTTGTGGTGTGGTGTGTTTGTGTGGTGTGGTGTGTTGTGTTGTCTTGTGTATTTTGTTGTGTTTTAGGCTTGACACTCAAACAAAGGTAGACAAACAAAGCCCACAGCCCACTGAAAAGCCATGGCGTGCAACATATAGAGAGGGTTTTTGTTTTGTAGTGAATTATATTGTATGGTATTGTGTTATATATTGTATGGCATTGTATTGTGCTGCATCAGATTATATAATATCAAAATTACACATTTTCCTTTGCTGTCAGGGATGTACATTTATATCTACCATATAAATGATTTATAAGGTACACTTACGACACATAAACGTAAAGTGTAAGATTAGTTTATGTAGTAAGGGTTAAACTAGAAAAGGTAAATGTAGTCTTGATTCAGCTACAACGCGATTCGAGACCCGGGAAAAAGTCACGCCTGCGATACTGTGTAAAAAAAAAAAAGAAGAAAAAAGAAAAAGAAAAGAAGCGAAGAAGGCTCGAAGAATTCCTCTTAGATATATTTCCCCCCCGGGGTATGTAGTAGTGGTATTTGTGACATTTCGTGGCACCTTGGCAACCAGTGAGCTCAGAGGCAACCAATCAATCGCAACTCTTCCCTCTCTCTCTCTCTTCCCAGACGGCAACTGCGGTCAACAGGTAAAACCCTCGGTGCAGCTAGTTCCCCATTCTCCTGATCAGTGCGCGAGTGAGAACAGTGCAGAACAGGACAGATCACTTTACAGGAGCATGCTGCTTGAGACTGGAGGAATTCCTGCATGAGGTTTGATACATTCTTTCTTTTAACTTGTTTTACGACAGATAACCATTTTATATTCATCGTGTTTGTGAGAACTTGTGTGGACAGATATATATATATATATACATTTTTTTTTTATTGGAATGTTTCTGCATGAATGAAGAAGCGTGCATGGTTATGTAAGAAAGCGACGAGGAAGGAGCGAGGGATAGTGCATTATTATTCGACAGACTTCGACATAACTACAGAAATGGTATGCACTTTTAGGCTGCACATGTCTAAAATGGCTCAACAGAAGTTGTTTTTTTCCATGTGCCTACAGTTCACGGAGTTTGTCGCCGTCGTCTGCACTCTATGGGATATGAGGTTTACAGATGTTGACATGAACTGTTTATGACTGTAAATCACCCGTTTGTGGTTTTTAACTGGTATCCTTGTAATCAGTTGTATTTTTTAACGTATTTTTGTCGTTAGAAAGTGGCTGTTTGAATTTGAATTTGAACGTGAACATGAACCAAGTATGCCTTTTCGTAGTACACACTGGCATTAGTCGCACTTCACTTTGCCAAAAGTCATTTCAAGTTCGAGTCCGTCGTTTCTGATACAAGCTCGCGCATGTTCCTGGTCTACTCGAGCGCTGCTGCGAGACAGAGAAGTACAGGAGGTTTGTATACGGACGAACAGTCCTGACTGCTTAGTAAGCATGCCCTGCAGTAAGCACGTTTGTAATCTTACTACCGTACTAATCTCGCCCATGCATGGACTGTAGTGAATGTACCTATTACTATACAGTCTCAGTGGGGCTATATGACAAAACAGGCCATTCATATCATGTTGAAGCCGAACAAATTGTCTTATTGTGTTGGATGTTACAGTAGTCTTCTGAAGTCGAACTGTCCTGCACTAACGCTGTTTATCTGTCCAATAACCCGCTGGACAGATTTACCAATGAATCGTTGGTCTTGATTTGTCGTTGGCGGTGTGTTTGATGTTTGCGGGACATAAAATGACAGAAGATAAATTACGTGTTCGATCGTGCGTGTTGCTCGCGCTGCTCGCGCACAGAGGTGGCTGGCGTTCTAAAGAGTCGTCTCAACAACCCGCCGCACGTGGACACTCTCTTTTTTTTCCTCTTTTTTTTGTGTGTGCAAAAAGTCTCCGTATTCACTTTGTTCCGCACGGAAAGAACGTGACTTATTGCCTGCGGTGGACGAGGCGCCACGTTGGTTAAATACATAATTAGTATCGGAGCAAGACTGTGCTGCACTCTTTCTCTTTCTCTCCAAACTACGGTGTGCGTTTTCTTGCCCCCTCCGCCTTTCTCTTTCTCTCTCTTTCTTCTCTCTCTCTCTCTCTCTCTCTCTCTCTCTCTCTCTCTCTCTCTCTCTCTCTCTCTCTCTCTCTCTCTCTCTCTCTCTCTCTCTCTCTCTCTCTCTCTCTCTCTCTCTCTCTCTCTCTCTCTCTCTCTCTCTCTCTCTCTCTCTCTCTCTCACACACACGCAAGCCACGTGCTCACTTTCAGCACTCTCATAAACGTGCCCACCTCTTATTGTCTTAAATGTTCTGATGTCACATATTTGCCATAATACATATTTACATGATGCTCACCGTGCACCAAATCCACAGACTCGTCTCTCTTTTATTTGCTGTAGAAACACTGTAAAAGCGCACGTGTATGGACTGGTCATCGTTCTCTTTGGGAGTTGTTACCTAGTGTGCTCTGTGTGGCTGTTGTGAATTACAGTGTTTTGTTTGTTGCAGAGAGGCCTTCTACCGTTAGTGGAAAGTGGGGGGGGATGAAATGACAGATGACGACTTGGGAAATGCAGTGCCTAATCGCTAAATTCATGCTACTACCGACACAACTTTGTTTGGCCCCTTTTTGTGCACTCACCCCCTCCTTTCTCAGATGGTCCCTTCATCTTTGACCCTGTGTTTGCTTTAGAGATATTTGGGGGGGGGGGGGCATTTTCTTCCATTCAGATTGGGAGTTTTCCCCTGCAGGGGAAAGGTGTGCACGTGTGAGAGAAAGAGAGAGAGAGAGAGAGAGAGAGTGTGTGTGTGTGTGTGTGTGTGTGTGTGTGTGTGTCCCATTGTTTGCAGGATGCACCTGGTGGTCCTTTCTGTCTGTGGTCTGTGTGTGTGTGGGTTGTACTCATAGGCCTTGCCCCTTGCCCCATAAAAGGCTAACTCAAGGGACTTTCAAGTCTCACACTACTAATTTCTTACAATTGTTAACCGTTTTTCTTTTACAGAAAACCCTAAACCATTCAAATTCATGTTGTAACTGTAACTACTCTATAAGGTGGTTTCTCTGGACACAGATTAAGACAAACCCAGGACTAAATTACACATTCAACAGAGAATTTTCCTATGAAGACGCATTTAGGTGTAGGAGGAGTAGGTTTACAGTCAAGTACTAAGTACAGTATAACACACTGTTGTGTGCTGCAATGGGGTGCTGCTGTGTAGCGCTCCCTCTCATTGGTTATGCAAGCTGCCGTATAATAATGATAATAATAATAATAACTTTTTATTTGTATAGCGCTTTTCCTGCAAACGTTGCAGCTCAAAGTGCTCCAATCATTATATAATCATAATTTTATTATTTTTTAATTTAAAGGCAATATTAAAAAGATGGGCTTTTAGTCTTGACTTGAACATATTTGCTGAGGTTGCATCCCTAATGTAAACTGGCAGTGCATTCCACAATTTGGGTGCATAAAATGAGAATGCAGCCTCACCAAATCTCTTCATGTGGTACACAGAGAAAACCAGCGTCAGAAGACCTGAGAGCTTTATTGGGCTGATATGCTAGCAAAAGGTCTTTCAGATAGTCTGGTGCTGTGCCAGTGAGAGCTTTATAAACAAGCAGAAGGATCTTGAAATCTGGTTTCTGAAGGACGCTATCGCTACAGGAGTATAGACAAACAGCTGTGAACTCATAACCTTCTGGTCACTAGTAACTCTAAACTTCATTTCACTTTAAGTGTGTGTGTGGGGGGGTTCTCAAATGGTTCTCCTGTGATAGAGAGGAATTCCTCTCTGTAGAGGCTTGTTTCCCAATGCCATTGACCTGTGTGTGTGTGTGTGTGTTTATCTTGGGGTAGTACGGACATGTCTGCTCTGCTCCCATGTCCGCCCTGTGTGTGTTAACAGTCCATTGTCCTGGGTGGGTCCCATGTGCCACTGTAGGCCTTGAACTTCAGGTACAGTAGGTTGTTTCAATAGCGAGTGCTGTTTTGTTGTTGTTGTTGTTGTTGTTGTTTGAGCTGTTGTTATAACAACGTTGTTATCAAATGATTTCTGAGTCATAAGTAAAATATGTTACGGTCTCCTCCCTCCACTGCTGTCTTGTTCTGATTGTGTTGCAGGATGGCAGTGGGGAGAGGAGGCCTGATTGGCTGATGTAGCACACCTGTGCCTATTTAGGTTGTGCGTTGGGGATCAGTCTCTGGCCCTGTCCACACCAATACGTTTTTTTGATAAACGTTTTTTGTATATAAAAATATTACCGTCCACACCAGCATGTTTATAAACAATGTCTGTGTCCACATGCATACGCATGAACGCAATATAAACGCTGTCATTGAGCATTCCACACCAGTAGTCGGCGATATAATATTATCCCCATAGCCCCGCTGGCCAATCAGACGGCTCTGTCTCTCAATGTTCTCGATCATTAACTGTGCATTTATCTGTGAACAGGTTAAAAGTCCAGTTAACAGTGAAAGAACTAGAAGCACTTTGTTCACATCCATTTTCCTCGCTTGTGTAGCCTCGAACACCGTTGCCTGTTGTAAACATAGTAGTTACTGATGCCAGGATATGACGTTGGAGGGAACAGCAAACAGCTGCAGTGCGCATGATCATAGAAATCTACGCGCATGATGACGTGCCGAATACAAAAAGCTCAGTCTATCTCGTCCACACGTCAAAAGAATATACAGCGTTTTTAAACATCTTCACTCTGGCAGGCGTTTTTAAACATCTTCGTTTTCAGAGGGCAAAAACTCGTTTGCGTCTGGACGAACCCCCCAAAACGAATATAAAAATCCACGTTTATCAAAAAAACGTATAGGTGTGGACAGGGCCTCAGACTCACTTCAATCTCCCGGGTCAGGGAGAACTTTGATTTGTCCAGCTGCTCTCCATGGTGACAAGACAAGACAATTACCTAAAGGCAACATAGTGGGAGCCATCTTCTTTCGGAAGACGAGAGCTGTCTTTTGTGTTGAGGGTGTTGGCAGCCGTACATGTTAGAAATGTAGCACGACTGGATGATAGGATTCTCTGTAATTACAATTACAATTAGTCTGGAGGTGAAGCATGTTTAAGCATCACTTTTTGTCCTTTTTAAACGTTTGTGAAAAGCATCCAGTGGATAACAATAGGCTGTCCTGATTCCAGACTTCCCCCGAATGAGTCCGCTTCGAGTCAGGAAGAATGAGAAAGGGAGATGTGTGTGTGTCTATCATCGTTGAGGGTATTTTTTGGGACTGTTCTATTCTCCTCACCACATAAATACCTTCTCTTCACCACCTCGTCTCCTCTGCTTGACTTCCAGGTTTGAGACGGAAACAGGACGAATCATCTGAGAAGTGACGTGTGACCAGTGATGCCAGACAACAAGTATTCTTCAGCCATCATGGTGGAGAGTGACAAGATGGCCGCCACAGTAAGTCCACGTCTCCAGACTTTTTAGCATGTTGAACCGCGGGTCGTGATCTCTGGATCATCATGTTTTGGGAGGTCTGTTTCTCAGGGCTACCGTTCCCCATTGTCTCACTTCTGTCTAACTCAGCTCCAACACACACACACACACACACACACTCACACACACACACATCCCTCCCTTTCCCCAACATTGGCTTGCGTCTGCTCTTTCAAGGCCAACGGGCATAATAATCAATTGGCTTCAGATAACTGAACTGGCACCTACGAGTGTACATCTGGCCTCGACGTGGCTTCACACCACCCCCCACCAGCTGCATCTCCACACAGGGAGGGGGGGGGGGGGAGCCACTCATCACAGAGACCTCTTTATATTCCAACACACTCTTTACTGGTGTCTTTCGGTTTTCATTTTAGCGTCCATGTCAAAGAGAGGCACCGGCCTCTTTCCGGGCAGGAGGGTGCAGACCCAACAACTAACAACTAAACAAAAAGGTTGTAACTGCTCATAGCCGGCGGCTCTTGTCTCTTCTCTCCCCATATATACAGTGGTGAGGTCGCTGTTCAAAGTGTGTGTGTGTGTGTGTGTGTGTGTGTGTGTGTGTGTGTGTGCGGTGTCCTGTAGGTTATGGTGTAACCCGCGCTGTGTGAGCCGCTGTTTTTTCTGAGATGTGCGTTGCGATAATCGCAGTAATACAATCGTATGTGTTTTTCCCGCCCGAACGCTTCTCTTCGAAAGGTGACGCCACACATTCCCATCTGCAGACGTATGTTTACGCACACACACGCACACACACCACACACACACACACACACACACACACCACACACACACACACACACACACCACACACAGTATATCAGATAAGACCAGCGCGATCCTTATCGTTCGCACTTCCCAGAGCGGAGGTGTACGCCGTCTCGCTCCGCCGTCGTGGTGGTTTTTGGGTGCTGGTAGTATTTCCAGTTTCAGGTTGAATATCGGCGCTCTGGGGACTTCCTCTCCCCATCCCCTGTGTTACCGGTATGATCTCTCCATTTGTCTTTTTTTACCGGTTATCATAGAAAACAAGAAATAACGTTTCTTCTCATGAAGGTGTTTTGGATTCGATTCAAATCCTGACAAGTAGGAGTGTTTGATTGTGTGCCTACATGTGTGCGCGTGTGGTTTGAACGGTATGTGGTGGCGGGTGTATGTTTGTGTGTGTGTGTTTGTGTGTGTGTGTCTGTGTCTACCGTCTGACTGACGGTGAACAGTGGTCATGGCACTGAGCCAACAGTCTCCAGGGCTTCAGAGAACACAGAGAGAGAGAGGGAGAGAGTGAGAGAGAGACCTCCCAACTTCATACTGTAATTACTCAATATCTCTCCCTATTTCTTTCTCTGTCTGTCTCTCTCTCTCTCTCTCCTCTCTCTCTTTAATTCTCCCTCTCTTAGATCTCCACACCCACACCCACATAATTATCCATACACACACACGCATACACACACACACACACACACACACACACAGAAGGCCGTTTCCACCTCCTCATTACGGCCCTCTCCGCCTCCCTCCCTTGCTCCCTCCCTTCACCTCCTCCTAACATGATGATGTAAACCCGTTCACCCCTCCGCCCGTAGCCTGCAGCCTGGGGACTCAGACATGTGCCTCCCTGATGTCTTTATCGATGCTGAACGCTGTTGAGAGAGCTCATTCTTTCTCTCTCAGTCTCTCAGTCTCTCTCTCTCTCTCTCTCTCTCTCTCTCTCTCTCTCTCTCTCTCTCTCTCTCTGTCTCTCATTTCTGGCACATTTCCCTGTTTCTGCTCTTCCACCTTCTGTCGATTCAGGACTTGCTCTGTGAGCACACTGGGCCACACGCAGAGCAGGCATTTGAAGTGGTGGGAGAGATGGAGAGAGAAAGACAACGGAGAGAGAGAAAGAGAAAGAGAGAGAGAGAGAGAGATTTCCTATACTTGCCATCCCTGAAACAAGCAACGACAAAGCAGTCGAAATTCCACACGTCACGCATTCAAAGGCAGCCAGCATGTCGTATCGCTGATTGCCTCAAAAAACGGATCCAGTTTGAACATCTGTTTTAGCATCTGCTGCGCAACAGCCCGGCCTGTTCCAGTTCAGATCAATTCAGGGATCTTTACTGACAGAGCAAGACTTCCAAATGGAAAAGTATGGACAGTGTTTTAGTCACACGTAATGACGGACATTTAGCTTCTTCATGTTGGCGGGATCCTGTAGTTAGGCTTTGGAATGGCCCCTTAGTGTGCCTGCCTGAAAGCAAAAGAAATGTAAAAAAATATCAACATCAAGCCAGCATACATCAGGTTACAGATGTCTGGGGAGATGGTCGGAGTCTTGCGTCAGAATTTGCCAACTGCCTAAATCTTAATCATATCTTTAATATGTGGTTGAATGGATTTCACATTGTGACATTCCCACGCCATTCCTCCTCTTTGTTGACACACCTGGGAGAGAGAGATACTCAGATACCGGAGATGACTAAAGTCTTTATACCTCGTAATGGGCACGCACACGTACACATGCACGCGCACACACGTATGATAGACTCATCACCAGATTGATGTACTGCTGTACGGCTGTGACGGTCTTGGTGTTTTGGGTTGTGATCAATGATGCGAATAGTGAACCGTCAAAACCATGGTAACCACTCAGTTCCAACTGTGTATGATTTCAGTAGGCTAGAGGATAATCTCAATGGTGTGATAGTCATTTCACCAGAGTACACACTGATATCGAGAGAAAAAAAACGTGTTTTTGAAGGCACGCATGACATGTGAATCGTGTTTCAACAGTTTTGTCTGGCAAATGTCCAGTACCTTGTTTGAATGCCTGTTTGTTTGTGAAATCTATGAAAACGTAGATTTCTGTGTTTTGTTTACAGATGTTTACAGTAACATAGATATGTTTACAGTAACATAGATATGTTTACAGTGATATAGATATGTTTATAGTAACATATATATATTTACAGTAACATAGATATGTTTACAGTGAGTTGATAGTGAAAGTGAAAGTGGGCTCCTGATTGGTTAAGGTAGCAAAACAATTCTTAATCATCAGAGTCATTCACACCCTAGTAGGTTACGTACTGTACATACACACACACACACACACACACACACACACACACACACACACACACACACACACATTCAATGACACAGACAAACATATTTACTGACACACACACACACACACACACACACACACACACACACACACACATGTTTCATCTCTGTCTGTGTGTGTGTGTGTGTGTGTGTATGTGTGTGTTTTTGTGGTGTGTGTGTGTGTGTGTGTTTTTGTGGTGTGTGTGGGTGTGTGTGTGTGTGTTTTTGGGTGTGTTTTTGTGGTGTGTGTGTGTGTGCGTGCGTGTGTGTGTGTGTGTGTGTGTGTGAGAGAGGTGTGATCCCTGTCCTTGTTTCCACCCAGGGTGTAGCACGCTGGTGCTGGGTGCTTCCTGCCCTCCTGTTGGTTCTTGTACAGTAGCAGGTCTTGTTGTTCCCAGATCAGATGGTGGATAACACAGATGTGTTCCCCCTGGCTGGACCATGTACCCCCCCCCCTGCTGTCTCCAGATCAGGTTACTCAGGGACAGGATAGTGGTTGAACTGGATACTGGAGGGAAAGTATCTCCAGGCCATGGAATAACAACCACTCTAACCTGGCCGTAGGAGGGAATATACTGAATCGGTGTTATTCAATTTCAGTGAATCAAGGAAGCACACTGACTGTCTTTCTGGTGTGGTTTGAGGTGTCGGGCCACCAGACCTTCACCAGCATAGTGAAGAGGCGTGTGGTGTGACTGGGTCCATCTCCACCACCGCCTTCCTCTTAGTCTGTTTGTCTGTCTATCTCTGTCTGCCTGTCTGTCTGTCTTTCTGTCTGTCTGTCTGTCTGTCCTGTCTCTGTCTCTGTCTTTCTGTCTGTCTGTCTGTCTGTCTGTCTGTCTGTCTGTCTGTCTGTCCTGTCTCTGTCTGTCTGTTTGTCTGTCTGCCTTCCTCTGTCTGTCTGTCTGTCTGTTTGTCTGCCTTCCTCTGTCTGTCAGTCTGTCTGTCTGTCCTGTATCTCTCTGTCTGTCTGTCTGTTTGTCTGCCTTCCTCTGCTTGTCTGTCTGTCCTGTCTGTCCTGTCTGTCTGTCTGACTGTCTGTCTGTCCTGTCTCTGTCTGTCTGTCTCTCTGTCTGTCTGTCTGTCTCTCTGTCTCTCTGTCTGTCTGACTGTCTGTCTGTCTGTCCTGTCTCTGTATGTATGTCTGTCTGTCTGCCTGTCTGCCTGTCTGTCTGTCTGTCTGCCTGCCTGCCTGCCTGTCTGCCTGCCTGCCTCTCTCTCTGTCTGTTTGCAGTCCCACACTGAGAGGCTTTAGAACATGGGGCTGAGCCTGAGAGTGTGTGTGTGTGTGTGTGTGAGGTACAGAGATGCTGAAAGGGGCTTTAGCCATCTGAGCTTCAGAGGCCTCAGTCTTTCCACTTTTTTCCCTCCTTTTTTTTTTTTTTTACCAAAGCATAAACTGTGCTGCCGTACTGGACCCCGATGTGGGCCCCTTTATCTTGGAGCTTTGGGGTGGGGGGGTTGGGGGGGGGGGGAGAGGGGTTCAAAGGGAAAGTCAGAGAACGACCCTCACAATGCTGCCCCTCCCTCGCCTCTGCCTAGAAGCAGACCCTGCTGACCCCCAGATCCCCTTAGCGGGCCTCCCGGCCCCCCGAACCCAGAAGAGGAGGAGGAGGAGGAGGAGGAGTGGAGAGGAGAGGAGAGGAGAGGAGAGGAGGAGGAGGTGGTGGAAGAGGAGAGGGACAAGCTTAGGGACGCCATGCTTCCTACCCAACTCTACCCTACTGTCCTGACCCGCCCCACCCCCTAGCGAAATGACTGTCAGGGAAGAAGAAGATATTGTGTCTTAACATTACTTTTTGGCGACCCCCCGATTGTCAACACGGTTCCTTCAGGTTTCACCAAGTCGTCATCCCCACACACCACACACCACACACACACACTTGGCTCCAGTGTTTTCAACACCCGCATGCTACACTTGTACCCTACTGTAGCTGTTTCCTCAGCTCCTGTTGACAGGTGTGTGTCTGTGTGTCTGTGTCTGTCTGTGTGTGTCTGTGTCTGTCTGTCTGTGTGTCTGTCTGTTAGGGCTGCACGATTAATCGATTTTAAATCGAAATCGCGATTTGAGATGATGCGATTAGCAAATCGCAAAGCCTGCGATTTGGGATACGTTATACAGCGCGTCGGATTCAACGTCAATGAACGCACACGCCCAACAACAACAACAACAACACTGCACGTGAAACGCCCACGTGTGAATCTGTGAAGACATTTCAGTAGCTAGCAACATTAATGGTGTGGATAAATCGCTTCAAAAACAACATCTCTGTTGTAGGGAATTATTTCGGGTTTAGGACGACAGATGTGCAACAACAGCAGGTGTTGCCCACAACCTGTCGTGGAACAGTCGCTACATCCAGAGGCAAGGAGAGTTAAGTGAAAGTCCCGTAGCCCAGTCTAACGTTAAGCAAACTAGTGTTTTAGAGTCGTTTGCGGCTGTTACGCCGTATAAAAAGGGCACACGAAGGCACCGTGAAATAACCAATTCCATCACGCACTACCTCGCTAAAGACATGGTGTCTATTAACACTGAGCAACGAACTTTTTAAAAAACTCATCCAAACGCTGGATAAAAGATATGCGGTTCCCTCCCCCACGTACTTTAGTCATGTGGCCATCCCAGAAACGTATGCGGAATGTAGGAAGATACTTGAGATGGAGCTGAAAAATGTCGAGTACTATGCAACAACAACAACCGATCTGTCGGGCAGGACGACCGAGCCGTATCTCAGTCTCACCGTGCACTTCATACATTACGACTTTGAGTTGAAGAGTTGCCTGCAAACGGTATACTGTCCTGCTTTATCTATTTCAATGTTTACAGAAAGGACCTATTATTCTTTACTGGACATTTTTATTATCACTTTATTTAACTTGATTGCAGTATGTGCAATATTTAGATGCTGCTCCTGAGCCATAATTGAGTAACCTTGTTTGTAGAAAGGTCCTATTTTATTTTCATATTGGAATTGTTAAAACATTTGGACACTTGTTGAGAGAAACAAAATCACAGCTGTTTAAAAAACCCATAAAATAAATATGTTGTTCCAATTCATATCTTTTAAGTTCTCATCCTTGCATTAGAATTAGAGCAGTTAACAGTTTGATGGTATCATGTGGTAATGCTCTCTGAAATTAGTCCATGATAGAAGGTGATAGACAGATTCACCCAATGCAAAGTATTTTTGAAAGTGCCCGCCCTTTTCCAAACAGCTTCCAATGAAGCTTTCCTAGATGGTTGTGTGAAACAAACCATCTGAGTCAGGTTAGTAATGCTCCATCACATCTATTACACAGTGAATCTTAAACTGAAGCTTGACTTTAAAGCAACCCAACGTAAGTTTCATGTAAGTTTAGTTCTTTCACTCGTAACTCGGGCTGTGGGGCTGCTAGAGACGGGAGCCAATTTGTGCTCCTAAGTCCCCTGAAGACGTACAAACAAACTGCACGTTGATACGACCTTCCTAGCCGGAGATATGGCCGCACTTTACAAAAACCTCTTTAAAAAAATAATAATCGCAAATTAAATCGCAATCGCAGTATCTGTCAGAATAATCGCAATTAGATTTTTTGCCCAAATCGTGCAGCCCTAGTGTCTGTGTGTCTGTCTGTGTGTGTCTGTGTCTGTGTCTGTGTGTCTGTCTGTGTGTGTGTCTGTGTCTGTGTTTGTGTGTGTGGGCCGTAAGGGCTTAGGGCAGAGACAGACCCTCCTGTCTGTCAGCACCCCCTCACCCTCCTCCTGTCTCAGCCCTAAGCCTTACGGCTCATACACACACACACACACACACACACACACAGCCCCCTCCCTCCACCCTCCTGTCTGAGTGTGTGTGTGTGTGTGTGTGTGTGTGTGGAGGTACAGTAGGAGGCAGACAGCGGTGGGGGTCCTGGTGTGGGGGCCACAGACCCTGTCCTGTCGCTCTAATCTCTCTAATGACCAGGCCTCCGCTCACTGTGTCACACACACTCTCCTACTCACTCACTCACCTACTCACTCACACACTCTGTGCTGGGTGTGTGTGTGTGTGTGTGTGTGTGTGTGTGTGTGTGTAGTGTACATGTGTGTGTGTGTGTGTGTGTATGTGTCTGTGTGTGTACATGTGTGTGTATGTACAAGTGTGCGTGCGTGTGTGTGTGTGTGTGTGTGTGTATGTACATGTGTGTGTGTGTGTGTGTGTGTGTATGTACGTGTGTGTGTGTGTGTGTGTGTATGTGCGTGTGTGTGTGTGTGAGTCTGTTGGAAGAGCTCTTCGGTAGAATCTCACATTGGCTTCACAGAGAGAGAGTTTTGCGTGAGTGTGCGTGTGTGTGCATGTGTGTGAGAGAGAGTGAAGCTTTCAAGGTGGATCACATTGACTAGTGTGATGATTTACTACAGTATCTGTGACTTGGTGTAGAAAGACATCTTCCCATCAGAGCAGATGTGGAAGGCGGAGCGCCTCCTTAACTTTGTGTGTGTGTGTGGAGGGGGGGTGTGTGTGAAGCCTAGGTTGGCTCAGGTGATTTGTGGTCTGACTGGTTTGAAATGTGACAGAATCTCACTGCCTCAGGGCTTACATTTGTCCGAAATGTGTTTACACAGGATCAGATCAGAAGTGAGGGAGGAGAGAGAGAGGGAGAGGGAGAGGGAGAGGGAGAGGGAGAGAGAGAGAGGGAGAGAGAGGGAGAGAGAGAGAGAGAGAGAGAGAGAGAGAGAGAGAGAGGCCTAAAACACTTTATTCAAAAAGGCCTTTGACTGTTGAACCTGTGTTCATTCTTGTGATTTATTTTGTGTTTTTATGTTTTTAGGCTGTTTTTTTGTTTGTTTTGTTTTACAAATAAAATGCATTATTATTAGTATTAGTATTAGTATTATTAGAGAGAGAGAGAGAGAGAGAGAGAGAGAGAGAGAGACACACACAGAACAAATCTAAATGAGTGGACTGGTCGAAGGTGTACTTGCATCAATCCAGTGCTTTAGAATGTACGCGTGGCGAGGGAATTGGAACTAACCCTAACACTACTACCATGCCCTTTAAACTAGTGTGTGTGTGTGCGTGTGTGTGCTCCGTGCTGGCTGGGTGGTGGCAGCGTTAGCTTTGGCAGATGACTGTCTGCTGCTGGAGGAGCGGCTGTGGTGGGAACTGGAAACCCTGTCTCCAGGCATTCCAGCGGAAGATTCCAGAACTCTGACAGCAGATGCTATTGTACCCCAGGCCAAGGGCTTTAGCTTCCCGAGGAGGAGGAGGAGGAGGAGGAGGAGGAATCCCCATATCTCCCTCCACACCTCTCTTGATCTTGATATCCGTTTTTTTTTTTTTTTTTTTTTTTGAAGATAGAATTTGGATTACAGCCATTCTCCCCTCCAGCCATTCCCTATCCTCCCTGTCCCCCCCAGACATCCTCTATCCTCCCTATGTCCCCCTCCAGACATCCTCTTCCCCCCCCCCTCCAGCCATTCCCTATCCTCCCCCCTGTCCAATCCTGTCCTCCCCCCAGCCATTCTTTGTCACCCCCTGTTATTACTGTACAGCAGAGGTGTGACTAATTAGATTACCTACCTTTCACTCTCATTGGCCTGTCCTTTAATCTCTCTCTCTGTCTCTCTGTATCTCTCTATCTCTCTCTCTCTGTCTCTCTCTGTCTCTCTCTCTCTGTCTCTCTCTCTCTCTATCTCTCTCTATCTCTCTCTCTCTCTCTCTCTCTCTGTCTCTCTCTCTGTCTCTCTCTCTCTCTGTCTCTCTCTCTCTGTCTCTCTCTCTCTCTCTCTGTCTCTCTCTCTCTCTCTCTCTCTCTCTCTCTCTCTCTCTCAGTGTTTGAGTTCTTGAGCTTCTGTAACATATTCACAGCCGTAACTTTCCTCTTTCAAGTCAAGTCAGCAGTTCTCAACACTCCCTTTAAACCATCCTGAACGCACATGTAGAGTCTCCCTCTCTCTCTCTCTCTCTCTCTCTCTCTCTCTCTCTCTCTCTCTCTCTCTCTCTCTCTCTCTCTCTCTCTCTCTCTCTCTCTCTCTCTCTTCCTCTCCCTCAACATACATACACACCTACATACTTACCTGCCCCCCCCCCCTAAAAAATTCACATTGGCCTACCGACTCAAACTGCTAACTCTGTCAACATCTCATTCGTAGCCAACACACACTCATTCCAGACAAATGCAAGTTTGGTTTTACAATGTTGGTAAATGACAGGAGAGGCTTGTTTTTAGTGTCCACCGGGACACTAATCCTGGGATTCTGTTGGCTTTCCTGAATCTACGTACATGACATCTTCTCAGGTAACAGGTAACTGTTCCTCTAATGTAGAGCCAAGAGAAGCAGCCAGGCCTGATAGGTGAATACTACAGGAGTTAGATGGTTTTAACAGCCAGACCTGAGAGGTGAATACTCCAGGAGTTCGATGGTTTGTATCCGCACTTCAAGTCACAACAGAGCTGATATTGGGATCAGCTGATGCCTGCACTTGCCTGCGCTTCTGATGAACTGAGTGAGGAAGAGAATGTAAGCCAAAAAATACACAAGGAGAAGAAACAATAATAAACATTTCTCCATCCCCCCCGCCTCCCTCCCTCCCTCCCTCATGAACTCCCTCTGGCATATAGAAAGACAGTCTCTGCTCTGAGTAGGGCACGGTATGTTTGTCTGAAGCTTATGCCTGTAGGCTTTAGCTCAGCTAGCTAACACAGTCGTGTGGCATGCCGACCAGGCCTGATGCCAGAACCAAGCACCTTGGATGGGCAAGGATAGCAAGGACAGTGACACCAATCCCAAAGATTGCGGTGCTCTTTCCCCCCAGCGCCGGTCTTGATGCAAACGAATCAGGTTTGAACCCACTGCTGTTCCCAGAATGCTCTGAGGGCTCCAGACCCATAAAGGTGATGTCACTAAAGGCTGCAGCGTTCTGTGAGTTACCAGAGCCAGAATCACCCCGAGGAGGCTGGGTAATATGATGTGATTTATGGGTCGACCTGAGTGACTCTCCCATTGAACCGGAACGGAAGCTGGAAGTTAGTAGTGTGGGGGAGGGGGGGGGGGGGGGTGCTATTGCAACTATCCTCCTGTGTGTGTGTGTGTGTGTGTGTGTGTGTGTGTGTGTGTGTGTGTGTGTGTGTGTGTGTGCACCGGCCGGTGTGTGTTTGTCAGTGTGTGTGTGTGTGTGAGAGGTGTGTGAGAAGGTAGACAGCCCGTGATTTATGACCCCTTCACAGGCTCTGATTAAATGTCCTGGATAGATAATGGGGGACATTTAGATCAGACATTGGTATGAACTCAATAAAACTAAACATCTAAAGAAATTGTTACACATTAACTGACATTTATTGAATACTGGGTGGTGGAGTCTTTGTTTCCTATGTCAGCTTCAAGATGCATCCTGTACCAAAACACATCTCTCACAGTGATCAGGTGAGATTTTGGCCCATCCTTCAACAGACAGTCTTTAAATCTTGATCTTAATCTAGATAACCGGCAGGCGCACTGGTGAATCTTGATCTTCAGTTCCTTCCACAAATGTTCCATTGGATCTGGTGGTTGACTACACCAGTCCAACACCTTTATGTTCTTCCTCTTGAACCAATTGAGAGTCTTTGCAGTATGTTTTGGATCATTGTCCTGTTGGAAGATCTACCCACGTGTCATCCTCATCATCCTGGTGGATGGCAACAGATTCTTGTCAAGAATTTCCCGGTACATGGCTCGGCTCTTCCCTTCCATAACTGGGATTCTACTACTACCATGTGAAGAGAAACAGCCCCATACCATGATGCTTACACCTCCGAACTGCACTGTAGGTATTTTTAGGATTACGAGCCATTTCTCCTTTAAACGGGGCACGTCGGTTGTTGCCGAAAAGTTACATTTTTGTCTCGTCTGACCAGACTACGTTCTCCCAGTAATCTATAGGCTTCAAATGTTTTGTAGAAAACTTCAAACAAGCTTCAACATGCCTTTTCTTCAGTAATGGAGTCTTCTGGTCGCAAATAGAGATTGTGGCGGTGGAGTTCATTGCCTATTGTGTTCTTTGTGACAGCTGTACCTAGGGAGGCCAACTGTCCCATATTAGCCGGGAAGTCCGGTATGTTTGGCTGGATGAATATACAGGACCTCCGTATTCATTTCTGTAAATCCCCCACCCCGTGCAGTGGCATGCCATCTTTTGTCCCGTATTTGGTAGTGCGAAAACCCAAACTGTACCCACTGCTTCCAGATCTTTCTGGAGCTCGAGTGGTCCTTAGCTCTTGGGCTACTCTTCTGACTAACTTTCTGACTGCCCGGTCAGATCAGAAATCTTGCGAGGAGCTCCTGTGCGTGGCCAGTTGATGGGCGAGTGATGTTCCTTCCACTTGCAGATATTAGCCCCAATGGTGCTTATAGGAAGATTTAGGAGTTGAGGAATCCGTTGGTAACCAGTGCCATTACTATGCTTCTCAACAATCTTGTTGTGAAGGTCTTGGGAGAGCTCTTTGCTTCTACCCATCATGAGATGTTTCTTGCTTGAAAGCTTGGTCTCAAATTATTTGTTTATTTGCATTCAGAGGTGAAAAACCCTTTTTCAAAGAGTGGAAGTACTTACCCATCAACATGCACTAACTCAACTGATTCTAATTAGCACAGGTAGTAGAACTCATTAGTGGCAAACTAGTAAACATTTGTGCTTTTTCTTAAATACTCTCAATACTTTCCCATTCCACTTTATTGCACATAGCTTTTTTATGGATTGGAATGTTACAAACATTTTTAGCTGTGTAGTTTTATTGCGTTAACACCAATGGCTGGTCTAAATTCCATATGAATAGCTGCAATGAAATGTTTTTTAATTATGTTGAATTAAAAAAGGATTGATGTGTTGAATATTTATTTCTCCCGCTGTGGCTACTTTCTTGATCCTCAAGGGGAAACTAAGGTGTTACAGCAGCACTCATCACAAACAACAACTAAGTGAAGGTTGAGTCATTCACACCTTAATGAAGGTTGAGTCATTCATGCCTCCAGACTTGTTCCTACATTGGATTCTGTTTTGGGAGACTGACACAATTTTTTTCACTTGTCGAATGAAAGAAACAAAATGATGATTTAAAGGTAGACTCTGGGATATCCCGTCACACCCATGGAAACCATTTAGCCACCAAGACACTGGTGTTAGACACGCCTACTCTACCCTCGGTTTTAAGATCTCTTCGGAAGGACGATGTAGGTACAGGATTTTCCTACCCTGGAGGTTTTTCCTACCCTACCAGATCCGGTCATAGGTTCTGCCCTTTCTGGCCATAGGTAGCGCTATGATTCGCTGACGACGATGACTTACGATCACATGATGACCGCCATTTTTACCCATCAGTAATTTTGGCTGTTTATAGATCTAATCTCTGTAGCTACCTTAAGATACATGGATGTTGCGTTTTTGTTTGTGTATGGTCAATCCATTTTTATGTAAATATGGTTTCATGCTGTATTGATTTACAATAAATTCATTGCATTTCATTAAATCGTGTTGCTTTACTACAAAAAACACATCTGATTGAGGAAGACTACAAAACATTGAGAAAGGATTTGGTAAACCAAGTATTTCATGCGTCATATGGTAAGAAGAGGGGTGTGGCCATAGTAATTAATACATCTCTACCATTCTCTGAAGAGAAAGTGATCAAAGATAATAGGAGAAGATATGTAATGGTTGACCCTATTACATTAACCATAGCTAAAGGTAATGAATCTTTTTTTCATTTCATACCTATTAGTTTACTCTAACGAATTAAAATGATTAACAAGCATAATGGCACAGAGAATGCAGAGATGTGTATGTATACAAAGGGTTGAAATATATGTTATTATTATTATTACTTTATTATCACATAACAGCTATTTGAAGCAAACTATGGAAAATGTATAACTGAGTAGTGAAATACTCAGAAATAGTGAAATACATTCTTAGAAATGTCTACCGTGTCATGATTACAAAAGATACCACTTGAACACACACACTGTGACACATTGGTCATGCGCGCGAAACACACACACACACAACACACAGTTTCAGATCTACTAAAGGGTCTTCGTTGTCATCGTTGGCATCGCATCATAGCGAATCATAGCGCTACCTATGGCCGGAAAGGGCAGAACCTATGACCGGATCTGGTAGGGTAGGAAAAACCTCCAGGGTAGGAAAATCCTGTACCTACAACGGCAACCTCTGCAAGGCAGTGCCCCGTCCACTGTCCAGGGCCCCTTAGACCAGAGAGAGGAGCGCCACCTACTGGGTCCTCCCAACACCACTTCAACACCAGCCTGTTTTGGTACCCCCCCCATCCAAGGATCGACGGAGGCGTGTCTTGCCTAGCTTCCCAGATGAGCCAGCAGAGGCTGGTGTACTGATTGGAGTGGTGCCCATCATTCACTTGCTGTCTCACTCTGCATTACATCGTCTGGTAGTCAGATATCCATCATACTGTCCCAAGACATAATGGCTGTTCCAGACAAGCCTAGGCTTAGCAGGATCTTCCTCTGAGAGCTCCCACCCAGTGTGTGTGTGGGTGGGTGCATGTGTGTGTGTGTTACTGTGTGTGTGTGTGGGTGGGTGGGTGGGTGGGTGGGTGGATGGGTGGGTGGGTGGATGGGTGGGTGCATGTGGGTGGGTGTGTGTGTGCCTGCCTATGCCTATGCGTATGTTACTTTGTACTTTCCTAACAGTCATTATTTAAACATGATAGGACATGTATGATAGGTGGATGTATGCATGTGGATTAATTGTCTCCATACGTGTGTGTGTGTGTGTGTGTGTGCGCTCTGTGTGTGTGTGTGCGCTCAGAGCTGAAGTGTTGTGTTTTTAAACGCATTTGAAATAAAGTGTGATGTGATGTGACCGGCCCTCTCTCTCCTCCCCCCTCTCTCTCCCCCCAGGCGGCGGTGAATGGAGGCCTGCCAGCCGCAGTGGAGGGCCTATCAGAGAACGACAGCGGCGTGGAGATGACCAATGAGAATAGCCCGCTCACGGCCGCAGAACCTCCCTCCCCCTTCAGCCCCAAGCAGAACGGAGATGCAGCCTCGCCTGCAGGTAAGCAACGCCACACACACACACACACACACACACACACTCACACACACACACACACACACACACATACACACACACACACACACGCACACACACTAATGTTGACAATCAATCCACATGCATACATACACATGTCCTATCATGTTAAAATAATCACACACACACACATACACACACACCTGCATTCAGTGGTGTTGGAGTGAGGATCACTAAATCAGCTGTCACTCTTCTTTCACCTCTAACACCTCCTCACTGTCTCGAGGCTCCAAACCTCCCACACATCACCACAAGTCACGTCTCTATCTCTCTCTCTCTATCTCTCTCCCTCTTTTTCTCTCTCCCTCTCTCTCTCTATCTCTCTCCCTCTTTTTCTCTCTCCCTCTCATTCTCTCTCTCTTTCTCTCTCTCCCTCTCTCTCTCTCTCTCTTTCCCTCTCTTTCTCTCTCCCTCTCTTTCTCTCTCTCTCTCCCTCTCTTTCTCTCTCCCTCCCCCTCTCTTTCTCTCTCCCTCCCCCTCTCTTTCTCTCTCCCTCCCCCTCTCTCTCTCTCTCTCTCCCCCTCTCTCTCTCTCCTCCCTCACTTCTGATCTGATCCTGTGTAGTCCTGAGTTTTTCTTGTTTTTAAGGTTTGTAATTTGGTTTCTTTTTGTTGTTATTTTGTATTATACAACAGTTAGTTCCAACTAAGTAATTTGATTGGACAAGAGGCATTCCATGCCTGGGACTTTTAACTATATGTATCACTCCGCCGCACAGATGTTCTACTAAATGACCGTTAATTAGACTACATGTTTGTTCAGGTTACTAGGCAACAGTCCATTGGAAGTTCAGTTTTATTTAATTTTTATGATTAAATTAACAAACGATTCATAATCTGTTGTCGCTTATTACTGTTAACTAATAAATGGCGCTGTAGAACTGTTGTATAAAAGCAATATCACACTCAAGGTTGTGCTGTAATACTGAATATCAGCACGGCTGTGATTGTCTTCGGCACGACCGAATCACAGCCGTGCTGATATTCAGTATAACAGCACTCCCTCTCGTGTGATATTGCTTAATTCTATTATGAAACAAGTGAATTAGCTTTTTTGAAAGGTGAATAAAGACAACTTTAAATCTCAAAAATCTCTCTCCCTCTCTCTCTCTCTCTCTCTCTCTCTCTCTCTCTCTCTCTCTCTCTCTCTCTCTCTCTCTCTCTCTCTCTCTCTCTCTCTCAGACACAGATGCAAATCAGCTTTCTGGGACCAGAAAGAGATCCAGGAAACGCTCAGAGGAGGAGGAGTCTAGCTTGGACTCTTCCTACAGTGAGGTGAGCACACGCACACGCAAACACACTCACACTCACACACAAACTTGTTTCCAACTGCTCATATCGCCATGGTAATCTCACTCTGCCGCGACTGATGGTTCCCCCGATCCACTTGCATGGTGACATACATGGTAACCCATGACGATCGTCTGTGGTGCCTGTTGAGTGACGGTTGTTGTCGCTGCTGCGTTCCCCAGGAGAAGGTGCCTGTGTCGGGGGGTAAGGAGTCGGGCCTGAGGCAGAGACCCCCGCCCAGGACCATCTTCCAGGCGGGCCTGGCGCCCCACAACAAGCCCCGCAGTCGAGGGGAGCGGGGGTGTCACAGCAAGCAGGAGAACCACAGCCCTCTGGTGAGGAACACGTGCGCGTGCACACACACACACACACACACACACACACACACACACACACACACACGCACACGCACATGCACACACACACACAGTTCAAGTCCACACACACACACACACATACACATCCTCTCACACACACAGTTTAGCGCCACACACACACACACACACACACACACACACACACACACTTACACAGTTCAGGTTCACACACACACACACACACACACACACACACACTCACACAGTTCAGGTCTACACACACACACACAGCCTTTCACACACACAGTTCAGATCCACACACACACAAACACACACACACACTCACACAGTTCAGGTCCACACACACACACATCCTCTCACACACACAGTTCAGGTCCACACACACACACACACACATCCTCTCACACACACAGTTCAGGTCCACACACACACACACACACACACATCCTCTCACACACACAGTTCAGGTCCACACACACACACACACACATCCTCTCACACACACAGTTCAGGTCCACACACACACACACACACACACACACACACACACACGTGCACTTCTTGCATTCCAGACTTTATTAGACACCCGTCAGTCTTCACTCAGCTGATCTCGTTTTTAGCGTCGGTCTCAAGGCTCATTACCTCCAGGTACACACAGACAAACACACACTAGAAACCATAGCACTCAAGACACACGTCATTACTTGTAAGAACTACAGTTGGGTGGTATTGAATACCGGGTTGAATACAAAAGGAATAAGGAGTTAAAAAAGGTTTTCACTAGAAAAACAAGCATGTTTACTTTTACAGGCTTCAGCAAAGGCGGCGGCAGTAGCCTAGAGGTTAGAGAGGCCGGCTAACGCCATTGGAGGTCGCTGGTCTGATCCCTGTCTCAGGAGGAAGCTGCATGTGCCCTTGAGCAAGGCACTTAACCCCTAATTGTTCAAGGGTCACCGTCTATGGCTGATCCTGTGCACAATTGACTGACAAGTTTATTGCCTGGCAATAAAACAGTTATGTATTACGTAACAGTCTGGGCACGCACGGCAAAGCCTCTTGTTGTTTGCCATGGTCATTATCGTTAGAAAGTTCTTCTAGCTTATATTCCATTTATAGCTGCGCTCCTCCTGTTGTTCCAACAGCTCTTTATAGAACCTTGTTTGCTGTACAGCTCACGCACCTGTAGTCTCCGTCTCCATTACTGCAAGTCTGGTGTAGTTCACCGGTTGCGAGAATTACAGTGTACAGAACATAGCTAGAACGTTAAGTTATGGTATAACCGTAAAAACCACCCAACCCTAGTAAGACCAATGCAGTAAGCACACATGGCACTCCTTAGAACAGTGTGTTCTCCCGGTGACTCAGACCATCTGAAAGGAGCTTAGTCAAGCATCAGTATTCACACACCACATTGTCAGGGATGCTTGGCAGGCACTTATGTTTAGGACAAGCCTGAGAGATATGATGTGGAGGAATGTGTGTGTGTGTGTGTGTGTGTGTGTGTGTGTCAGCGTGCTTGAGTGTCGTGTGTGTGTGTGTGTGTGTGTGTGTGTGTGTGCATGCACGTGGGCATGCATATGTACGTGCGTGCGTGTCGGATGTGCTTTTGCATCAGCGCCTGTCCAATCAGAAGGATTGAGATTGAGTACAGGAGGAGTGAGACCAGACCAGACCAGACCAAACCCAGCCCAACCCAGGCAGAGGTCTAAGCGGTGCATTAGGTCTCAGAGGTGCACCAACCTGTTTGAAGTTGCGATCACTCCTCTGACATCTCCCTCTGTGTCGATCACAGCGGCCAGAGAAAAGCGAGGTTGTCTCCCGGGATCATGTGATCATCGTCGTTGGCGTCAGCGTCTCTCTGTCTGTCTCCGCTTCCTGGCGTCTGACTAGATTTGTGACGTCAGCTGGTGAAACCGGGAACAAGTCGGCAACCAATCAAATTGTTCAGACTTTTATTCTGAAAATGTTTAAATAAACGTCAACGTTGACGCTAGTCAAGCCAAAAATATTGCAATGCAATGGATTCGGTGAGTAATCACCACTACTACCTAGTTAGTGTAGAGTAGTGGGGATTACTCACCGAATCCATTGCATTGCAATATTTTGGCCTGACTAAGCGAGTGTGTCATTGATTTTCAACAACGTTGACGTTTATTTACATTTTTGGTCACGCATGGTCAGTTGCCGACTTGTTCCCGGTTTCACCAGCTGCTGTCACATTTTTTTTCAGTCTCTCTCTCTCTCTTACCCTCATACCGGATTTTCATCTCACAGAGATTCTGTCAGTTAACCTGCATTAGAGTTGTCACGGATCGTCTGGCAGTGAAAATGTGAAGTATACACCCACAGTTCTGTGTCAAATGCCAAAACACACTCTGCTAAGTGACAAGACAGAGCTTGAGTGGATTGATCGCCACGGATACACAAAGCTCAGGTGAAATAGGAAGGGATAAGAGAGCCTTAAAAAGACATTTCATAAATAGGGCAGAGGGCAGTGCAGCAGCTTTCGCATCCTCCTCACAGGGAGTATTGAGGGTCTTTCATGTATCCACCACAACACATCCTAACCAATGCTTCCCTCTCTCCACCACCACCCCCACTCCACCTCTCTTCCCCTCTCCCTCCACAGAGCCTGAGCCTGTCCTGTTTGGGTGCTGGTCAGGCGGGGGGGGCCCTGGTCTCGGGGGTCCCCGAAGCCCCCTCTCTGGAGCTCCTGGAGCAGGACTCGAAAGACTCGGCCCAGAGCACCTCCACCTCCCTGACCTCCACCTCCCTCACCTCCGCCACCGAGACAGCCTGCCAGCCTGAGTACAAGGTAACAGAAAGAGGGAGGGAGGGAGGGAGGGAGGGAGAGGGATGGCAGAAGAGAGAGGGGTGGCAGAGGGGGAGAGTAGAGCAGGACTCTAGAGAAAGACTGCCCAGTGCACCTCCACCTGCACCTTGCAGCCAGGTGTTCAAACACAAGGAGCTTGTGTTTGCCCACCTGGTGTCCTCTCTATGCAGAGCTTTCTAAACATGGCTGCCTTTGTTTGTCCGCTTTGATTGTGTTTCATGGCTGTAGCCCCTGTCTCTCCTATCTATTCATCCGTGTGTGTGGTGAGTGCAGACGCTTGACTTGTGTCAAGTGAGGTGAATGAATATCGTCAGCAAAGTCTTTTGTAGTGAGTGGTTTTAGAACTAATCGGTATCCACAACAAGACATATACACAGACAGACACACACACACACACACACACACACACATCAGTGTCTATCATCATGTGCACTAGGCAGTATGTCTATGCACCGACATGTCCTGCAGTCAAAGCCTAACCTACAGTTGTTGAGAAAGACGAAGCCGAAGTTTGAGTGTTGGAGAAACCGGCGACTGAATTGTTCAGACTAACTATGACTAGACTAACTATGGTTCTCAGACTAGACTAACTATGACTAGACTAACTATGGTTCTGAGACTAGACTAACTATGGTTCTGAGACTAGAGTAACTATGGTTCTGAGACTAGAGTAACTATGGTTCTGAGACTAGAGTAACTATGGTTCTGAGACTAGAGTAACTATGGTTCTGAGACTAGAGTAACTATGGTTCTGAGACTAGAGTAACTATGGTTCTGAGACTAGAGTAACTATGGTTCTGAGACTAGAGTAACTATGGTTCTGAGACTAGAGTAACTATGGTTCTGAGACTAGACTAACTATGGTTCTGAGACTAACTATGGTTCTGAGACTAGACTAACTATGACTAGAGTAACTATGGTTCTGAGACTAGACTAACTATGGTTCTGAGACTAGACTAACTATGGTTCTGAGACTAACTATGGTTCTGAGACTAGACTAACCCCCCTGTCCAAACCCCCTTCTTCACACCTCTGTACCTCCCCAGGACAACAAGGGTTTTGGCATCGGTGAGCTGGTCTGGGGGAAGATCAAGGGCTTTTCTTGGTGGCCCGGCATCGTGGTGACCTGGCGTGCCACTGGAAAGAGGCAGGCCACCCACGGCATGAGGTGGCTGCAGTGGTTCGGCGACGGCAAGTTCTCTGAGGTGAGGAAGAGGGACAACCAATTTCCTAGGAGCATTTGAATGCACCACAAAACCCTGCTAGCTTTAGTTCTTACACACAAGTTCATGGTGATATAATAATAATTGGGCTGTCGATCGATGAAAAACGAATTAACGAATGAATCGCATAATGTGCTGTGATTCATCGTTTTAATTCTGAACCTTGTAATAATGGATATTTAAATGTTAAATCACAGAGAATCAACACAAAGGAGGCATATTTAAATGTAAATACTATTCTTTAATAGCATCCTTTTGACTTTGAACACAGATTCTCTCCTGTGAACTACAGATTTCCAATAAAACCATCAAGGCAATCAAAATTAAGTCAGCTGTAAAGGCATATTTCCTATATTCACTAAACAGAAATAATAACAAAACCAACAACAACAACAACAAATCGGCTTAGTCCTCCTTTACATTCATCCAGTTTCTGAGACAGACCAGTCTGTTGACATTATATGGGGACGCTGTGACTTTCTTTACTTCCCCAAAGACCGAAGGACAGTAAAAGAAGAGATCTGTGGCTTCAGGCCATCCGCAGAGAGGATGAAAATATGAGACGGTCTGGTAAAAAAACAACCGCATGTCTGCAATCCTCAAGTCGCGTAAATGACTAAAAAACTTTTTTGGGGGGGGAAAACTTGATATAACAAACAACAGTTTTAGGATCACTAAATACTTTGTGAATTGGATTCACTGTCTCGTCTGCCGTAGGCTACTGGTAAGTGATACATGGCTTGTAAACAAAGTTACGTTTTAGGACGTGTTCAAAATACTGTGTGATCTAATTATGTGTAGTTAAGGAAAGAGTCTGCTGAGAGTTCAGAATGTTGCATTTTTTCAAAAGCAATGACTGTGTGATCATCTAATTATGTGTAGTTATGTGTTTTAGGATGTTGATTCTATCAGCATGTT
>NC_137676.1:35105605-35178105 GCF_963989245.1 Nansenia antarctica
CCTCCTGTGTTTAGACAACCCTCTGACGTGTGTGTCCTCCTGTGTTTAGACAACCCTCTGACGTGTGTGTCCTCCTGTGTTCAGACAACCCTCTGACGTGTGTGTCCTCCTGTGTTCAGACAACCCTCTGACGTGTGTGTCCTCCTGTGTTTAGACAACCCTCTGGACCACCAGGTCCTGGACGTCAGCCTGCCAGAGTACTTCCCCACATCCAAGAGGCCCAGGATCAGCCTGTGTAAGGCCAAGACCGGCCCCGAGGAGGTCTACAGCCGAGGTCAGAGGTCAACTAGGGGTCACCCAGGGTTTAACACGGGGGTCGATGATTGTGACATCCAGGGCCTTTCTCAATTGCTAGAAACTCGATTCCTCGTCTCCTCCTCCTTCTCCTCCATCCTCCACTCGCTTCCCACTGCAAAAACATTGGAGGAGAAGATCTAAGTTCCTCCCGTTAGATCTTCTCTCCGGAGGAAGCGAGCGGAGGACGGAGGAGAGGACGCGAGGAATCACGTTTCTACCAGTTTGGGTAGGAAGGGCTGTGCGGTTGTTTCACTGATTTAAAAATACACCCTGGCTTGGCATGTGTTCACGTGCTTGTCTTGACTCTGTTTCCTCCTCCTCCTCCTCACTTCAGAACAAATGGTGCTTGAAGTTTTGAAGAATAACAGAAGTATAGAAGGTAACATTACCAGATTTTGTTTCAAGTCCAGTTCTTTTTTTTCCTTTTTTTTCTAAAAGGCTGTTTTGCAAGCCTCAACGCGCTTTACGAACGCAAACAAGTGGCACACACAACCAAAGTGAATAATAATCCTGTTTAAACCCCCCCGGCCCACCCACATACATAATATGACCTGTATGCCGATTGTGTGTGCGAGTGATGTTCTCTGTCCATCAACAGGCCGTGTCTTTTGTTTCCCTGACAGAGTTTTGCCTCTCATGCGGGAAGACGAGAGTGGCGACCTTCCATCCGCTTTTTGAAGGAGGCCTTTGCCAAGCATGCAAGGTTAGAAACAACACAGATAATCCACTCACTACCTCCGTAATCCATTCGAACCTCACCGAGAGAGAGAGAGAGAGAGAGAGAGAGAGAGAGATGAGAGAGAGAGAGAGAGATGAGAGAGAGAGAGAGAGAGATGAGAGAGAGAGAGAGATGAGAGAGAGGTTCGGCAGAGAGCTTTGACGTTTCGGTTCAAGTGTTTCTGACGCACTAATGCCCGCCGCCCGAGAATCACCCCCTCCTCGGTCGTCTCTTAGAAGTGTTCTGTCAGCCCGAGCGGTGTTGAGACAAGCCCGGAGCGCGTTGTGTAAGAGGGCTGAGAGGCATCCCAGTTCTGAGGTATCACAGGCCCCCGCTCGGGTTCTAATACCTCCTGCCCGGCTCCCTGTGCGGGCACATCGCGATGCCCAAAGTACCACAGGTATCATTACACGTTTCATCTGTTTTTTTAATGGGCGGGAAAAGAACGTTCTGTAATGCTTCACGGTGTATGGGTAGAGGATGTGTGTGTGTGTGTGTGTGTGTGTGTGTGTGTGTGTGTGTGTCTTATGGGGTAGGATACGCCCATACCTTTTTTCAGGGGGGGGGGGGGGGCTCGGTAAGGCCAAAATGAAATGTGAGCGGTGCGCCGCGGGGCTAAGAAAACAAGACGATCCCAACGACGGTATAAACGTGTCTCTCACAGAACCGCGCTGAAACCCAATGACTCCACACCAGAAAAGCGCATGCCTCGGCTTATCGGCGACGAGGAACTCGATTTTGTACGCCCCTCGATGACATGTCATAACAATTAGACTAGGATAATTCAGGAACCTTTTTTTTCCGCGGGCCAAACCGAATGTTTTTTTTGGGGGGGGGGGGGGGGGGTTCTCGGGCGGGCCAACATTTGGACCCGGGCCACACTCTGGGGCAGGTCTGGTCTGTGTGGAAGGAGAAGTACCAGACTCTGTTTATATACGGTATGGCAATAGCATAAGGTGATATGGACGGGAAAAAAACTAGTTATATAGGAGTTAATCTCGTATCTCCTTATCGATTCTTGTATCCCATATCTTTATATCTCCTTAAGTGCGTTTCTAAAGTGGCTAGGTTATCTGGGGCTGAGTTCCAACAGGCACCAGAGGACCACTTGACCTCATTGCTTCATACATTGTTAGGAAGGTTAGTGTGGATATTTGGTCAGGGCTCAATTCTAATGTACACACACACACACACACACACACACAGGCACTCACACACATGCTCATGCACGGGCACACACACACGCACATATAAACATGTCGGGGGGGGGGGGGCGGCGGCTGTGGCGCAGGAGGTAGAGCCGGCGTCTAATGATCGCAAGATCGGCGGTTCGCTGGCCACATGTCAAGGTGTCTTTGGGCAAGACACTGAACCGCAAATTGCTCTCAATGAGCGGGCCGGCGCCTTGCATGGTAGCTTGTCGCCATTGGTGTGTGAATGTGTGTGTGAATGAGAGGCCGTTGTAAAGCTCTTTGGAATAAGGCGCTATATAAGTCAGTCCATTTACCATTTACACACACACACACACCGCTGACTCTGATTACTCCTGGGGGGTAATTCCATCGGCATCGCTAAAAGGAAAATCCAGCCTTATTTTGAAGTCTTGCGGAAATGTTCCGGCGCAAAAACATTTGTCTTTCTCCTCTTCTAATGAGCCTGAACGTGGAGCCTGAGCCCAGCCTGTTCACCTGGGGGTTTGGACCTGGGTCTTAACCCTCCTCTTCCCCTCCCAGCAGCTGTTGGTTTAGCTAGACCTTTATCAGGACGGCAGCTAAACCGCCTGTCACTGGGGCGCCTTTGTGTCTGAGGACTTTGGTCTCAGTGTTGAAAACATACAGATATTCTCTCTCTCTCTCTCACACACACACACACACACACACACACACACATTTTTGGGACTTGATGTCGGGCCTCTCCAGACATGTCCTAATATTGGCTGCCAAGCGACGTGTCCCTCTCCTCAGATTGTCAATGTGTGTGTGTGTGTGTGTGTGTGTGTGTGTGTGTGTGTGTTTATTCACCTATGTTAGGATGTTTACCTAAACTCTCTGTTTCCTGCCTGTGTGTGTGTGTGTGTGTGTGTGTGTGTGTGTGTGTGTGTGTGTGTGTGTGTGTGTGTGTGTGTGTGTGTGTGTGTGTGTGTGTCAGGATGTGTATCTAGAGATCTCCTACATGTATGATGAGGACGGGTACCAGTCCTACTGCACCGTGTGCTGCGGGGGCCGAGAGGTGCTGCTGTGTGGCAACGCCAACTGCTGCAGGTGACCCCCGACCTCCGCCTCACCCCTACCCCCCACCTCTACCCCCTTCATCCCATCTTTTATAGTCGTTCCTTCCTCCCCTTTATCACGACTGCCACCTGCCCTCCTATTGTATTTCCGACCTCCGTCCTCTCTCTCTCTCTCTCCCTCCTCCCCCTCTTCCGACTCTCTCCCCCCCTCTCTCTCTCTAACTCACCTGTCTCCCCCCTCTCTCTCTCTAACTCACCTGTCTCCCCCCCTCTCTCTCTAACTCACCTGTCTCCCTCTCTCTCTCTCTCTCTAACTCACCTGTCTCCCCCCTCTCTCTAACTCACCTATATCCCCCTCTCTCTCTAACTCACCTATATCCCCCCTCTCTCTCTCTAACTCACCTATATCCCCCCCTCTCTCTAACTCACCTGTCTTCCTCTCCCTCTCTCTCTCTAACTCACGTGTCTTCCTCCCCCCTACCCCTCTCTCTCTCTCTAACTCCCCCGTCTCCCCCTCTCTCTCTCTCTAACTCACCTGTCTCCCTCTCTCTCTCTCTCTCTAACTCACCTGTCTCCCCCTCGCTCTAACTCACCCGTCTCCCCCTCTCTCTCTCTAACTCACCTGTCTCCCCCCCTCTCTCTCTCTAACTCACCTGTCTCCCCCTCTCTCTCTCTCTAACTCACCCGTCTCCCCTCCTCTCTCTCTAACTCACCTGTCTCCCCCCTCTCTCTAACTCACCTGTCTCCCCCCTCTCTCTAACTCACCTGTCTCCCCCTCTCTCTCTCTAACTCACCTGTCTCCCCCTCTCTCTCTCTCTAACTCACCTGTCTCCCCCTCTCTCTCTCTAACTCACCTGTCTCCCCCCCTCTCTCTAACTCACCCGTCTCCCCCCCTCTCTCTAACTCACCCGTCTCCTCCCCTCTCTCTCTCTCTAACTCACCCGTCTCCCCCTCCCTCTCTCTAACTCACCTGTCTCCCCCTCCCTCTCTCTCTCTCTAACTCACCTGTCTCCCCCCCTCTCTCTAACTCACCCGTCTCCCCCCCTCTCTCTCTAACTCACCCGTCTCCCCCCTCTCTCTAACTCCCCTGTCTCCCCCTCTCTCTCTAACTCACCTGTCTCCCCCTCTCTCTCTCTAACTCCCCCGTCTCCCCCTCTCTCTCTAACTCACCTGTCTCCCCCTCTCTCTCTCTCTAACTCCCCCGTCTCCCCCTCTCTCTCTCTCTAACTCCCCCGTCTCCCCCTCTCTCTCTCTCTAACTCACCTGTCTCCCCCTCTCTCTCTCTCTCTCTAACTCACCTGACTCCCCCCCTCTCTCTAACTCACCTGTCTCCCTCTCTCTCTCTCTAACTCCCCCGTCTCCCCCTCTCTCTCTAACTCACCTGTCTCCCCCTCTCTCTCTCTCTAACTCCCCCGTCTCCCCCTCTCTCTCTCTAACTCCCCCGTCTCCCCCTCTCTCTCTCTCTAACTCACCTGTCTCCCCCTCTCTCTCTCTCTCTCTAACTCACCTGTCTCCCCCTCTCTCTCTCTCTAACTCACCTGTCTCCCCCTCTCTCTCTCTCTAACTCACCTGTCTCCCCCCCTCTCTCTCTAACTCACCTGTCTCCCCTCCTCTCTCTCTAACTCACCTGTCTCACCTCCCTCTCTCTCTCTAACTCACCTGTCTCCCCCTCTCTCTCTCTCTAACTAACATGTCCTCCCCCCCAGGTGTTTCTGTGTGGACTGCCTGGACATCCTGGTGGGCGCGGGGGCGTCCAACAGCGCCCGTAACCTGGACCCGTGGCGCTGCTACATGTGCCAGCCCGTGCTGCCCTACGGAGGCCTGAAGAGGCGGCACGACTGGAGCCTCAAACTGCAGGAGTTCTTCGTCAACGACAACGGACAGGAGTTTGTGAGTTTCCCCCCCCCCCCCTTGTCGGTCACCATCACGGCTCCTCCTTTTAAAAAGCAGGGTTTCAGCGAATCCGCGTTCTGTCCGAATTCACTCACGCGACACGAGAGAGCGGAAAATACAAAATGGCCGCTCGCTTTCCACAGAGGATTTCTTTTCTCCCCAACTCGTCAGTTTGAATCTCAATTCACTTGAGGTGGGTTGTACCTATTAAGGTACACAACCTTCTCGTGTGTGTGTAGTCTGTCAACCCCTGGTTTGTTGACTTCATCGTAGTGCCTGAAATATACATGACCTCATCCTATCGCTAACCTGATATCAACTGACCCTAGTCCTCCACACAATCTCTAAGGCTAAAAGGCTTAATAATGCTAATGTTGGCTAATGTAAACATGGCTACAGTCAATGATTTACTGGAGTGTTGACCCAGTGGTTGTGTTGTGGCGGGTGAGACTGGCTGTGGTGAGTGAATGGCAGGAGTCTGTGTCGGAGGTTAGATAGACAGTGTGTTGACGCTCCTCCTGTGTGTTGTGATGGTGTTGACGCTCCTCCTGTGTGGTGTGGTGGTGTTGACACTCCTCCTGTGTGGTGGTGTTGACGCTCCTCCTGTGTTGTGGTGTTGACGCTCCTCCTGTGTGGGGTTGTTGACGCTCCTCCTGTGTGGTGGTGTTGACACTCCTCCTGTGTGGGGTTGTTGATGCTCCTCCTGTGTGGTGTTAACGCTCCTCCTGTGTGGTGTTGACGCTTCTCCTGGTGTTGTTGACACTCCTCCTGTGTGGTGTTGTTGACGCTCCTCCTGTGTGGTGTTGTTGACGCTCCTCCTGTGTGGTGTTGTTGACGCTCCTCCTGTGTGGTGTTGTTGACGCTCCTCCTGTGTGGTGGTGTTGACGCTCCTCCTGTGTGGTGGTGTTGACACTCCTCCTGTGTGGTGTTGTTGATGCTCCTCCTGTGTGGTGGTGTTGACACTCCTCCTGTGTGGTGGTGTTGACACTCCTCCTGTGTGGTGTTGTTGACACTCCTCCTGTGTGGTGTTGTTGACACTCCTCCTGTGTGGTGGTGTTGATGCTCCTCCTGTGTGGTGGTGTTGACGCTCCTCCTGTGTGGTGGTGTTGCAGGAGAGTCCAAAGAGGTACCCCGCTGTCCCCGCTGAGCAGAGACGTCCCATCCGCGTCCTCTCGCTGTTCGATGGCATCGCCACTGGTAAGAGTGTGTGTGTGTGAGGGGGGGGGGGGGGGGGTGGTGCGTGTGTGTTGGGGGTGGGGGGGGGCGGGTGAACGTGCGTGTGCTTATGTGAAGTGCTTTCCCTAACAGTCGGTATTTAACCACGATAGCACACGATAGCACATGTGTATGTATGCATGTAGATTGATTGTTTCCGTGTGTGTATGTGTGTGTGTGTGCGTGTGTATGTGTGTGTGTGTGTGTGCGTGTGTGTGTGTGTGTGTGTGTGTGTGTCTCTCTCTTCAGGCTACCTGGTGCTCCGAGACCTGGGCTTCAAGGTGGACCAGTACATCGCGTCCGAGGTGTGTGAGGACTCCATATCCGTGGGGGTGGTCCGACATGAAGGAAAAATCCAGTATGTGCACGATTGTGAGGAACATCACCAAGAAGAATGTAAGCAGACCACCACGCCTCTCTACCCTGTACCACGGGTCCTCCTGTTCACTCAGTACAGTCGTTTCGGACGGGTCGAACCAGCACAATCAGCCACAGGTGGCAGGGGAGGGGGAAAAGAGGGTGGGAGGGACGGAGGGGGGGACGGAGTGGGGAGAGAGGGAGGGAGGGGGGGTGAAGGAGGGAGGTAGGAAGGGGGGGGGGTGGAGGGAGGGAGAGAAGGTGGGGACGGAGGATGGAGAAAGGGAGGGAGATAGGGATGAGGGAGGGAGGGAGGGAGGGAGGGTGTACCATAGGTTATTTAGGATGTCGGCTTTGTCTTGAATCTGATCTGTTGTGGCTTGGGGATTCTTTATCAGTTGGGAGTGTAGCTGTGACCTTGTCCGATGGAGACAGCTTAACTACCTGTAGCTGGTGCCTGTGTGTCTGAGCCGTTGCTAATGCTAACATTTGCACACATTCATACATGACATTGACACACACATACACACACACACACACCCTTCTAGCTAATCTGCTGTTCTGTGGACTGTTGCCTGTCCAGACAAACCCCTACTTGAAGTGAGCATCGGATTAGAAAGGTCTACTCTACTCATGTTAAACATTCAACAGCACACGTACATGCATGCAGTACATACACACGCAGGCACACACACACACACACACACCCTAACTCCTCCACACACGTCCACCACAGCTGCAGTTTGGGGCAGAGCATGTGAGCCAAGGCCGTGTGATGACGTCATGTGGCCTGGTGAGGACAAAGCAGAGCCTCTGTTGGTGTAAATCCCCGAGAACCCATTCACCCCTTTGTCATGGTGCTGCTCTGGAGGAGGGGGGGGCGCTGTGGGAGGGGGCCTGGGCTGTGGGAGGGGGGGGGAGGTGGAGGGGGCCTGGGCTGTGGGAGGGGGGGAGGTGGAGGGGGCCTGGGCTGTGGGAGGGGGGCTGGGCTGTGGGAGGGGGGGGAGGTGGAGGGGGGCTGGGCTGTGGGAGGGGGGGGGAGGTGGAGGGGGGCTGGGCTGTGGGAGGGGGGGGGAGGTGGAGGGGGCCTGGGCTGTGGGAGGGGGGGAGGTGGAGGGGGCCTGGGCTGTGGGAGGGGGGGAGGTGGAGGGGGCCTGGGCTGTGGGAGGAGGGGGGGGAGGTGGAGGGGGGCTGGGGCTGTGGGAGGGGGGGGGAGGTGGAGGGGGCCTGGGCTGTGGGAGGGGGGGAGGTGGAGGGGGCCTGGGCTGTGGGAGGGGGGGAGGTGGAGGGGGCCTGGGCTGTGGGAGGAGGGGGGGGAGGTGGAGGGGGCCTGGGCTGTGGGAGGAGGGGGGGAGGTGGAGGGGGCCTGGGCTGTGGGAGGAGGGGGGGAGGTGGAGGGGGCCTGGGCTGTGGGAGGAGGGGGGGAGGTGGAGGGGGCCTGGGCTGTGGGAGGAGGGGGGGGAGGTGGAGGGGGCCTGGGCTGGGGGAGGGGGGGGAGGTGGAGGGGGCCTGGGCTGTGGGAGGGGGGGGGAGGTGGAGGGGGCCTGGGCTGTGGGAGGGGGGGGAGGTGGAGGGGGCCTGGGCTGGGGGAGGGGGGGGAGGTGGAGGGGGCCTGGGCTGTGGGAGGGGGGGGGAGGTGGAGGGGGCCTGGGCTGTGGGAGGGGGGGGAGGTGGAGGGGGCCTGGGCTGTGGGAGGGGGGGGGAGGTGGAGGGGGCCTGGGCTGTGGGGGGGGGGGGGAGGTGGAGGGGGCCTGGGCTGTGGGAGGGGGGGAGGTGGAGGGGGCCTGGGCTGTGGGAGGGGGGGGGAGGTGGAGGGGGCCTGGGCTGTGGGGGGGGGGGAGGTGGAGGGGGCCTGGGCTGTGGGAGGGGGGGAGGTGGTGAAGGGGGGGGGGGTGGAGGGGGGCTGGGCTGTGGGAGGAGGAGGAGGAGGAGGTGGCCGCCTTCCCAGCCTGGTCCAACTCTGGGAGCCTAAACACTCCCCCACACACCCCTCTCTGGCTGTTGCGTAAGAGGCTCAGAGCACAGTGGCACTCCTCTCTCTTTCCCTCTCTCTTTCCCTCTCTCTCTTTCCCTCTTTCTCCCTCTCCCTCTCTCTGGGTCTTTATTGGGGATGAAAAGGCTCTTATACAGGGGAGGGGAGTGGATCTTATGTGGGGGAGAGTGGTGAGGGCTGGGAGGGGGTAGTGTTGGGGGTGGGGGATGAATAGGGTATTATGGGGGAGTGGGGGGTGTTATATAGGGTCCTTAGTTGGGGGTGGAGTGCGGGGAGATTAGAGGGGAGAGGTTGGGGGTGTTTAGGGTTTGAAAAAGGAAAGGCTCTCCCTCTCACTAGGGCAGGTGTCTGAGGGGATGTAGGCCTAGCTAACCCCAGCCTAAAACAGAGTGTAGGCAGAACTAACCCTTAGAATATACGTAGTGTATGTCATAAATGGGATTTACTCAAATAGTCCATGGGCCAAGAGAAACTGTAATCCATGGTTCAGATTTGTTTGAATAGCCACTGCTAACTTCAGCTCATTTTAGCCTCACTTTAGCCAACGCTAACATAAAAACAATAAGTGTGAATGGGACCGGTAGACAGAGTTCAACGCTGCGTGGACCAAATCAACTCAAATGACCGTTTCTGACTTGGTAGATAGTGACTTTGAGGTCATTTGAGGTAAAATGTTGGAACTACTGAGCCCATTCACACCTGTTTCTGTTTTGTTAGCGGCAGCTAACGTGATGTTGGAGTTCGTAGTGGCTATTTAAACAACTCTAAACCATTATCCGATACACAGTTTCTCTTGGCACCGTGGACTAACCTTCAGGGTAAGGAAAACATCATGCTATAAAAAGGTGTGGAAAAAAACATGAAGGCATGGTTGGTGTTGAAGTGGTGTGTTTCTCTGAATGAAGCGTTCGTACGGCTGATTGGATTCAGAGAAAGCGCCTGAAGAAGTCCAGTCATGCGGCACCCTCTTGAATGACAGTCAGAGACATGCGTCATTGTTGACAGTAGGTGGTGCTGTTGTTTCACCTAGATGGAGGAGTGGGGTCCGTTTGACCTGGTGATCGGTGGAAGCCCCTGCAACGACCTGTCCATCGTCAACCCTGCCAGGAAAGGACTCTACGGTGAGTGGGCTGGGAGCTGTGTGGACTTATATATGTGAACGTGATATTATCATGGCTGGTCATTCAAGTGCTCCTCGGAAATAGGAAGCGTGAACATTTCTGACAAATCCCGGCAATTGGATGTACCTTTGGGATCTCGGGAGTTTCCCCAAATCTGAAGACATGTCAACATCAATCCACAGTGGAAGCACGACAGTAAACCGTGTGGGGAAATTCCGATATTAGTTTTTTTTCCGGAGGAGCACTCGAATGCAGCATGAATCTTGATTTCTCATTCTGGATCTCCTAACATGTCCTAACCCCCTCCCCTCTCTCTCTCTCCCCCTCCACTACCCAGAGGGCACAGGGAGGTTGTTCTTCGAGTTCTACCGCCTGCTGAGTGAAGCCCGGCCCAAAGAGGGCGAGGACCGGCCCTTCTTCTGGATGTTCGAGAATGTGGTCGCCATGGGAGTCAACGACAAGAGGGACATCTCCCGCTTCCTCGAGGTGGGTTATCTTCTCAGTCAGCTACCTTCCTCCAGGTGGGTTATCTTTAACTACCTTCCTCCAGGTGGGTTATCTTTAACTACCTTCCTCCAGGTGGGTTATCTTTAACTACCTTCCTCCAGGTGGGTTATCTTTAACTACCTTCCTCCAGGTGGGTTATCTTTAACTACCTTCCTCCAGGTGGGTTATCTTCTCAGTCAGCTACCTTCCTCCAGGTGGGTTATCTCCTCAGTCCACCACCGTGCGTCTTGACTGCCTTTTGTCATTGGCTGAGGGAGGTCATAGAGGGTTGTTGTTGGTTGATTCAGTGCCTCGTCTTCAGTTATAAGTAGCGATACATTTTGGTCCTCCATGATGAGCATACACCGCAAAAAGTAACTCTAAGTAAGATGAAATAGCTTAAATCAAGGCAATAAATATGCTTGTTTTTTTGACAAATCTGGACATTTTCCTGTTCTGTTGGCAGATAATGTTGCTTATTTTTAAGTAATATTCACCCATTTTATTGCTTTTTTTCCTGTTTTTGAGAGCTGTATTTTTGCAGTGTAATTCTAACGGTTCTCTCACTCTCTCTCTTTGTGTGTGTGGGTGTGTGTGTGTGTTCGCGTGTGCGTGTCTGTGTGTGTGTGTGTGTGTGTGTGTGGGTGTGTGTGTGTGTGTGTCTTGCAGTGCAACCCTGTGATGATCGATGCCATCGAGGTGTCTGCCGCCCACAGGGCTCGCTACTTCTGGGGCAACCTGCCAGGGATGAACAGGTGTGTGATACCTGCGTACGTGACGTTATCATATCTACTCTTTATTTCCTCAGCCCAGATGATCACTTAGGAAGTAATCTTTACTCCAGATCCCATAAGCATGAGTGATATTTGCATAAATCATGAGTTGGATGATTCGACTTTGGCTGTAGGATCTTGAGTTAGAATGCCACCCTCATAGGAGTCATTTCCCAGACACAGATTAAGCCTACTCTTAGAAAACTAAGCCATATTGTATTACTATAAGGATAACTCTGGAGTGCTTTCCTTATCTTTTGGGTGGACATGTCTATGGTGGGTATCTCTATGGTGGGTATCTGGTGGATATTAATGTGTCTGTCCTCTGTCTATCAGGCCTCTGTGTGCGTCTGGGATGGACAAGCTGGAGCTGCAGGACTGTCTGGAACACGGACGCGTCGCTAAGGTTAGTGTCTCTGCTTCTGTCGGTGTGTGTGTGTGTGTGCGCGTGCGTGCATGCGTGCGCCTAATAACTTGTTCATTAACACAATGCATTCACCTAAAATAATACAGTACGTTGAATGAACAAATAAAGAAGGTTCCGATTTACTGTAGTCATTTATGATGAAGGACAATAATGAAGTTTAGAATACTTAAATGCTATAACACACACAGTATACAAACATAGTGTACAGAGAGATGAACTAAAACGTTGTCAGCGGCCCTAACACTACATTATGTGTCTCAATGATGTCCTTGTATATGGTAGGGAGGAGGAATAGACCGTTACCCCCCCCCCCCCCCCCCCCGTCCTACACTGTTGTTAGGGCGAAAATTCTTCCTAAGGCATTTCTTTAATCCTGTTTATCTTAACTGGCTTGGTTCTCAAGGAAAATGATAAGGATTCTAGACTTCCCGGCACTCATGTCTACTCAAGTCTCAATTTACCATGAGAGGAAGGGGATTGTGGAGACATTTATCACTGGTACAGAAGGGAAAATCCTGTACCAGTGGTAAATGTCTCCATAACCCCCGCCCTCGAATGGTAAATTGCTTTTCTACAAAAGCTACCACATAATATAAAAAAATACACAATTGTAACATTAAATTCATTTATTTACAATCATTAATCGTTTCAGAATACATATATCCTTCCGCCACAGAATATAGTCCCATAAACAAGATCAACGAGTTGCCTTGGAATGACACTCCAGGGGGGTATTCCACGTACCTTGATTAGTATATCGGCGATATAAAAAATAGCGGCGTTCAGGCAACTCGTGATTGGAATTCAAGCCTCAGGTGATTCCTCGAACGAGGATCAGGCTTGTGTCATCAGTGTTCACAGAACACCGGCTTAGAAATCCTCGATATGGGCAATGGGACATAAAGAGCCCAGAAGAGCCGATTGTCGAAATGAAGATACTACACCCCCTAGCGGTCCTACCTTTTGCGCAGCACTCTTACTTATTGATCTTTATGAAGACGAAAAATAAGATGTAAAATAATGCAATACTGCCGCAATTAACAAGGCAAGGGAAATGGTTTGGCAAAAAATTGCTGAACGATTAAATGCGTAGGTCATACTAGCCCCAGTTATTCTTATATGTTCATATTTTAATAAATGAATATTTACTACTGTGATGATATCAGCAGCAGGCTACATACAATCATATCGTCACGATGGCATAGTGGTATTGACCGCTGCCATAGTATTTATTCGTCATTTTAAGACGGTGGTTCAAATCCCTCTTCTGACACTTTTTACTGCATTTCGTTGTCTGAATCTAATCTAAAATCTCATCTAAAAAAGTATGTAGGCTATAAAATGATGGTGCAGGCTAATTTACAAGAACTGACACGATTACAATGGTGTTTGAAGCCTTTCTGAGTAGTAAATGATGTTCTTCTAACTGGACCCTGGATTTGGCATAGATTATTTTTTCTTATGATTACTGATGGATAGATGATTCACTTAGACAGATATATATATATATATTGTAAATCGATTTGCATGAAGGCTTCGGTTAAATGTAAAAAAAAAAAACGTTAAATTAAACCAAGTCTCGAACACGCAACCTTCGGAACTCTTGTTGGCTGCCTTAACCACTTCACCAGCCACACCGCTGTGATGATGGCAATGCAAGTTGATAGACATACCTATTTATTTATTTTTTTACACTTTTTTATTTATCTATCTATCACACTTTCAAAATATCAAGTTATCTATCACACAATCAAAATATCTATCGATCTATCACACTTTCAAAATATCAAATTATCTATCTATCACACAGTCAAACTATCTATCTATCTATCTATCTCGTAAAAAGTGGGAACTAATATTTCCTAAAAGACACTTGAGGAACTGTCGTTCGGGATGTAGTTTCCGCCTGTGAGACATTTTTGACGCACGCATTACCTAAACCAGCCTGTAAGTCTGCTCGCGACCAGAATTACTCAGAAGGATTGGTTGCATAGCAACCAAGCAGCGAATTATTTGAGCCACATTGATGGAACCGAACGCAAAGATGTTTTATGGCCAACTTGTTGGCCACCGTCTATAGAGATAGGAACATTCTTTTGTTCCTGGCTCATTCGGTGTTTGACCACAGTTGTGTGAACAGTCCGTTGTGCGAGCCCAGATCTGAATACATTGTCTTAATCCAACTTTCCTTTGAGCATCAACTTTATTCCTCGCCCATTGGGATTTGAATACTTCAATATCAGAAATCGTCATGACGAGCATGTGTTATCCTGTGTGTTAATGTCCTGTCATGTTCCTGTCTTGTGTTGTAGTTTGGGAAGGTGCGCACCATCACCACGCGGTCCAACTCCATCAAGCAGGGCAAAGACCAGCACTTCCCCGTCATGATGAACGGCAAGGAGGACATCCTGTGGTGCACTGAGCTGGAGAGGTATGGAGCTCTGTGGGACACTGTTTAAACACTGGAGATGTATGGAGCTCTGTGGGACACTGTTTAAACACTGGAGATGTATGGAGCTCTGTGGGACACTGTTTAAATACTGGAGAGGTATGGAGCTCTGTGGGACACTGTTTAAACACTGGAGATGTATGGAGCTCTGTGGGACACTGTTTAAATACTGGAGAGGTATGGAGCTCTGTGGGACACTGTTTAAATACTGGAGAGGTATGGAGCTCTGTGGGACACTGTTTAAATACTGGAGAGGTATGGAGCTCCGTGGGACACTGTTTAAATACTGGAGAGGTATGGAGCTCTGTGGGACACTGTTTAAATACTGGAGAGGTATGGAGCTCTGTGGAACACTGTTTAAACACTGATCTGGAGAGGTATGGAGCTCTGTGGGACACTGTTTAAACACTGATCTGGAGAGGTATGGAGCTCTGTGGGACACTGTTTAAACACTGATCTGGAGAGGTATGGAGCTCTGTGAGACACTGTTTAAACACTGATCTGGAGAGGTATGGAGCTCTGTGGGACACTGTTTAAACACTGATCTGGAGAGGTATGGAGCTCTGTGAGACACTGTTTAAACACTGATCTGGAGAGGTATGGAGCTCTGTGGGACACTGTTTAAATACTGGAGAGGTATGGAGCTCTGTGGAACACTGGTTAAACACTGGAGAGGTATGGAGCTCTGTGGAACACTGTTTAAACATTGGAGAGGTATGGAGCTCTGTGGAACACTGTTTAAACACTGGAGAGGTATGGAGCTCTGTGGAACACTGTTTAAAACAATAAAAACAGCAAGCTGTCTGAGACTTGGTCTAGTGGTCACCCCCTAGTGGTCATCTACTCTACAGTATCCTGCATTGGTGCTTTAATATGTCTATGCTTCACACACACACACACACACACTTCACACATCTCTCACCTTTGACCTCTGTCTCTCTACCGTTCTCTGTACAATCCAAATGAATAATTCCCATTCATTTGAAAAACAAAACGATAAGAACAATGACGAGTGACCCGAGAGCCCTTAGCTCCCATGACCCATTCTTTTTTCTATTTAAAACGTTGTTTTTTTGGAGTGGGACGGTCCCACTCTTGTATTTTTAATTGGACAGAGAAAGACAGGATGTAAGGAGGGAGAGGGCATGTCAACAGGAAGTTGGCCCAGATTCGAAACCATGCCGACATGGGCATACTGTATGTACTGTATGTGTGCACTGTAGGTCGTGGTGCTAGACCACTGGACCACCCCATGCCACCCATGACCCTCCTTGTTTACCATGACCCATCCTTGTTTACCATGACCCTCCTTGTTTACCATGACCCTCCTTGTTTACCATGACCCTCCTTGTTTACCATGACCCTCCTTGTTTACCATGACCCTCCTTGTTTACCATGACCCTCCTTGTTTACCATGACCCTCCTTGTTTACCATGACCCTCCTTGTTTACCATGACCCTCCTTGTTTACCATGACCCTCCTTGTTTACCATTCTAACGCTCCTCAACATTGTCTCCTCCTGTAGGATCTTTGGGTTCCCGGTCCACTACACAGACGTGTCCAACATGGGCCGGGGCGCCAGGCAGAAGCTGCTGGGGCGGTCCTGGAGCGTGCCAGTCATCCGACACCTGTTCGCCCCGCTGAAGGACTACTTTGCCTGTGAATAGCGGGCCCACGTTGATGATGTCACCGATGATGTGCCGCTGCACTGGCGTCATGGTTATCATAACACCAGACCCCCGCCTCTCTGTTCCTCGTTCCCACCGCCACACACACAGAAGAGGGTCTGCCAGTACCAACACACACAGGGGCCTACCGGAAGCTGGCGGTGGTCTCGTATAAGGGCTGTCAGTCAAAAGTAAGATAGTCATTCTAGAGGGAGGTTACAAGGTTGAGTCCACGTGTTGTAACTCTGCCCTCCTTCTCAGTACAGCCTGGGGTGGGGGGGTATCATTCCCAATTTGGGGTTCCCTCCCATACGCTCTAGAAATGCCCTAGCGAGCCTTCCCTTTAGCTAGGCTAGGCCGAGACTGACCTGAGTAAGGACCACTGGTTGTCAATCAAAAGTGCCCATGTCAAACCACATATTTATCGCCTGATGGCCAGTGATATTGTATTGATAAGTGATATTGTAGAGGAACTTTTATGGTTAACACTGTTTTTTTTTTTTATTGCCCTTCATTTTACCTTGGAGTGGATTTTATTTTGAAATGCGTTTTAAAGTTCAAATGCATTACTGATGCCACGCCAAATTTCTAAAACCAGAGAAAGTTATTTTATATTGATATTTTTATTGGGTATGAGTGGAACTGGAATCATATTATTTTTTTCTGGCATTTTCATTATGTTAACTGAGTCAAGGAGTTCCTCCTTCATGCCAATGTAAAGATATACTTGAAATAGATCAGTGCAAAAACATTTTACAAACAAGCTGAGATACAGAATGAAGGTAAAAAACGCTTCTCAGCTATACCTAACAACTGAGACTTAACCTACATTATGCTAAATGTATTCTATATATCGTATAAACAAATTTTTTTTTTACACTGTAATCCATTTAGTACAAAAAAACGTAAAGAAATCACTATATTGGAGAGACAACAGCAATAGTTCAATATATTTCAGACATTTTGTGTGCCACTGTTGACTACTGTTCTAAAATATCATTTGACTTAAACTGGAAGTTGTTTTTATTAAGTGCTGTCACCAAAAATAAGTAGGCATTACCTCAGCAATCAGGACGTCTGAAAACCCTATATTAGAGATTTGTATCTGTGGAGAAAAAAATTAAGAGTTTTACAATATTATATGCCCCTATATCATAGTCACTGGAATGTTTTTGTAGTCTTTGTACTGTATCTATGACAATGTTTACAAGCTAATTGTTAACTCTTCCTTCTTTCACTGGGAAAATAAATGCTTTGATTTGATTATTTAATTTCCTATACTGTCAACTGAAATGTAGTTTTTTTTTATATGTTAATTTCAGTGGTTGATAAAACTTTCTATGTTGGGAGGTTATACAAAACAAACAGTAATCTGTTGTTATGGTTACAGTACTCTCTGTTCTCTGCCCAGTATTTCAAGGTTGAATCTGGATCAGAACCATTCTGTTTTGGTAGACATGTAGGATCAGATCGAGCTGGCTGATTTCCCCAATACTGCTCTAAATCAATCTGCCATAGATGTGATCCTGGATAGATATTATAATCTAGATTATTCACTTATTCTGATCTAGATTTGAAAATGTTTAATACTGGGCCCTGGACTTTAGATTGAAGTAAAAATATACTTTTACTGTCTACTCATAACTTGTTGGACAACCCTTAACATGACATGGGCATTATTACAGAAGGACAACAAGTGGTGGAATAGTACCGAGGTCATTGTGTAGTTATATAGTATACTACTACTAATCCTACTATCTAATAGAATTTGTGCCAAAAAGGTTGGTCCTGCATAACTGTAACCGCCCTCAAAACCAGCCTATTGCAGGATAATTAACATAGGCTATTACACAGTAAGAACATGTTCCTCTTGATGTGACTGTATGGTGCCTACGTGTTAAATGTTGCTGTTCTTTGCTTTCACAATTGAATGTGTATAGTTTAGTGTGCAGGGCTGAACATACTGCACACTTTGACCTGATATTGTGTATGTTGACAGTGAAGACCTGCCATTTGTAAGGTTTTTAACTATTCTGTACTACTCAGTACCTACTCATGGATGGTGCCTCTTAGTCTAGTAGATATTTAAAGAGCTTCAGTTTAACACTGGCTGTACGTCCATATGACAAGAACAGCACTTTCTTTAATTCAAAGGTTATTTTACTAAGATGCCAAAAGACCTGAATCGTTTACATGCTTTATTAATACTACTGTTGGCTGAATATCATGCTTGAAAACATAAGTAGACACGGTTCTCTTAGCTTTTTTGACTATACTTTAAAAATGTTTTTTTCATGTTTCATATACTCAGACCAAGTGATGAATCGTTAGTAGTCGCACATTATAAGGCTTGCTTCAGATTTATAATTGTATAGAACATTATAATCAATAGTTTTTGATAAGCCTACGATAAGTTTTTTTTTTTTTTGATTTGCAACGTTTTAAAAAGCTGTATGTATGTTTTATTGTTTCTTAAAAAAAAAAAAAAACATACTTAACCCATTTGTTTTTACTAGACTTTAACGTTTGAAGTGCAAGTCATTCTTTAAGATCGGATATTTTTGTACTTTTCTTTTTTTTACAAAAAAGTATGTGTATTTGATACAACTTTTACTCAATAAAACAGATGTAAACCGACAGACACTCCTGGCTTTGTTTGTGTTGTTTCTAAAACTGTTTGTTGACCAAGATGGCACAACTTCACTCCAAGGAGGTAGTCCTACAATTCCCTTTGTACAGTGCAAAGCCTGCCAATTTAAAACATGTTATTGTGTGTGGATTGATGGCAAATTATTACAATTTAATTAGTTTTAAATTGATGCTATAACAAAACAAAATGTGGAAAAAGTGAAGGGGACTGAATACTTTCCGAAGGCACTGTATATGATGTGAAAGCAGCTATTTGCTGTTTTCTGTAGTCAAAGGGACTGAGTTTAACTCACCAACTAGTGTTTTATGTGGTATTTACCTAGCAACAATACTTACCTTCTTATCTGAGACAGACCCCACACATGAAGATAAAAAATCTTGGATTGAACAGCCTTGATCGTATTGTGTGTGGTGTGCGCCGATTTTCCCATTTCAGCACCCCATTACGACAGACTCCAGACTCTCTCGAGTCTCGTTCCCCACGCCAGAAATCTCGCGTGAACCCATCCTTTTAATATTGCCTTTAAATTACAAAAGAATTAAATTAACATTATATAATGATTAAAGCACTTTGAGCCGCAACGTTTGCAGGAAAAGCGCTATACAAATAAAGTTATTATTATTATTATTATTATTATTATCTAACATAGTACCCTGACTGACCTGTACGAGGCAACCATGTGCAACAGGGCAAATAAAGTGCCGAATAACGAAAAGAAGAAGTCAGCTCGCTTCTTGATTGGCTACAATCCATCCACGTCATAGTCGGACTCGCGAGCAGGGTTGCCACATGGGAATGACATTTTCCACCCTAACCACAGTCTAAAACCGCTAATTCCACCCCAAAAAACCTGAGTCCATCTGGCAACCCTAGGATTTTTGGTCGTAAGTATTGAACACATTTGACATTTACGATTGCTGGTCACGACCATTTTCCGAGCAGATTGTTGGGAGAGATTGACTCAACACACCTCACACCACAGGATAATGTTATAGGAAAATCTTTAGAGCCATCCGATAATCGGGCGTTTTCTGTCTTTGGTCGGAAGGGGGAAAATCGGGCCAAAATCGGCCAGATAATCTTTATGTGTGTACCCGGCTTAACACACCTCACACCACAGGATAATGTTATAGGAAAATCTTTAGAGCTGTTAAGTAAAATGTATTATATATGTCCTCAGTTGAATGTGGATTGTGTTTGTTCTATGCCCAGGTTAATGGGGGGATGCAGTACTGTTGTTGTACCACTGAGGGGCGCTACATAAGACTGCAGGCTTGTGTGTTGTTAATATGTTGATGTGTTGATGCACTTGTCCGAGTTGTTGTCTACCATTCTAAGTTAGCTCGGCTGAGCGAAAGAGTTTTATTCCTTTTGTGGTGAGGAGAAAATAAAACCATGCCCGAGGGCAAAACAGTTCATCGTCTCCGATATTGATTCTCCTCGAGTGCAACGTAGGTGGAAGCTGCCATCATAAACGTTAACAAGAGCCATCCGATAATCGGGCGTTTTCTGTCTTTGGTCGGAAGGGGGAAAATCGGGCCACAATCGGACAGATAATCTTTATGTGTGTACCCGGCTTAAGTAGGAGATACGTATCTCGTAATTAGTATTTTTTTGGGGGGGTGAACGCAATGCGCTTCCGTACCCTTGGCACTCTAGAACGTTAACTAAACATCCACCGTAGATGCTGAAAAAAAGTTTGGTGGAATCAAAGCCTGAGTGTGCGCGTGACCCCTGACCCCTGACCTTTCCAAACTTGGGGCCAAACGTGTGATTCTCTGCCCCGATAAAACCTCAGCCAATCCGTACTTTTATTTTTTAGGCTGGCGGCTCGCATAAGGGCTAAAGAAGACAGACAGTCACTGAAATGGCGAATTTAAGGTAAATATTTGAATGGTATGGCCTCATACCTACACCCAACACAAAACTTCTACTTCTAAAGGGAAACAAACAGACATTTTCCACTACCTTATCTACTGTTTCCTTTTTTCGGGAAAACAAAAAAAAGGAAAAGGTAGCCTACTCACCGCCCTGCCAGGCAAAGCCAAAAGAAAACCATATTTCACGGGGAGAAATCAAACACAAACTAACCCCATAACAAAACAAAGTCAACGGGAAATCAAATGAATGTCAAAGACTGCGTTTACAGGCACACCATATTCCGATTAAGGTCAATATTAGGGTTATTGTAATATTCCGAATAAGGTGTTTACATGCACTGTAGCAACTGGAATATTCTGTTTACATGTTAATTGGCATATTCCCGTCGTTCAGCCGTGGGACAATCAGATGAATTCGTCCGGAAATAGTTGTTACTATAGTAACGTTAGAGTTGGTAGCTTGGTTGTGGTCGTTGAGCGGGCGTTAACCCACAGCTAGGCCATAATGCTTGTTTCCAACATTGTCCTCCATTAGAAGTCTCACCCTGGGCCATCGTTGTAATGTTAGGGACTAGAACTGTTAGAATGTATAATTTATGAAACCACTCAATACAGTGGTGAACATCCAGTAGCATAGATAACACTGAGATGGAAACCAGGTGTAGAACAATTGGATCTTACCAGGAGGTCCAAACAGATCAGGGTTGAGATGGAGATGTGTTTGTCTTTTATCTTCAACCAGGAGGGACAGTTAAGTTACAAGTTGTCCTTGTAATTGCTTTGGTAAAATGCAAAAATACTTGTTATAGTAATATAGTCTACCACAATGTATTGCACAATTTTGTGATTTACAGCGTCAGTCAGGTTTGACGAGCTGACAGCCCAGTAATGTTTGATGTTGAGAGCATAGTATATATATTTATTTGATGGTCAGTCCTTGTATTGCATCCATAGCTCCGTCTATGAATTTTAGTGATGTTGTTCAGCTCCATCCATCCACTGCATTGTTGTGTTGTTGTTGTTGTTGTTGTTTGAATACCAGATTGCCCCTTTAATAAAAGAGTGTATAGGAAGCATAATGCAGAGTTTAATTTCAGTCTGTGTAAGTGTTTGCCAGCATTGTGATAAAAACAAAACAAAAACAATAATGAGAGATTAATGAAATGTTTTATTACAGTAAGCACCAGGGGGGTATTCCATCAACGTCACTAAAGGAAAATCCAGGCTTATTTTTGATAACTCTCACGAGACTTATCAGAATACGCCTGGATTTCTCTTTAGCAACGTTGATGGAATAGCCCCCCGGTCTGTCATGGGGTAGTGTGTGAGTGTGTGGTTAATTGGGTAGTGTGTGAGTTTATGGTTAATGAGGTAGTGTGTGAGTTTATGGTTAATGAAGTAGTGTGTGAGTGAGGAGTTAATGGGGTAGTGTGTGAGTGTGGAGTTAATGGGGTAGTGTGTGGGGTAGTGTGTGATAATCAAGGACCCCAATTGAAATAAGCCAGTGGCTTTCTTGGGTTTTTATCCTGTTAGTTGACCTTGTATGTAATATGTACTTTCATGTACCTACTTCTGCAAATCTTCTAATAAAGTTTTCAATCAATTTCAATCAATCAATACTAGTGTTTTGATACTAGATACCAAATAGAACCTGTTTGTGGGCCCCACCAGCCCCCCCTCTCTATCTCCCGCCGCACACAGATCTACTGAGTGGCACTTAATAGCGTCAAAGTTTATGTAAACTTCGCCTAGATGTCAAATCACTCATTACTGCCATTTCAATCTCCTTTCTTATTATCATGTCAATCAATAACTATAACCAATATTGTCGTGTGTATGAATCCGTCGTTGACAGTGTAAAATACTCTACTAACTTCCTAAAACATACGCTTGACTTTTTCTGTCGTCATGGATGAAAATGCGCTTTTTTATGGACATGTGGGTGGCTCTTAAAAGAGCCTTTTTGTGGTACAAACAACATCACTTATTCTTTGCTTATAATATTCCTTCTTTTTGGGTTTGTTCAATTTAGTTACCAGATTTCTCAATCTACAATAATTTAGTCTGTCATCTAGTAAACAAGATTTTACTGACACCCTTTTAGCTTCATCCCTTTGTTTCATTAAACATTTCATACCCTCATCAATCCAAGGGGCAGTTCTGAATTTCACTGTGAACTTTTTCATGGGGGCATGTCTATTAACTAGTTCCATAAAAACATTCATGAAAACATTTAAAGAAATCTCTGGGTCATCAGCAGTGTACACATCATTCCAATCTAAATTTCCAACATCATGTATGAAATTGTCTTCAATAAAACTTTTGTATGTCCTTGTATGTGTGTGTGTGTTGGGGGGGCGGGCAGAGGCAGTTCTCACACCCGTGAGAACCGAGAGATCAGATTAGGAAGTCCCCCCCACTCAATCAAAACAAAGGAATCTGCGACAATGTGAATGGGTTTTGGTTGAGTGCTTGTGTAGACAGAAGTCATTATCTTCACCCCAATATTTCAATAACGGAGTGCTTTTGACTCCTTGTGTGGCAGAACTTCAAAGCAAACCACTAATACAAAGAACCACACATTTCCTTTATGGCCAGGAGTGGCGTTTTTTCAGGAGACACACTGTACCTTGTGTACACAAATAATTTAAATCAAGTTCTTTTCATGTGAGAATTGGCGTCGTTAAAAGTGAACTGGTCGAATCTGAATCTGAATGCCTTGGGCTTTCCACCCGGCCATCTTGTGTCACAATAGGACAAAGGGGTTGTAAATATCCAAGTCTGGCGATTCTAGAGATTTATGGGGTGGCAAGCAGATATTTTAGTGTGGCCATCATTTTGATCAGGCCCAGATTACCATTAACCATTAACCATTCTATGGTTACAAAAACCATAGATTTACAAGAGCATATTACTACAGTACTGGGTCATCACAGTTATTTACTATGGTTACAAAAACCATAGATTTACAAGAGCATATACAGGTTCGGGCACAGAGGGAGACAGACAATAGGCTTTTGCAGTTTAAGAACGGGTTTTATTTGGGAGCACTTCCATGAGTGCTGATATACAGTATAACAGCACTGGGACTTTTAACTATATGTATCACTCCGAAATGACCGTTAATATCAAAGTATCTAGCCTGCAGATGTTTGTGTTCAGGTTCAGTTCAAGTTTAAACAACTCCTAAAGTTCTCTGTTATGTGCGCCTGTCGGGGCTTTACTCGGGATTATTCCATTTTGAATTGCACTTGCATTAATTAGTTAGGCCACATTTAGGGTTAGGGTTAAGGTTAGGGTTAGGGTTAGGGTTAGGTTAGGGGAATAAAAGGCCCTGCTTGCCCGAAGGCTCGCAGAATGCACGGGCACACTCATCTTTTAGTTTTTTTCTCTACTTTCAGTTAAGGTTAGGGTTAGGGTTAGGGTTAGGGTTAGACTGTCCCTGTAATCTCTATGTGTGATGTGTGAGACCAGGCTGTTTATTCTGATAATAACCAGCTTGTTAACATTCAATTTGTCACATTGTATACACACAAATACATTTCAGAACTTTAGGAGTTGTTTAAACTTGAACTCTGTATTTACACTGTGTTGCCCAGTCAATAAACATGTTTTTCGCCAACCAATCAGGTAGCGGTATTGCCCTGCCTTCCCCATACCATCCTAGGTTTCGCAAATTCGCTGCCCGGGCCGCGAATTTGCGGAACCTAGGATGGTAGGGGATGGTAGAGCAATACCGCTACCTGATTGGTTGGCGAAGCACTCGTGAAGAGCCCCCTCATTGGCTGGCGAGTCTACCATCTAATTAGCCACACTCCTTGCTATAAGCTAGCAATATTGGGCTAACGTAAACGTTATCCAATAATGCGTTGTCCATGTGTTGAATAGAAGTGATGATAGTTGAGTATGGTTGAAGTCTGCAGACTAGTTAAATATCTATCCATAGAGCTGAAACTACAGTCCATTGTCATTGACGACGAAGATGATGACGACATTATTTGTTTGACACGAAAGGTACATTTTTCTATTTTTCTGTGTTTCATTGGGTTTTATGTCATTTGAATACATCTCTGACAGAAACATAGTTATGTTTGGTGTGAGAGATATTTATTGTTATTTGAGTCTCTGTCTCTCCCCTCACCAGTCCAAAGATAACACTGTCCATCCCATGGTCACGTCAACCCCAGAGAGGCCTTCTGAGAAGTCTCCCTCCTCGTACCAGGTAATATACCCCTAGTTACATGACCACACCTATCGGTATACCTATATGGAGCTAACAATCAATTACACTGTATTTCAACATTCAGTCCCTCTAGCTCTGTGTGAAGGCACAGAACTGATGTGTGTGTGTGTGTGTGTGTGTGTGTGTGTGTGTGTGTGTGTGTGTGTGTAGGACTACAGGGTGGGGGAGCTGGTGTGGGGCGAGGTGGAGGGCGAGGTGGAGGGCTACTCCATCTGGCCCGGTATGGTGCACGTGTGGAGCGCCAGTCAGGCCTCAGACGGGACCAGGAGGGTGGAGTGGTTCAGGGACGGCCTGTTCTCAGAGGTGAGAAGGAGGAAGGAGAAGAGCTCTTCTCATAAGAGTTTACTATTATATACTATATATACGATTTTGATACTGCAACTCGATCACGAATAAAGGCTCTATTACTCATCTGTGTGTTTGCGTGTGCGTGTTTCACCACTGTTTTAAACCACTGTAAAGTCTGAATAATTCAGTCGTGTAAAAAAAAGAAAGAAAAAAAAGTAGTTTTGAATGAACCAGAAGTCAGAGCTGTCCCTGGTTGTCTTCAGGTCGACATCCGGGGCCTCGTCCCCTTCGCCGCCATCGCCCAGTGCTTCTCTGACAACTCCTTCGCCACTCAGTCCACCTACAGGGACGCCATCTTCCAGTCGCTAGAGGTCAGACTGCTGTGTGTGTGTGCTTGTGCGCGTCAGTGTGTACACATGCGTGTCAATGTGTGATTGTACGCTCCCTGGTCTCGTGTGTTCTGAGCTAGGTGTGTGTATCCCATCTCACTGTGCGTCTCTTCTCTCTGCTACCCACTCCCCAGGTGTCCGCCAAGAGGTGTGAGAAGGTGTTCTCCTGGTCAGACAACCGAGGCGAGCGCCTGAGAGTGATGTTGGACTGGGCCTTTGGAGGGTTCAAACCCACCGGACCGGAGGGCTTCAGACCCCGGCTCCACATCCAAAGTATGTCCTAAAACTACACCTGGCAACCTTCACGATAATGGTTAGATCCATGAAGTCTTTGTTTGTTTGTTTGACTGTTTGTTTGTTTGTTTCCAGACGCTTTAAGAAAAGTCAGACTCTGACGTCGACCCGGAGCCCAAACCCAAGACCTCTGCGCCGCGCCGCAAGAAAGTCGGCAGGCCGAAGAAGATAGACCCAGACTTCCAAACGTCTGACTCTGGCTCTGGGGTCGACCCGGAGCCCAGGCGCGGGCCGTACGCTGTGAAAGGTGCCAAAGGGAAGAAGACGGACCCCGAGTACCTGCCGCCAGACAAAAGACCCAGGTCCTACTACAAAGCCATGGAGCAGAGCGAGGCCTACGTTCAACCAGACCAGACGTTAAGAGGTAAGGTCGCCGGAACTTTCAAGATGTTGGATCTGGAGACCGGAGATACTAGTGTACTTCTGATAATCGCCTTCAGAATGACTTCTATGAAATGATTACGTATACGCTCTTCAAACCCTCACTACATCCAGATATACACCCGCTGTGGAATTGTTTAAAAAATATTGATTTAGAGACCAGAGGACTAATTTCAAAATATTCACCTCCTCAAAATGGAACTGTCTTCGGTTCTACTCACCACTCCTTCTTAGAACTGCCTGCATCAACTACCCTCTTTAGACTGAACTATCCACTCTGGACAGATACTTAAAATCATGTTTTGTATTTGCAGTATTTACCTATTTGTTTGCTTTTGTTTTTCTCTGTTCACTGTTACACTGCTACCTATGATGACACATCCTGACTGTTTGTTTGTTTACATTTGTTTTCCAGAGAAAATGGTGCGCAAGGTTTTGGACAAGGGAAACAACATTGAAGGTAAAAGGCTGTGCCAACATCTGCAAATGTATTTATTTATTTTAAATTATCATTCTTTTTTAAATGATTAGTGAATAATGACATATCCTAAGATTATAATCCATGTCTTACTCGTTCATTCTTTGGTTGACTCGTGAAATCAGACACTCATTCAATTCACACTCATTTCTGCAGAGTTCTGTCTTTGCTGCGGCACAGACGACGTTGAGATTGAGAGATTGAGATTGAGATAACGTTTATTGCCACTATGCATTACACATATAGGAATTTGCTTCGTCACCACAGCAAGTGCGTTTATACTTTTTTCACATATCAAAAAACAGGACAACACAACAACAACACAGGACAGACAACAGTCAACAGATGTTTCATCCGCTCTTCGAAGGAAGTCTCTGTTCCAAATGCAAAGTAAGACAATAACCCTATCGAACTCTCTTCCAGTTCTTTCTACGGCGGTATTTTACTATTCTAATTTAGCAGTGTTCATTTTGGCAGCTATTTTAGATTTAGTCTTAGTCTTTAAATGAAAATGCATGTTAGTTTTAGTCACACTTAGTCAATTTTATCCTTCTTAGTTTTAGTCTAGTTTTAGTCAACGGAATTCATTACATTTTAGTCTAGTTTTAGTCACATTGAATAGTCCCTCTTATAGCGACATTCAACTCCTTTCCTTTCTTCCTGCGTTGTCTACAACAGCATAATAGTCCAGCTTTCCCAAATTTCCCCCCAGGGGGATCATTAAAGTATATATTATCTTGCAGTACCTAAATTGTCCATTAGATGTCTCTTCATAGGATGGGTCTAGGAGGAAGTGATTAAAAATAGTAAGATGGAGTATGACATGCTATGCCCTGTGCTGTGTTGAAGTAAAGACAAGACAGGTATTGGGAATTGGATGGAAATGTATGGGTTATATCAAGTAAGCTGGGGTTTCAACAGATATAATATATTGGGGTGGGTTGACATAATTCACCCACGGAACTATGAGTTGGGAGTATTGTTCCGCACGGACAGTTAAGTGCGTGGTACCCGAGTTGTTTATTCAGTTCTACTTACTGCTTGAGTGTGTTGTTGGCAATCGTTCATGTCCTTCATTAAACGTTTAGCTTTGTCATTTGACACGGCGCCTACGACTCCCGTCTCTCGGCACTACAATATATATAATAAGTCTTGCAGCAACATTTGATTTCACTGTTTATGTAATATTCTTACCGTAGCTGGATATCTAGCTACCGTAGTCTTTCTCTCCCATCGATGCAATGCTGCTGTGTTGTCCTCATTACTACTACGGTTAGGGTTAGCTTTGTCGTGTTCTTCCCAGCTATTTTGAAGCCACATCGTTTCTCTTCAGCTATTACGGTGCATTGTGTTTTATTTTCTGTTGCGTTATAATTAAAGTGTGTCCATATATCTATTCTTTTCTTTCTTCCATTACCAATTACCGACTGCTTGTGCTTGAACTTCAGCCATCGTGTAGCCGTTTGCTTTGGCACACTTCTTGCATGATTGAGTGCGCGCCTCTGGGCATGAAGGAATGAAAGATTGCGCGGAAGATGGTTAGACCAGGCTACAACCAAGAATGCACTGCACTCGAAAAGATAATTCATTATGGATATTCATGTGAATGTCCGTTAGGCCACCACAAACATTTTAGTCTCGTCTTAGTCTCGTCAACGAAAGTCAAAATAGTTTAGTCACAGTTTTTATTTTCAAAGATGAATTTCGTGACGTCAACGTCACGTCTTCGTCATGGGAAAAAAGTTCGTTAACGCCTATTTTTCGTCAACATTTTCGCTAACGAAATTAACTGTAATTTAGGGACTTTATTCTAGAATTGTGGTAACGCTGAACATTCCCCTTCCGACAGGACAACTTCAGAGAGACTGTGTATCGCTATGACGAGGACGGCTACCAGTCCTACTGCACGGTGTGCTGCTATGGTCTGCAGGTCATCATCATGTGTGGCCACGACAGCTGCTGTCGGTGAGTTAGCCTAGCGTCTTTGCTTTTCTCGTGAGACTTATCAAAAATAAGCCTAGATTTTCCTTTAGCAACGTTGATCTCGCACAAACCGTATGAGTACACAGCAACAATACAGCCTTTGGGAGTTGTCTTGTGTCGATCCTCTTCTTCTCTCCTCGTCTGTGGAATGCGTTCGTATCTTCAAGTGTTTTTATGTGTGTAAGTCAACTCTGTCAGTCTCACTCAGAGTGCGAGACGTCCCATACGGTGTCAATACTCTGACGTGGCTGACAAACACAGGACGGGTTTTGAGGTGAGCTAGCTGAGATCCCACCCCTGTCCTGTCCTCTTCCCAGCTCCTTCTGCGTGAACTGTCTGGACATCCTGGTGGGGCCCGGGACCTTTGACTCTCTGAAGGACATGGACCCGTGGCTCTGCTACCTGTGCCAGCCCGACTGCCGCCACGGGACCCTCAAACCCCGGCTGGACTGGAGCATCCGCGTTCAGACCTTCTTCGCCAACAACAGCGCCATGGAGTTTGTGAGTGGCCTAGAAGTAGGGGGCTTGTTGGACAATCTTATCGAAATGAAGAGCCGTGATTTGTAGAACCAGGCAACGGGGAGGGGGGGGGGGGGTGTTGTGGCCATGTTAGTATGGTTCATTATGAGGTGAATGATTGGCCAGTAAGTGAAGGAGTGTGTTTGACCTTTGCCCCCTCTAGGAGCCTCACTGTGTTTACCCATCCATCCCTGCCAACCTGCGTCGGCCAATCAGGGTCCTCTCGCTGTTCGATGGCATCGCCACAGGTCAGCAGCTCACCAACACAATATCCTGCTGTTCTGATTCTGCTGTTCTGATTCTACTGTTCTGATTCTACTATGTGCTCTGCGGTAGAAGCGAGAGATCAAAGATTTTCTGCCATATAACACGTGACCCCAGGTTACCTGGTCCTGAAAGACCTGGGCTTCAAGGTGGAGACATACGTGGCGTCAGAGATCTGTGAGGAGTCCATCACCGTCTCCATCGTCAACCACGACGGCAAGATCATCCATGTGGACGACGTGCGGGAGATCACCAAACAACACGTACGGATAAATGTTTTGCTTAATCACGTTTCATACTGTGAGTACAATGCGCCCAATGAGCATGTGTGGTCTCAGGTTTTTCCATTACGGCAGAAAAGAATTAGCCACTCAAGTAGGCCTTGAATTGTGTCTATCTATATTTAATGTATACTACAATCTTGCTTTCCAATTCCAGGTTGAGAAATGGGGTCCGTTTGATCTACTCATCGGAGGAAGCCCTTGCAACGACTTATCCATCGTCAATCCAGCCCGGAAAGGATTGTATGGTGTGTGATTTCAAACGTTTACCTTTTGATTCAATTGTTTCGGCGTTTCTCTACCTCTGTGTAGTATTTATTAGATATTACCAACAGGGGGCGGTGTGAGACTGACTGATGAGAAGTAGTGAATCTGTCCATGAGCTGCTCTTTGCTCCGCTATCCGGTTCCTTTAGTTCTTCCTCCTCATACAGGGATCCTCACTCCTGGTCCTGGAGGGCCGTGGTCCTGACACACCTGATTCACTTCATCATTGTTCTGAAGATCAGTCGATACTAGGTGATAGTCGATACTAGGTGATAGTTGAATTAGGTGTGATAGCAGCCCTAGTCTGGGACAACAACCAGGACCCCCCTGGTCCTGGAGACCCTCTGTGGCTCCCCAGGCCCAGGGTTGAGTATCAGGGGTCAGGAGGGTGGTGTAAGGGGTCAGGAGGGTGGTGTAACAGGACCAGGGTTGAGTATCGGGTCTGGAGGGTGGTGTAACAGGACCAGGTTTGAGTATCAGGGGTCAGGAGGGTGGTGTAACAGGACCAGGGTTGAGTATCAGGGTGGGTGGTGTAACAGGGGTCTGGTGGGTGGTGTAACAGGGCCAGGGTTGAGTATCAGGGTGGGTGGTGTAACAGGGCCAGGGTTGAGTATCAGGGTGGGTGGTGTAACAGGGCCTGCTGCTGTGTGCTCCCTGCCTGCAGAGGGTTCCGGGCGCCTGTTCTTCGACTACCACAGGCTGCTCCACGTCCTGAAGCCTGGAGAGGAAGACCCTCGGCCCTTCTTCTGGATGTTTGAGAACGTGGTGTCCATGGCCGGCAAGGACAAGAATGCCATCTGTCGCTTCCTGAAGGTCGGCCACTCTCCTCTTTTCATCCGCTTTGTATCCCGTATTTGTCATACTTTCACATTGATGATGTGACAACATTGGATTGAGATGTTATGACAGTGATGTCTGTTTGCGATTGTTTTCTACTTTTAAAGTTGTAATCAGAGTAATTACATGGTTACAAGTTGTGATGGAGTAACTCAGTGTGTGTTGTTGTTATTCAGGTTTCAGTTTTAGGAGTGATTGTAGTGTAAAACTGTGGTGTGGTTGACAGTGTAACCTGGTGATGGTGGATGCTGTGAAGGTCAGCCCGGCCCGCAGAGCCCGGTACTTCTGGGGGAACATCCCTGGCATGGACAGGTACGGGGACTTACACATCTCGTGACGTTAGAATTATAAGGTTGTAAAAAAATGTTTTTAATGTAATCTGATCCATTAGGTGTTTATTAATGCCTGTGTGGTGTTATTTTTAAAATGTTGAAATTTTTTAGTTAGTAAAAATAAAATACAAAGGTTCCATCTCACAACACATAATGGAATGTAAAAACTTTGACGCTCAATATCTCTGAACTACCCTAAACGGAGATAGAACCTTATAATTCTATGCTCACGATCTTAAACTTACACATGATTATCCTACTATCAAACGACCTGTAGCCTCTCTGATCCACATGTCATCAACCTTAACCAAAAAACTAATCATTGATATTTCAAAATGAAAGTGTACAGTGATGAATGAAATTGATCCTCCCTCTTCTGTGTGCCAAAAAGGGGAGGCAGGTAGCCTAATGTGATGTGAGCCGGATATGAGCTGGTGACCGGAGGGTTGCTGGCATCATATCCAAGGTGCCTACCACTGCCATTGTGCCCTTGAGCAAGGCACTTAACCCCTAATTGCTCCAGGGGCACTGACTATGGCTGACCCTGTGCCTAGAGCAAAGAATACATTCGGGTGTAATCTAAAAACATTCTGAATCTCAGGTGTCTCAGACAATCCTTCAAACAGTCCTTTCTCAGGCTGAGACATACCTCAGACAGGCTCCCTGGTTGGGTGACCTTTCTTAACTGGTTTAAGGTTTCAGTTTCCCCTCCTGTGGGATAGAATCTGTTGTTTGATCCTGTGTGTGTTTGTGTTCCTCCAGACCCATTATCGCCTCCCAGAACGACAACCTCAGCCTTCAGGACTGCCTGGAGACCGGCCTCGGAAGGCAAGCCAAGGTCAGAACAATCTCAGCCGGTCCTATACTTGTGCCCTAAACAGTAACCGTACCAGTCCTGTTTTGTGTTCCTGTTCCTGTTGCGGTCCTGTTTGTGTTCTTTCAAAACCTGCTGTCATGTTGCTTTTCACACCGTTTCCATCGGACGTAATTCAACATTATTCCCCGTTCCGACGTACACTGTATCCAAGTGAATTCCTCGATGTCTTATGTGGTTGTTTGTGTTCTGTTGGCGCAGTACGTCAAAGTGCGGACCATTACCACCAAGACGAACTCTCTGAAGCAGGGCAAGGCCGAGAGCATATGCCCTGTGCTGATGAACGGCAAGGAGGACATGCTGTGGAGCACCGAACTGGAGAAGTACGCGTCTCTTCTCATTTGCCACTTTTATTTTTTTCCTCTTTTCATATTGATTCTTAGAGACAGTTGGGAATTGAGAGGCAGATAGATGAGGGAGGATTTGAGTATTGTATATACTAAGATGGTGGCAGGATTTGAACCCCGGCCCTCTTCTTACATTCCTAGTCGTTACCCGTGACCAGTAAACCACTGGACTGGACCAGAATCTCATTTCACTTCCTGAAGTTAACCGTTTTATCTTTTTTAATATTTTTTTTGGGGGGGGTTTCATCTGTCCCTCCTTCCAGGATCTTTGGTTTCCCGAAGCACTACACAGACGTGAGGAACATGAACCGGCAGCAGAGGCAGATGGTCCTGGGGAAGTCGTGGAGTGTCCCTGTCATTCGCCACCTCTTCGCTCCCCTCAAAGACTACTTCGCCTGCGAGCAGCTTCCGTGAGATGGGGGAGGAGAGGATGCTAACAGGAGGAGGAGTTCTGGGTTACACCCCCCCCCCCCCCACTGCACTGTCACTTTCTGTCAAAGCTGTGTCAGCAGGGTTTGTAACCAAGAAGACCCCAATGATGTGTGGCTCTTCAAGCCCTCAATGCTGAAGGAGTGGAGGATCCAGCGGGTGCACATCCTGAGAGGCTGCCTGAGTGACCCTGAGGTGGAGGACGGGGTTCTCTACAGGTATGGGTAGGGTTAGGTACCGAAAATCGGTACCGGTAGGTACCGGTTACTTTACATTCGGTATGTCAAGTAAACAGACTGAAGAACAGCTTCTACCCCAGGGCCGTCCAGGCCCTGAACACAGCAAAGACCTAGGTTCTGGGCCCTGGACAGTCTGGACGGATTGATGGCAGCTGCTGGACTGAAAAAATCAGGTGTAGTGCTGAGGCACAAATATGTACATTTCAAGCCTGCAAACTGCGACACTTTAAATAAATGTGCAATAACACTATGTGCAATATGACAACCCTAGTCGTCTATCTGTACAGTATAGTATAGTGTACATAGCCTTTATTTATGTAAACCAGCTCCTTCCCTTCTTGTGTTTTTTTATAGTTCTTTTTTTCTTTCCTAACACCAGGGGAGCCACCCCTCCCAAATTTCGTTGTTTGGTACCTGTACTATAGCAATGACAATAAAGACCATTCATTCATTCATTCATTCATGTACCCGTACCGAATCGCAAAGGAGATTTCGGTACCTCATTTCGGTACTTTTCACTGTCAACTGGTGACTCGACGTCACATCGCCTGTTAAATTTCCACTCAGTGAAAGCAGCGAGTACGGAAGGATAACGAGAAGGTTGCTAATAGCAACTTCCGCTAGCGGGTTGGCATAACGCGACGCTCGACTTATGGGTGCGTTCCGTAAACTCGTTCTGGAATTCTGATCACCACTCGTGGAATGCCTTCTGTCCAATCAAATGACTTGCTCCCCTTATGACGTCGGGCCCAGTGTGCGCTGCGACGCTCTCAGAGCGAGTTTACGAACGCAAGCCTTTGATTGGACAGTGCACTCCAGGATTCGACGCGTCTGTTGATGACGTAATAATAATAATAATTTTGCCATTTAGCAGACGCTTTTATCCAAAGCGACTTACAATTACGAATTACAGGGACATTCCCCCTGGAGTAACTGAGGGCTAAGTGCCTTACCCAAGGGCACACTAGTAGTGGTGTGGCTTCAGGCGGGATTTGAACTCACAACCTTCCGATCACAAGTCCAACTCACTATCCACTCACTATCCACTAGACCACCACTACCCCCCACTACGTTGTGCGGATGTGTGGCTGCGTCTCTGCGAGGTGGACAACATGATCGGGGATCTCTTGATATTCGGGTACTGTCCTTATCCTACTACTGTGTCTGAAAAATCAATCGTTATGTGTCATGGACCAGAGAGGGGGAGGGGAGTAGTAGTAGCTGAGCGGCAACAGAGTTTGGATTTTGACGAGGTGGAGGGCTCCAGATTATCAGAGTTATATTTCCTCTTGGTCTTCTTGGTTCTGGGGGCTATGCAGGCCTCTTCACTAGATCCATTTTCTAAGAATATTCTGATGTCCTTGAGGGGCTGCCGAACAAGTGTGTACTCGTATTCGACATCAGTACCAACGATAGGCACCCCCAGATTAATGGAGTCCCCAAGGCTCAGGAGTTTTATTTTAATTTATTTTAATTTGAGTGTATATTTAACTAATATATATTGTGCCTCAGCAATAAAAAAGTGAAAAGCTGTTTAATGTTGTCGACCGTGTTATTATATATATATATATATATATATATATATGTCATTTAAAAAAATCAAAAGTACCGAATTAAGTACCGTTTTGGTACCGGTACCGTTTTTAAAGTATCGGTTAGGTACCGGTACCGGATAAAACCCAAACGGTACCCAACCCTAGGTATGGGGGAACACTGCAGCTGAACCACATCAAGGGTGAGGGGGCGACTGTGCCCATCTGGATCAGCGTCAGGGGCACCTCTCAGCAGGAGGGCTACCATTTCCACCAGGCTCGGTGGGTGACAGGTAACCGGGTGTCCACTGAGCTTTTCCAGGCCCAGGGTTTGACTGGAGTGGCACGCTGGAACTTCCAGAGGCTGGTGGACCTGAAGATGCCTGATGTGGTCTTACCTGCAGTGTTTGACCCATTGCTGATGGTGGAGCTGAACATGGCCTCTGTGAAGGTGACAGGACGGGCTAAATATCCAGCTCTGCAGGTCTCCAACAGGGACACAGGGGAGAGGTTTGGACTCCAATACGTGGAGCCAGGCTGTCGCCCTGTTCCACTTGACTGGGACAAGCACAAGGTGCCAAAGACTGTCCCAGCTCCTGTGGCTGTAGAGCCAGATCACCCTCCAGCAGCTTCCCCTTCTGCAGTGGCCATGGAGGGAGACATCCATCCGGAGGTAATCCAGAATAATCATATTCACTCACTCACTCACTCACTCACATAGTTAAACTCTATGATTATTGTTCCTAATGGTAATTTGGCCTCTATTTCAGGAAATGGCCGACATAGACAACCTCCTGGCTCTTCTCCTCTCTGCTGACACCGATCCAGCCCCACTGTCACAGTCCTCACAACAGTCCTCCAGAAAGACTGTCCTGTTCCGGTCAACTTTGACAGTAGCTCCTGCTACAACCAAAGAGGAGGACCTGCTGGATACAGGTATTTAAAATTAGATAACATAATTATGTGTGGGGCCAACAGCTAATTCTGTTTTACACGCCCACACACAGTTATGGTTAGTGTATAGTCATAGCTTTGTCATTAAATTCATATTTTAATAATAAAATGATAATACTCTCTTTCAGATCTGCTTCTGCCCCTGTCAGCCACACCACCACTGCCCTTGTCAGCTTCTCCCCGTGCTGCCCGCACTGGGCCCATCAAGACAGGAGGCCGCATCTTTGTCTTGGACCACAGCAGGTGGACAGAGCCCATGAGAGCTGCCATTGATGGGCTCCTGGCCACGCACCATGGGGAGAAAGACATCCTGAAGCGGGTGGATGGGGACTATGCTGCTCTGGTGCAGAGTAGGTGCACCGACCCTAACAGCCTCCTGCACAGTACCACAAAACATCCTATAAACAGATACCTGAAATACCTGGCCAAGAGCAAAAACACCAGCTGTGCTCTTAACACTAGCCCCGAGAAGCTCCTGGAGACACAGCAGCTGTGGCAGCAGCTTAACAAACCTGTCAGTGTCGCTGTCACACCCCTGCCACCTGCCCCAGTCAACCCACCAGCGGTGAACCTACCCCTGGATGCCCCTGCGAACCAGGCAACAGGGACAATCGAACAGGGGAACACGCAGCAACAGCAGCAAAAAAAGAAAATACTTACCTGTCGAGCGTGTGGCCAGCCTAAGTCCCGCTACCTTGGCGATGGCTCCTCCATTCATTTTTTTTACAGGAGTGCAGAGGTGAGGTACTTCTACACATGGTTACATTACATGGTTCATTGATGTTCAGTCATTGCAAATCGTTTTAAATATGTGTATATTATGTACATGGTGTAGCAGTTATGTGTGTGCTTTTTAATAAATCAAGTGTGGAGTTGAATATGTGTCAAAGTGTTTTTTAAAACAGTATAATGGTGACATTAAGATCAACAGTGAAGCATAATTAAGGTTTGAGATTTTATGACAGGATTTTTATTGTGCATCAAGGAGATGGCTGGTGTTTTAACTTACACGTTCAATATCAGGGGATGGCGTTTATACTTGGTTTAAATACCCTGATATGGGTTTCGGGGCAAACACACCTCTAGTTCAATTGTCTTACCTCATCAGAACCCAAAATATTCGCTTGTTTTACTCCATTGTAAACAAACACTTTATAGCTTCAAAGTATGGTTAAAACGATTATTCTTATGTCATGAATGTCCTTGCATACTCAGTTAGTGTTACATTATTGACACAAACATAATCTAATAGCCTCTTAACATAAAATGTATTTACCAAATTCACCATTAAACTGTGACACTTTAAATAACGTGAAACAATACTATTGTGCAATATGACAACCCTAGTCGTCTATCTGTACAGTATAGTACAGTGGATAGTGTACATAGCCTTTATTTATGTAAACCAGCTCCTTCCCTTCTTGTGATTTTTTTTCTTTTCTTCCCTTTCCTAACACCAGGGGAGCCACCCCTCCTAAATTTCGTTGTTTGGTACCTGTACTGTAGCAATGACAATAAAGTCCATTCATTCATTCATTCATTCATTTAATGGTGATGTATCCTTTGCTGCCACAGTGCTGCCACTGACCAGAGGTCATAATGGTCTGAATTGTGTTATGTAGGAGTAGTGATTGAGTGAGAACAGCAGTAGTAGGACAAGTGCAACAGGGTTTATATCAGCTATTCCCCTTGTCTGTCAATTGTTTTGGTTCAGTGATTGCTGATTGGTTGGCGTGGCTCGCGACTTGGGACCGTGTGTGATGTAAAATGTTCCCAGTCTGTATCAGCCCACCAACGGTAAGGTCCAGTCTGTATGACACCAACAGTAAGGTCCTGTCTGTATGACACCAAGGGTAAGGTCAAGTCTGTATGACACCAACGGTAAGGTCAAGTCTGTATGACACCAACAGTAAGGTCCAGTCTGTATGACACCAACGGTAAGGTCCAGTCTGTATGACACCAACAGTAAGGTCCTGTCTGTATGACACCAACGGTAAGGTCCTGTCTGTATGACACCAACGGTAGGGTCCTGTCTGTATGACACAAATGGTAAGGTCCAGTCTGTATGACACCAACAGTAAGGTCCAGTCTGTATGACACCAACAGTAAGGTCCAGTCTGTATGACACCAACGGTAAGGTCCAAATTGCAAAGCACTCCTCAGAAAACTGATTTATTAATTTGTAAAATGTCTAAAGGAAGATACCAATTATATATTTATTTTTTTTGTAAGGAAATTTGGAAACTTATGATGAATGTTATACAACTTTATATATTATATATTTTATTTTAATCGTCGAATTGAGTGCTAGCACAAGACAATAGACGGCTATGTCTCCCCATTTCTCTTGCACAGTAGATGACCGAACGTGTAAGGCTGCTGATGATTGCTGAAACGCCTGCATATTATTTTTGATTAACAGTGAGAATAAACAACAGTGTGGCTGACTGGGAAATTGCTGTCCCAGAGTAATTACACAACGCAAGGAGAAGTATGTTACACAAAGACTGAACTAACATCTGTGCCATAAAAGCCCAGGCCTCTTCGTAGAGGTAGTTGAGTTGTACACTAACAGGGAAGCTACACTGTATTCATGGGCGTCAGCAGCTTTTTGAATGTGGGGGGGACACTTATTTTTTGGGGGGTCTGGGGGTCCTCCCCCCGAATTTTTTTAAATAGTAGATTAAATTTCCTGCATTCTGGTGCGTTTTACACCCAAAATAATCTCCCTCTTTCTTTGTTTTTCCTTGGAGCTGGCATGGTCTGCAATTACTGACTACTATTATGTTTTGGTTTAACTCACAGAGGCCTGACACTGACACTTGGGTACTTTATTAAATATGAAGATTCAAAAAGAATCAAAGAGTGAATTAGAAAAGAATGAGGTAACTTTGAGTCAACAAATTGAATAAAAAGTTATGAGGAAACATAAAATATGTACCTAGGCTACTCAGAGCCTATTACAATCAAACTTAGCCCTCTTCAGTGCATTGCAGAACATACAACTATAACAAAAAAAATAATCAAAGAGTGAATTAGAAAAGAATGAGGTAACTTTGAGTCAACAAATTGAAAAAAAAGTTATGAGGAAACATAAAATATGTACCTAGGCTACTCAGAGCCTATTACAATCAAACTTAGCCCTCTTCAGTGCATTGCAGAACATTCAACTATAACTCAATACAACCTGTTAAAGACTTGCTTTTACTCCATTCTTTCCCCAAAATTTCAAAGATTCCCCTTTTTTGTCCTTTCATTAAATGTTCCATATCTCCTCCTATAATCATATTTCTCCTCTATTATCTGTACCATGCATACAGCAGGATTTCTACAATTAGAACATAAGACATCATACAAAGGCTCCAAAAGTGTGACCTCTTTTGTCATTTGCAGACACAAATGACTGGCAAATCTCCTTTAAGTTTGTCAAGATGCTCTTGGTGGATGTGGCAAACAGCCACATTGTTCAAGCGCTTTTGAGACATTGAAGAGCGCAGCCACGTCTTGAGCCTTCTTAAGGCACTAAAACTTCTCTCAGCCTCTGCTGAGGAACATGGCACAACAAGAAGAAGCCTGACCAACACCTCTACTTGAGTGAACAGACCTCGAACCTCTGGCAGCATAGCTCTCAGTGTATCCACCACTTCACTGACTGTGCTGCAGGGATACTGAAGTTTGAACATGGCTAGCTGTACCTCCAATGAATGACGGTCTAGTTCTGGGTACGAACGGACCACATCCACATCCTCCACCTTTCCAGTTATTAACACTCTTTCCAGTAGACTGAGTGTTTCGAAGCTGCTTTGGTCAAAGCGCCTTGTCAACTGGATCTCCACTACATCCAGCATTTTAAAGAATTCTATCCTGTAGAACTCCTCAGGGGAGGTAGGCCTAAATGCTGGTGCATTTCCTGTGAAGCGCTTTGGGGGTCTCCGGATATGAGGAGTCTGGATAGCCTCTATGTCCAACTCCTGGATCATGTCACAGGCTTTGGTGTATATCTGATGAAATTTTTCATCACATCTCTTTACCCGAATTGTGTTTTTCACACAATCAACCGCAGCCAGCATCCCTGAGACACTCACTGTCTTGCTTTGAAGGGAGCGGTTGAGACATTCAAGTTCTTTTAGAACTTCAAGGGCCATAATCAGGCTAAGCAAAACCTGCCCCTTCTGAAACCTCTCCAGAAGCCCTCTTGCAGTTATGCAAGTGTCAGAGGAGCCATGTGCCATTTCCTCAAGACTGACCAAAATATTTTCGTATTGGTCTACAACTGCCTGGATAGCTACCACCCTCATGAGCCATCGTGTGGGGCAGAGGGGCCTCAGAGTTCTGAAACTCCCTGCTTCCGACTGGGCAACCTCCTTAAATATTGTTTTGTATTTCCCTGATAGATGGTACAGATTGCCAAGTTTGTGGACTAAATCCAGCGCATCAGACACAATAGTGCTTGTGCTACAGGCTGTCTGAGTCACCAGATTAATGCAATGAGGACCACAATGAACGTAGAGAGCAAGAGGTTGTGTTTCTTTTATGACTGCCTGAACGCCTTTAGCTCCACCTGCCATATTGGCTGCCCCATCATAGCTCTGCCCGCGAAGGCAGGATAAGGGCAGGTTCAATCGAAGGAGGACATCAGTTGCCATCCGAGCCAACTCTTTCCCTGTTGTTGAGGAGACTTGATAGAGGCCCAAAAACTCATGAGGTAGCAAATCACTATCTACATAGCGTAGGCATATGGCCTCTTGTTCATTCCCAGACAAATCTTGTACTCCATCAATTATGATGGAGTACATGAGTGTGGACACCTCATGTATTTCCTTTGATATATTTCTCAGAACGGAGTTGCCCATAATAGTTAGCATCTCATTCTGCATTTCTGGACTTGTGTAATGGTGACAAACCTTACTGAGCCAACGCTTTAGAACCTCATCATCCCCTGCTCTAAGCTTCAGTAGCTGAACAAAGTTTCCCCCATCACTCTCATGTCCACGTAATGCTAGACCCTGACGGGCAAGTAAACAAACTGATTGCATTATTTTCAGCAAACAAGATCTGGCCTCTCTTTGCTGCTGCATCTTAACTGATGATAACTGTGTTTCTATTGTCCTGTGAAGGTGTGTGTGAGTTGTAACAGCAACGTTGTGTGCATGACTATTTTCATGGGCTCGAAATTTTTCAATGGCCTTTTTCCAGTTTTTAAAACCAGAAACCACAAAGGCTAGATCCACAGTTTTCGCAAGAGGGCTTGCCTGCCTTTTGAATGCTTCTTTACAATAGAAACAAAACACGCCCCCAGCATTTGGCACATAATGAACCCAAGGAAAGTCCCTAAACCATTTTTCCTGAAAGGTAAGAGTCTTGTTCAGCAGACGTTGGGGTGGAATGACTCTCGGGTCAGGTTGATTTGCCTTGTGGTACACATCCTCTCCCTCGTCTCTCTCAGGCTGGCTCCTCTCACCCTCCTCTTTCTCAGGCTGGCTCCTCTCACCCTCCTCTCTCTCAGGCTGGCTCCTCTCACCCTCGTCTCTCTCAGACTGGCTTCTCTCACCCTCCTCTTTCAACATCCCTCTCTCTTGCATCTCCATCAGAATGGGTCTCTCTCTCTTCATTCTCAATGTTTCCCTCCCTCTCTTCTGTATCTAATGTCTCCTGTTCCTAGAAATTAAAATAAGAATGAAATTGTCCATTCATTTAATTTGATTATCAATTTTCATAATTCACAGTAAACTTTGATGCTTTCAGGCATGCTAAATTATGCCTTTGCAAAAGTTGGTATAGACTGAGGGACTGGGCATTAGAAGATTGTGAAAATATTATTATTATTAATAATAATAATAATATTTAATAATAATAATAAGCAATGCTAAATTTTCCTTAACTGCCTGTCACCTTTCAGCACTTACCTCAGCAACAGAGCTGTCTCCACTGCCCCTGCCTGCTGCCCCTGCCTCTGACTCACTCTCACTGTCTCAACCACCTATATCAGGAGAAATGGGGATGCATTGAGCACTTGTTCATTGTTTTTCTCTAATAGAACATTTGACATAGAAATACAATCATCAATACAAAAAATACAATCACAAGCATTTTAGAAATAGAAAAATAAATGGAGCAGGTGTTTTCTTCTTATTTTTTAACCCTAGCTCAAGCAATCAGATGCTAAATTGATTCTTTGGGTGGGTGCAATGGCCAAATTAAATAGTGCAAATGCTCAGGGCAATGAACACGGGCAGGAGATGCAATAATGACAGGACAGGTAAGCACTGTGAGGTGTTTGTCGCCATTCTGTGCTTTTGATGACATTTCGCCTGTGTCTGTTCTGCATTTAAACATGTCTAACCGCACTAGTAATGCCTAACAAAACTGCTAGTGCCATATCGCTGATCTAGCTCGTATTTGGTTGCTAGTAGGCTATGCTAATTCTATTGCTAATACAGAGAATGTCTCATAAGGTGCTAACATTCTTATCAGAAAAGCTGGCTGTGTTTGACCTTGGGAGAACGCAATGTTGCTGTTTGGCCACTCACGGGAAAACTTGGATGACTTTGACTTACTTTTCTCTTCTTAGAAAAAAAAATCCTTATATCCATCTTGGTGGATGATCTAAATATCGTCTTGCCTCAGTCTGAATGTTTTGAATCTGCGTGCGTGTCTGATGCTGCCGTGTTAAAAACAGAAGTAAAACGCGGAGTGGATTTCTGGATATGGGCAATCCCCTACTCATAAAGTGAGTATCCAGTCATGCAACATATTTTTGATGGCAAATGTGGGGGGGTCCAAACGACCTTGTTTCAAAGGTGGGGGGGAGGGGACACGTCCCCCCCCAAATATATGGTGGTGACGCCCATGACTGTATTGTACTATGAGACCACCCCACTATCAAGAAGTGTCTCATGCACGATTCCCAGATAGAAGATACATTCGTTTTAACGGTTCCGTCAAAGTACGGTATATGGCGAGGGCGTTAGAGGAACATTAATTGCAGACATCACACATTTTGGCAGCACATGTATTATGTTAATTACTGGATCGTCATCAATCTTGTTCCGTTAAGGGTCGAACGTATGTAAATGATCTACAGATAACAAAACCCATTGAAGGCCTAGCAGCCCTAGCTCCTCTGGTGTGAAGGGTTATTCTGCCCATTATGGCACGTCAACGCCATTGTTGGCTCGACCATAAAAATAAAGCCGACGGCATACATAATAAAACCAAGAAATGACAACTAAACTAGCATTATTGAGGGGCGATTGACAATTAGCAAAATACTTAGATCAATCAGCGCTGGTTTTCCCACTGGAAGACATACTGTTGTTTGTCTGTCGTAAACGTAAACTATCGTTTCGTCCTTCATCCCTGTTCACAGATGTGGGAAATGTTCTGGCTAGATTTGAACTGGATTAGAGGGCGTCGACATCAGGGTTAAGAGAAGGTGACAAAACAGCAGTGTACACTTCGTTTATAAATAAAAACATTCGCAAGAGTAGACATTGAGACTGGCTATGACCAACGATGGCTATATGTACTGAGGACAGTCGTTTCATTAGCCTATGTTTACAAAACTAGATGACTCAAATAACGTGTGCTGTTATTCTGGAAAGGGAAGCAACGCGATCGTTTTGGTTATTTTCCGTACGCTTTGCTCACACCCCAATCAACGCTTTTGGTTGGTGCTATTTGTCATATATTTATGTTATTAATATCTGGTTATGCGTAGGCTATATCACCAAACTTAAAACGCAAAAAAAGTACTCATCAATGGAAACGACTTCAGTGAGTCGTTGAAGCCGGGAGTACGAGCTATACGGGCCATATTTGAGCCACCACCCGCTGGAAAAGCAACACCCCACATCCAGCTGTCACGAGGCACCTTGTGCGGCTAGATTTGTACGATTTTGCACTTCGTTATTCGTTGGCTACATGATTGCTATGTTACAGCCTGTGTTTCGAGATTACAGACTGCATGGCGATTAGTTTAACGTTTGCGTAGGGTAGGCCAACATCGTACGAAGCGGCGGGAATCGGCCGACACCGAGCTTTACTGTGATTGGTCAGAAGTGCGTGGGCGTCACGGAGTCGCTCAGAGACTGTTTAAAGGCGGCTACAGACTACCATAGACTGTTTTAGCGAACTAAAGACCGCGCGGCTGTGGACCTGGGAGGGTGAGTAGCTGGCGACCGACGTGGGGTTTGGGACTGTATTCTGCTACAACGCTTGCAAGTATATACTAAAGTAGATGAACTGAAGTTGTGAGCAGGGATAGCTAGTTTCTAGCGAGGGCACCTTCTCGAAACAATGTTCTGGTTCACGTGTGCGGTAGCTTCTTATATGACTATCCCTGTGGTGAAGGACCTAACAAACCTCACCGCCATTGAATACATCCCCAGACCTAGTTGCTTTTTTTAAATTATCAAGTTGTAGTCGTGTTTACATTCTTCAGGTTTTATACAAAATATAATTGTGAGCATAATATGATCATTTAGCCTAATCTGTACATTTGCATTTATTTGTGGTACTTTTATAATTTAGTTGTTTTAAATCATTTTTGATTAATTCTATACAAATGAAAAGGAAAGCATGGGTTTATTGTCATAACATTATGTTTCCTAAACAGTCATTGATTGGGCTACCGGAAGACAACACCACTCTACTACTTCAGTCTACTCCTCTTACACATTTTGGGACGAGATTTTGGAGCTGAAAGAATGTTAGTGTGTTTGGTGTTGTGCTGATCTTCTCCAGTGTGCCAGTGTGTTGTTTCCTGCAAGCGTTTTCCCACAATGCATTAAGATCCAGCATGGCTGCCTCCTTGTCAAGCTCACGGCAGAAGTTACATTTAACCACCGACCAGGGATCAGATTAGACCATCCCCAGTCCGGAGGAAATTAAATATACCCGACCCTGGATCAGTGGTTAAAGACGAAACTCTCCCATCGCTGTAGTCCCTTCGGACGCGGTCCCAGATGTGTCACTGAACGATTGTCACGATTGGTTCACGGCCATGGGACAAATTTTACCGGGATTTTCGCGGGGAAAAAGCATGGTGGCGCCGGGCGCGAGAGTGAGTCAGTCCGTATCAGAACGTCTTCGTAGTCGAGGCAACGTTCCAATTCGCAAATTGTGTTTAGGAAAGTGTGTTAACATGTGTTCAAAAAAGAAACTTTAGGTGCGATACGCTGTCGCATAATTACATTATATATCTAGCCTACACTATCATGTGTCATAAGAACCTTGTTGTTGTAATGTTGTTACATTGTTATAGCCTAGTTATGTTGTTTATAAACAGACGGAGATGGATGTGAAGCTCCAACCTGGGGGGAGGCACGATGCCTCTGAGCTGCTGGCTTGGCTCAACACGTCCCTGCAGATCAGCTTCACCAAGGTGGAGCAGACATGCTCAGGTACTGGTGTTTCTATCACACCTAACGTAAACTACTTTACTACTGAACTATCTAGTATTACTAGCTGCACCACTAGTGTATCCTGTCTTACCTGTACTACTGTCACTTCTATCTTGTATTGTGCCTATTGCCTTATTGTCTGCAAATTGTCTGGAACTATATCCTGTCTTACTGTTTTTTGTGACTTGTGTCCTGTACTACTTTTTTTATCTTGAATTATGCCTATTGATTGCCTTATTGTCTTGTGCTGCAATGTCAGGAACCGAAGCCTACGAATTTTACTCCCTTGCACTTGTGTAATGTGACGTAACAATAAACGTAAAACTTGATACCTACAACTAATAACTAGATGTATATTACATTTTACCTGGTCATTTAGTAATGGTCCGTATGCAAAGTGAATTGCTGCTGGTACAGTAGAAACCACAGTAAGAAGTAAATGTAATGAAAGCAAAGTTTCATGTATTAGTTTGTTGGAACGTAACACCAACAGCATTGTTCTGTTCTCCTGCGTTTACCAGGCGCTGTGTTCTGCCAGCTGATGGACCTGACGTTCCCCAGCTCCGTGGACCTGCAGAGGGTCCGGTTCCAGGCCGCCGGCCCGGTGGACTTCAGACACAACTACAACGTGCTGCAGGCCAGCTTCAGGAGGACGGGTGTAATCAAGGTGAGCTAGCCTGCACTCGACGAATCACACAGCCATGATTGGCTAACATGATATAACCATGATAGAATTCACTTCAGTGTCAGTTTATCTTCATTGTGTCTGAGGGGCAATTTGCAGTTGCAGCAAAATGACACATTTTAGGTATTTGTTTTAGTTTTTTTCACGCCACTTCAGTCATGTAGTAATGGTGTACTGTACATTAACTTGTATTGCTACGGTATTACTATCCGTTGATGTCATCCTCTCCAACCTCTCTCATCGCCCTAGTCCATCCCCATGGAGGACCTGATCCGAGGGAGCCTAGAGGAGACCCTGGACTTCCTCCAGTGGTTCAGGACGTTCTTTGACTCCAACCACAGCGCCCAGGACTACAACGCCCTGAAGGCCCGGGGAGGGCAGGTCCTGCTGCCGGCCACCCCTCCACCACCACCATCACCACCACCACCACACACAGCCCTCACACTACTCAGCTCCGGTAAGGCTACAACTTCACTCTCAACTCTCTAAATTCTCTTTCTCTGTGTGTGCGTGTGTCTGTGTGTCTGAGTGTGTGTCTGTATCTCTCTCATCCTCTCTATCTTTCTCTCCCTCTGTATTTTCAATCATTTATTTTGTGAGTAACCACCATGGTTTTCTACATGATATAATGTAACCACTTTATGTTTTGTTCATCATGTTGTCTTGTTTTGTGTTGTCTTGTCAAAAGCTGAGAGTCCCTGCCGGACCACGGAGACGGCACCGGAGAAGGGTTCTCCCCCCTGCAGCCTCAGCATGCTGCGTTTCATCCAGAAGTACCAGTCCAGCTCTGGCCCGGGTCAGTGTGACTCCCAGCACCCCCGGGGTCAGGGTCAGGTTCAGGGCCAGGCTTCCAGATCGACAGCCAGACACATCCTGGGGCACCAGTACCCCCGGGACATCTCCGCCGCCTGCTCCCACACTCCTTACTGCCTCTACCTGTACCGAGGCGTGGAGCTGGGGCCAGGGGAGAGCGCCAGCGTGGCCCTGATAGGATACTTCCACCAGGGTCTGGGCGTCAGACGCGTCAGCCTGCTGGACGCCCTCCAGCCGCAGGGCGAGACCACCGGGGCCGCCGCGGAGGAGCTGGACCGCCTGGTGGAGACGCTGAAGAGGCTGGAGCTGCCCGCGGCCAACCTGGCCGCGTTCTACTGCGACGGCGAGGCGGGGTCCGCCGAGGCGTTGGCGGCGGGGCTCCGGGCCCTGAACCCCGGGGTGGCATCCCTCTGCAGGGTCCCGGGCCTGGCCGCGCGGGCCTGCCACCAGGGGGTGACGGCTCTGAGCCAGCCCGTCCTGGAGCTGGTCCAGGACATCCACCGCTACGCCACCCGCCCGGGCGCCACGGATAACCTGAAGATTCTGTTCACTGAGGCGTTGGACCCCCTCCTCCCCATCTCCTCCCAGTGCCTCTTCCTGGGCCGAACTGTGCAGAAGATGTCGGCCGTGTGGTCCGACCTGGTCCAGCACTTTGAGTTGCGGAGCGGTGACGACGACGACAGGGAAGGGGGAGTGGGGGACGCCGCCGAGGCGATCTGCGTCCGTCTGAGGGATCTTAAACTCAGGCTGGCGCTGCTGTTCCTTGGCCGCGCCCTGGAGCCCCTGTGCGCCTTCCAGGAGGCCAGGGAGACGACGACAACGCCGCCGGGCGAGGGGGAGGGGGGCACGGAGCCGGCGGGGGGGGTTCTGTGGGAGGCCTCGGCGCTGCTGCGCTCCTACGCCGCCGGCTTCCTCCGAGCGCCCGTGGCGGAGCGCTTCCTCGAGTGCCACGACCCCGCCCTCCTCGACGACGAGACGGGCCGCCTCCCCGGGGCGGAGGTTAACACGGGGGGCGCCCGCGTCCAGAACTTCCAATCCAGACACAGAGCCGAGCTGGCGGACATCGGCGGGGTCGGCAGGAGCTGCGAGGGCGGCGGTGGTCCGGACTGGTTCCTGGAAGACGTCTTCTCCTTCTACAAGGCCGTGACCCGGAGCCTGGCGGAGCACCTGCCGCCGTGCGACGTGTCCCTGGGGGACGCGGCCGCGCTCCTGCGGCCCGGGGGGGGCGGGACGGAGGCGGAGGGCCGCGCGGTGGCCGAGATGGGGGCCCGGGTGGGGCTGTGCGGCACCCAGCTCACCCAGCTCACCCAGGAGTACCTGGAGTACACGTCCAAGGCCCGGCCCGGGGTGTCCGTGGAAGAGGAGGGGGAGGAGGACTGGGGAGACGTGCTGAGGAGCCTGGGCCAGGAGTCCGTCCTCCGGAGGTTGATCCTCAGCCTGCTGGCCGTGCCTGGGTCCCTGCACAGGGACACGGTCTTCGCCCAGGTGGGTCCCCAGACTAAGACACAGCATGTCGATGGCCGAAACGCCAAAATTCCAAAAAAAAATCTGCAAAATTCCCTTTTTGGGGAAAACAAAGAAAACTGTCTCGTTTTCTTGTAGAATGATATTTGTTAAGGATACCCATCACATAATACACTGTTTGGGGACTATGTTACTATAGTATGTGTTAATAACATTTCTATTTTTGCAGATTTTGAAAAAAATAGTTTTTGCGTTTCGGCCGTCGATATGCAGATGTTTGTTGTTTATTATCTGATAAGGGACATTTGGTTTTACATGCCGGATGAACATGTAACTATACAATAGGAAAATGTGGAAACGCTGTGTTGTGATGATGGAAAGGGATGGTGAAATGCTGCTGTAGAAGGTTGTGTGTTACAGCAGAATGGAAAACATTTGTGTGTGTGTGTGTGTGTGTGTGTGTGTGTTTTGCCAGTTGATAGTGTAGCCCAGAGTATTGTGCAGAGTGACATCATCACATTAACACTACAGATGCCATCTGCTAGCTGTTGGAACTTCTCCACTGGCCTTTCATAATCGGCTCATACTGGAATTCTTTCACAGAAAATGTACCAATGTCCTTACACTGTGTGTGTGTGTGTGTGTGTGTGTGTGTGTCCAGGCGTTTGAGAGAAAGGGTAAAGACGGCCTACTGGACAGCGATGTGAAAGAAGTTGACAAAGTGACCCAGGAGCCAGCGGTCGTCCTGGACTGTGACGAAGACGACGAAGACTGGCTGACAGACGAGAGTCAGGACGGTGGCACGGCCGCCCCTCCCCCCCGCGCTGTCAAACCACCAGGGAGTCTCATGGCACCACTGGAGTGTGACGACAGCTCATCTGGTAAGATACCAACAGTCACCTCCACAACCCTCTGCTGCTCGTTTAGACGTACAGTACAACAGTCACCTCCACAACCCTCGGCTGCTCGTTTAGAGGACGTACAGTACAACACCACAAAGCAGATTTCCTTTTTTGACAAGGGAAACTGTCAAAATGTAAATAACACACGCATTGTTATTGGAATGTTATGATTGCTCCTCATCACCGTCAGCTTGGTATGCCTTGCATTGTGTCTTAGTGTTGTGTCGTGTTTAACAGTCTTCCATAACATCATGTTGCTTTCAGATGTCATAGACATGACTGATGCTGCTGAGCCTAAGACCACCAGGCCAGTTGACGCAGACACAAGCATAGGTGAGGAAACTGACCACATAAACGGATTATTAATTCTGAAAACAAATTGAATTCAATAATAAAACATGTTCGTGTTCACATGTTTTTATATATAAATATCTATCCATAGAGCTGAAACTACAGTCCATTGTCATTGACGACGAAGATGATGACGACATTATTTGTTTGACACGAAAGGTACATTTTTCTATTTTTCTGTGTTTCATTGGGTTTTATGTCATTTGAATACATCTCTGACAGAAACATAGTTATGTTTGGTGTGAGATATTTATTGTTATTTGAGTCTCTGTCTCTCCCCTCACCAGTCCAAAGATAACACTGTCCATCCCATGGTCACGTCAACCCCAGAGAGGCCTTCTGAGAAGTCTCCCTCCTCGTACCAGGTAATATACCCCTAGTTACATGACCACACCTATCGGTATACCTATATGGAGCTAACAATCAATTACACTGTATTTCAACATTCAGTCCCTCTAGCTCTGTGTGAAGGCACAGAACTGATGTGTGTGTGTGTGTGTGTGTGTGTGTAGGACTACAGGGTGGGGGAGCTGGTGTGGGGCGAGGTGGAGGGCTACTCCATCTGGCCCGGGATGGTGCACGTGTGGAGCGCCAGTCAGGCCTCAGACGGGACCAGGAGGGTGGAGTGGTTCGGGGACGGCCTGTTCTCAGAGGTGAGAAGGAGGAAGGAGAAGAGCTCTTCTCATAAGAGTTTACTATTATATACTATATATACGATTTTGATACTGCAACTCGATCACGAATAAAGGCTCTATTACTCATCTGTGTGTTTGCGTGTGCGTGTTTCACCACTGTTTTAAACCACTGTAAAGTCTGAATAATTCAGTCGTGTAAAAAAAAGTGGTTTTGAATGAACCAGAAGTCAGAGCTGTCCCTGGTTGTCTTCAGGTCGACATCCGGGGCCTCGTCCCCTTCGCCGCCTTCGCCCAGTGCTTCTGTGCCAACTCCTTTGCCACTCTGTCCACCTACAGGGACGCCATCTTCCAGTCGCTACAGGTCAGACTGCTGTGTGTGTGTGCGTGTGTGTGTGTGTGTGCGTGTGCGTGTGCGTGTGCGTGTGTGTGTGTGTGTGTGTGTGTGTGCTTGTGCGCGTCAGTGTGTACACATGCGTGTCAATGTGTGATTGTACGCTCCCTGGTCTCGTGTGTTCTGAGCTAGGTGTGTGTATCCCATCTCACCGTGCGTCTCTTCTCTCTGCTACCCACTCCCCAGGTGTCCACCGAGAGGTGTGGGAAGGTGTTCTCCTGGTCAGACGGCCGAGGCGAGCGCCTGAGAGTGTTGTTGGACTGGGCCTTTGGAGGGTTCAAACCCACCGGACCGGAGGGCTTCAGACCCCGGCTCCACATCCAAAGTATGTCCTAAAACTACACCTGGCAACCTTCACGATAATGGTTAGATCCATGAAGTCATTGTTTGTTTGTTTGACTGTTTGTTTGTTTGTTTCCAGACGCTTTAAGAAAAGAGGCTTTCAGAGGCTTTCAGTTGCCCGTCCAAGTCGGTCGGACGTCGTCCGGTTTCAGCATGAGGAAGCGGACCGCCGAGAGCATCAGCAGCCAGGCCGTTCAGACGCCCGCCGCCGCCGAGCTGAAGCAGGTGTCTGGGAGCCTGAACAAGTTGTCTCTGACCCCGGGCGAGAACGGCGGCTCCTTCAGCCGGCCGCCCCCAGAGTCAGACTCTGACGTCGACCCGGAGCCCAAACCCAAGACCTCTGCGCCGCGCCGCAAGAAAGTCGGCAGGCCGAAGAAGATAGACCCAGACTTCCAAACGCCAGACTCTGACTCTGGCTCTGGGGTCGACCCGGAGCCCAGGCGCGGGCCGTACGCTGTGAAAGGTGCCAAAGGGAAGAAGACGGACCCCGAGTACCTGCCACCAGACAAAAGACCCAGGTCCTACTACAAAGCCAAGGAGCAGAGCGAGGCCTACGTTCAACCAGACCAGACGTTAAGAGGTAAGGTCGCCGGAACTTTCAAGATGTTGGATCTGGAGACCGGAGATAGTAGTGTACTTCTGATAATCGCCTTCAGAATGACTTCTATGAAATGATTACGTATACACTCTTCAAACCCTCACTACATCCAGATATACACCCGCTGTGGAATTGTTTAAAAAATATTGATTTAGAGACCAGAGGACTAATTTCAAAATATTCACCTCCTCAAAATGGAACTGTCTTCGGTTCTACTCACCACTCCTTCTTAGAACTGCCTGCATCAACTTACCCTCCTTTAGACTGAACTATCCACTCTGGACAGATACTTAAAATCATGTTTTGTATTTGCAGTATTTACCTATTTGTTTGCTTTTGTTTTTCTCTGTTCACTGTTACACTGCTACCTATGATGACACATCCTGACTGTTTGTTTGTTTACATTTGTTTTCCAGAGAAAATGGTGCGCAAGGTTTTGGACAAGGGAAACAACATTGAAGGTAAAAGGCTGTGCCAACATCTGCAAATTAATTAATTTATTTTAAATTATCATTCTTTTTTAAATGATTAGTGAATAATGACATATCCTAAGATTATAATCCATGTCTTACTCGTTCATTCTTTGGTTGACTTGTGAAATCAGACACTCATTCATTCACTTAAAGAGTGTTTTATTATCTTTCTGCAGAGTTCTGTCTTTGCTGCGGCACAGACGACGTTGAGATGTTTCATCCGCTCTTCGAAGGAAGTCTCTGTTCCAAATGCAAAGTAAGACAATAACCCTATCGAACTCTCTTCCAGTTCTTTCTACGGCGGTATTTTACTATTCTAATTTAGCAGTGTTCATTTTGGCAGCTATTTTAGATTTAGTCTTAGTCTTTAAATGAAAATGCATGTTAGTTTTAGTCACACTTAGTCAATTTTATCCTTCTTAGTTTTAGTCAACGGAATTCATTACATTTTAGTCTAGTTTTAGTCACATTTAATAGTCCCTCTTATAGCGACATTCAACTCCTTTCCTTTCTTCCTGCGTTGTCTACAACAGCATAATAGTCCAGCTTTCCCAAATTCCCCCCCAGGGGGATCATTAAAGTATATATTATCTTGCAGTACCTAAATTGTCCATTAGATGTCTCTTCATAGGATAGGTCTAGGACAGGGGTCGGCAACCTTAAATGTTGAAAGAGCCATATTGGACCAAAAAACGAATCTGTCTGGAGCCGCAAAAAATGTAAAGCCTTATATAAGCCTTATAATGAAGGCAACACATGCTGTAAGTGTCTATATATTAGCCTACTATCAAAATAGTAGGCTACAAATACACAAGCCTTAGCACATATGCATACAACCGAATGCAAACGTATTGTGCTTTACAAAAGTGAAACACTAGGATAGCGTAAAGGGGGTCTGGGGGTTCCCCCCAAACATTTTTTTAACAGAGTAGATGCAATTTCGTGTATTCTGGTGCCTTTTAACAAGTGGGTTGATACTTTTATCTGGCTATACTAGCCTGAGAAAAAATATGGATAAGTTTGTAATTTCATCCGGAGGAAGTGAGCAAACCAAGAGATCGTCAGCCAAAAAATAGACAAATCTACAGACTGTAGACTCCAGTACCAAATGAAAACTAGCCTCCCTCGTCCTCTTTTCACTATTTTAAGTTAAACCCTCTCAGACCCACAGGAACGCCGGCACTCCGAAATATCCTACCTTCTTTAGAAGTTCATAATTCGGAAACGGTTTGAGCTAAAGACAAGCCGCTTTTTGCATTTAAAAGTAGGCAAATAGCGCTCACCGGGAAGCTCCCGTTCATCGATGTGCGTCGCCGATGTCCGTCTATAAATCTAGCCAAAGTTGTAGACAATAAGGATAGTTTCTAGCTTTGCCTGCCGCAGTACTTCGTCAATCCCTGTGGATATAGGTCTACTCTTGAAAAAAACCTGTCACATCCAGTCTCATGTTGGGTCCAGTCAAAATACTAGTCATGTGCCAACATATCCGAATCCTATTGGCCCTCGTACAACATTACAGCGTAAGCAGGGAGTTGTAGTTCAAGGAGAGACACCGCGGCAACGTAAAAAATAAATAATCGTTGTTAATTTCCATTTGTGGTCAAAGCCACAGGGAGCCACTGAAGATGGGCAAAAGAGCCGCATGTGGCTCCGGAGCCGCGGGTTGCCGACCCCTGGTCTAGGAGGAAGTTATTAAAAATAGTAAGATGGAGTATGACATGCTATGCCCTGTGCTGTGTTGAAGTAAAGACAAGACAGGTATTGGGAATTGGATGGAAATGTATGGGTTATATCAAGTAAGCTGGGGTTTCAACAGATATAATATATTGTGGTGGGTTGACATAATTCACCCACGGAACTATGAGTTGGGAGTATTGTTCCGCACGGACAGTTAAGTGCGTGGTACCCGAGTTGTTTATTCAGTTCTACTTACTGCATGAGTGTGTTGTTGGCAATCGTTCATGTCCTTCATTAAACGTTTAGCTTTGTCATTTGACACGGCGCCTACGACTCCCGTCTCTCGGCACTACAATATATGTGTGGTGGCCTGGGAAAACCCTTCACATGGTGGCATTTTGACATTTTAATTTTTTTATATTTCCATAAATTAGTTCTCAGCTATTCATAACTGGTTGAATGACTGAGATAGCCCTTTATTTTAAAAAGTTATGAGCATTTTAATGTAGCATGTCAAAAAAAGTGAAAGGGGAGAAATCCTCCCCTTTCTCCTCCGGGTCGGGGGAGGAGCCTATGCAGATCGGCCGGTCTCGTTAGTCTGCTTGTGATGCGGTGGTAGTCTGCTTGCCTCGTCGGTATGCGAGGGACAGATCCATTTGTGTGTCTTCTAGTTAAGATGTTATTACTTTATGCTTATTGTGAGCATCAGTAAACTGGCAATAACACAGGTGGAAGTATCGTCTCTCCTTTCGCTCATGTGTGCGTGCGTTGCTTAACTGAGAATGAGACACGTTCAACGTGATGTTGTTTCGCTAGCAAACTACCCGCCACAAAAACATAAAAATAAGTACTTTCTCTTTTGTTTTCTTAAAATGTTTATTCACCATAATGTAGTATGGAGTTCAAAGTACTAGAATACCACATAATATCAAAATCGCCAAAATCGCGATTTCCATCTATATTTGCTCTTTGCCACGAACGAACGCCAGCGACATCCGACGGGTTTTCCCAGGCCACCACACATAATAAGTCTTGCAGCAACATTTGATTTCACTGTTTATGTAATATTCTTACCGTAGCTGGATATCTAGCTACCGTAGTCTCTCTCTCCCATCGATGCAATGCTGCTGTGTTGTCCTCATTACTACTAAGGTTAGGGTTAGCTTTGTCGTGTTCTTCCCAGCTATTTTGAAGCCACATCGTTTCTCTTCAGCTATTACGGTGCATTGTGTTTTATTTTCTGTTGCGTTATAATTAAAGTGTGTCCATATATCTATTCTTTTCTTTCTTCCATTACCAATTACCGACTGCTTGTGCTTGAACTTCAGCCATCGGGTAGCCGTTTGCTTTGGCACACTTCTTGCATGATTGAGTGCGCGCGTCTGGGCATGAATGAATGAAAGATTGCGCGGAAGATGGTTAGACCAGGCTACAACCAAGAATGCACTGCACTCGAAAAGATAATTCATTATGGATATTCATGTGAATGTCCGTTAGGCCACCACAAACATTTTAGTCTCGTCTTAGTCTCGTCAACGAAAGTCAAAATAGTTTAGTCACCGTTTTTATTTTCAAAGATGAATTTCGTGACGTCAACGTCACGTCTTCGTCGTGGGAAAAAAGTTCGTTAACGCCTATTTTTCGTCAACATTTTCGCTAACGAAATTAACACTGTAATTTAGGGACTTTATTCTAGAATTGTGGTAACGCTGAACATTCCCCTTCCGACAGGTAAACTTCAGAGAGACTCTGTATCGCTATGACGAGGACGGCTACCAGTCCTACTGCACGGTGTGCTGCTATGGTCTGCAGGTCATCATGTGTGGCCACGACAGCTGCTGTCGGTGAGTTAGCCTAGCGTCTTTGCTTTTCTCGTGAGACTTATCAAAAATAAGCCTAGATTTTCCTTTAGCAACGTTGATCTCGCACAAACCGTATGAGTACACAGCAACAATACAGCCTTTGGGAGTTGTCTTGTGTCGATCCTCTTCTTCTCTCCTCGTCTGTGGAATGCGTTCGTATCTTCAAGTGTTTTTATGTGTGTAAGTCAACTCTGTCAGTCTCACTCAGAGTGCGAGACGTCCCATACGGTGTCAATACTCTGACGTGGCTGACAAACACAGGACGGGTTTTGAGGTGAGCTAGCTGAGATCCCACCCCTGTCCTGTCCTCTTCCCAGCTCCTTCTGTGTGAACTGTCTGGACATCCTGGTGGGGCCCGGGACCTTTGACTCTCTGAAGGACATGGACCCGTGGATCTGCTACCTGTGCCAGCCCGACTGCCGCCACGGGACCCTCAAACCCCGGCTGGACTGGAGCATCCGCGTTCAGACCTTCTTCGCCAACAACAGCGCCATGGAGTTTGTGAGTGGCCTAGAAGTAGGGGGCTTGTTGGACAATCTTATCGAAATGAAGAGCCGTGATTTGTAGAACCAGGCAACGGGGAGGGGGGGGGGGGGGTGTTGTGGCCATGTTAGTATGGTTCATTATGAGGTGAATGATTGGCCAGTAAGTGAAGGAGTGTGTTTGATCTTTGCCCCCTCTAGGAGCCTCATCGTGTTTACCCATCCATCCCTGCCAACCTGCGTCGGCCAATCAGGGTCCTCTCGCTGTTCGATGGCATCGCCACAGGTCAGCAGCTCACCAACACAATATCCTGCTGTTCTGATTCTGCTGTTCTGATTCTGCTGTTCTGATTCTACTGTTCTGATTCTACTATGTAGCGAGAGATCAAAGATTTTCTGCCATATAACATATAACACGTGACCCCAGGTTACCTGGTCCTGAAAGACCTGGGCTTCAAGGTGGAGACATACGTGGCGTCAGAGATCTGTGAGGAGTCCATCACCGTCTCCATCGTCAAACACGACGGCAAGATCATCCATGTGGACGACGTGCGGGAGATCACCAAACAACACGTACGGTTTCATTTTTTGCTTAATCACGTTTCATACTGTGAGTACAATGCGCCCAATGAGCATGTGTGGTCTCAGGTTTTTCCATTACGGCAGAAAAGAATTAGCCACTCACGTAGGCCTTGAATTGTGTCTATCTATATTTAATGTATACGACAATCTTGCTTTCCAATTCCAGGTTGAGAAATGGGGTCCGTTTGATCTACTCATCGGAGGAAGCCCTTGCAACGACTTATCCATGGTCAATCCAGCCCGGAAAGGATTGTATGGTGTGTGATTTCAAACGTTTACCTTTTGATTCAATTGTTTCGGCGTTTCTCTACCTCTGTGTAGTATTTATTAGATATTACCAACAGGGGGCGGTGTGAGATTGACTGATGAGAAGTAGAGAAGTAGTGAATCTGTCCATGAGCTGCTCTTTGCTCCGCTATCCGGTTCCTTTAGTTCTTCCTCCTCATACAGGGATCCTCACTCCTGGTCCTGGAGGGCCGTGGTCCTGACACACCTGATTCACTTCATCATTCGATACTAGATCAGTCGATACTAGGTGATAGTTGAATTAGGTGTGATAGCAGCCCTAGTCTGGGACAACAACCAGGACCCCCCTGGTCCTGGAGACCCTCTGTGGCTCCCCAGGCCCAGGGTTGAGTATCAGGGGTCAGGAGGGTGGTGTAAGGGGTCAGGAGGGTGGTGTAAGGGGTCAGGAGGGTGGTGTAACAGGACCAGGGTTCAGTATCAGGGGTCAGGAGGGTGGTGTAACAGGACCAGGGTTGAGTATCGGGTCTGGAGGGTGGTGTAACAGGACCAGGTTTGAGTATCAGGGGTCAGGAGGGTGGTGTAACAGGACCAGAGTTGAGTATCAGGGTGGGTGGTGTAACAGGGGTCTGGTGGGTGGTGTAACAGGACCAGGGTTGAGTATCAGGGTGGGTGGTGTAACAGGGCCAGGGTTGAGTATCAGGGTGGGTGGTGTAACAGGGCCAGGGTTGAGTATCAGGGTGGGTGGTGTAACAGGGCCAGGGTTGAGTATCAGGGTAGGTGGGGTAACAGGGCCAGGGTTGAGTATCAGGGTGGGTGGTGTAACAGGGCCTGCTGCTGTGTGCTCCCTGCCTGCAGAGGGTTCCGGGCGCCTGTTCTTCGACTACTACAGGCTGCTCCACGTCCTGAAGCCTGGAGAGGAAGACCCTCGGCCCTTCTTCTGGATGTTTGAGAACGTGGTGTTCATGGCCGGCAAGGACAAGAACGCCATCTGTCACTTCCTGGAGGTCGGCCACTCTCCTCTTTTCATCCTCTTTTCATCTGCTTTGTATCCCGTATCTGTCATACTTTCACATTGATGATGTGACAACATTGGATTGAGATGTTATGACAGTGATGTCTGTTTGCAATTGTTTTCTACTTTTAAAGTTGTAATCAGAGTAATTACATGGTTACAAGTTGTGATGGAGTAACTCAGTGTGTGTTGTTGTTATTCAGGTTTCAGTTTTAGGAGTGATTGTAGTGTAAAACTGTGGTGTGGTTGACAGTGTAACCCGGTGATGGTGGATGCTGTGAAGGTCAGCCCGGCCCACAGAGCCCGGTACTTCTGGGGGAACATCCCTGGCATGGACAGGTACGGGGACTTACACATCTCGTGACGTTAGAATTATAAGGTTGTAAAAGAATATGTTTTTTACGTAATCTGATCCATTAGGTATAAAATGTTGACATTTTTTAGTTAGTAAAAATAAAATACAAAGGTTCCATCTCACAAAACATAATGGAATGTAAAGACTTTGACGCTCAATATCTCTGAACTACCCTAAACGGAGATAGAACCTTATAATTCTATGCTCACGATCTTATACTTACACATGATTATCCTACCATCAAACGACCTGTAGCCTCTCTGATCCACATGTCATCAACCTTAACCAAAAAACAAATCATTGATATTTCAAAATGAAAGTGTACAGTGATGAATGAAATTGATCCTCCCTCTTCTGTGTGTATGTGCCAAAAAGGGGAGGCAGGTAGCCTAATGTGATGTGAGCCGGATATGAGCTGGTGACCGGAGGGTTGCTGGCATCATATCCAAGGTGCCTACCACTGCCATTGTGCCCTTGAGCAAGGCACTTAACCCCTAATTGCTCCAGGGGCACTGACTATGGCTGACCCTGTGCCTAGAGCAAAGAATACATTCGGGTGTAATCTAAAAACATTCCGATTCTCAGGTGTCTCAGACAATCCTTCAAACAGTCCTTTCTCAGGCTGAGACATACCTCAGACAGGCTCCCTGGTTGGGTGACCTTTCTTAACTGGTTTAAGGTTTCAGTTTCCCCTCCTGTGGGATAGAATCTGTTTGATCCTGTGTGTGTTTGTGTTCCTCCAGACCCATTATCGCCTCCCAGAACGACAACCTCAGCCTTCAGGACTGCCTGGAGACCGGCCTCGGAAGGCAAGCCACGGTCAGAACAATCTCAGCCGGTCCTATACTTGTGCCCTAAACAGTAACCGTACCAGTCCTGTTTTGTGTTCCTGTTCCTGTTGCGGTCCTGTTTGTGTTCTTTCAAAACCTGCTGTCATGTTGCTTTTCACACCGTTTCCATCGGACGTAATTCAACATTATTCCCCGTTCCGACGTACACTGTATCCAAGTGAATTCCTCGATGTCTTATGTTGTTGTTTGTGTTCTGTTGGCGCAGTACGTCAAAGTGCGGACCATTACCACCAAGACGAACTCTCTGAAGCAGGGCAAGGCCGAGAGCATATGCCCTGTGCTGATGAACGGCAAGGAGGACATGCTGTGGAGCACCGAACTGGAGAAGTACGCGTCTCTTCTCATTTGCCACTTTTATTTTTTTCCTCTTTTCATATTGATTCTTAGAGACAGTTGGGAATTGAGGGGCAGATAGATGAGGGAGGATTTGAGTATTGTATATACTAAGATGGTGGCAGGATTTGAACCCCGGCCCTCTTCTTACATTCCTAGTCGTTACCCGTGACCAGTAAACCACTGGACTGGACCAGAATCTCATTTCACTTCCTGAAGTTAACCGTTTTATCTTTTTTGGGGGGGGGTTTCATCTGTCCCTCCTTCCAGGATCTTTGGTTTCCCGAAGCACTACACAGACGTGAGGAACATGAACCGGCAGCAGAGGCAGATGGTCCTGGGGAAGTCGTGGAGTGTCCCTGTCATTCGCCACCTCTTCGCTCCCCTCAAAGACTACTTCGCCTGCGAGCAGCTTCCGTGAGATGGGGGAGGAGAGGATGCTAACAGGAGGAGGAGTTCTGGGTTACACCCCCCCCCCCCCCCCCCCCCCACTGCACTGTCACTTTCTGTCAAAGCTGTGTCAGCAGGGTTTGTAACCAAGAAGTTGAGAGTTCTACCTCTCTATGATGCTCTATGATACCTCTCTATGGTGCTCTATGACAGTGTTTTTCAACCACTGTGCCGCGGCCTAGACTTTTACACGTCAATATTAATTCACAACGTATGGCGCCAAAAGACTGTTCCCCACGCGAGCCACTGTGTTTCTCCCTCTCACACACACCCCAGTGACGGTGCCTGGAGAGATGGAGACACACTCACACACACACCCGCGGAGAGACACCGCAGAGACACACTCGGACCAGCTCGAAAAAAGTGGCTCAAGTGGTTGGTCAAGTTAATAAACAACAGAGGCGGAGTTACGATGCCAATTTTAAGACCATGGTGATCAATGAAGCAGAGGCATCAAACAACTGTCGAGGAGCCAAGAAATATGATATTACAGAGTGTAATGTTAGAAATTGACGAGCCCAAAAAGATTGGCTTAAGAATGGTAACAGTCAGAGAAAACCGTATCGCCGTCCGCAAAGCGGCCTCTTCCAGGTGATTGACAGGAGGGTGTGTGAATACGTGACTGAAAAACCTAACGATTGTATGCCCATACCGCAAGATGATACAAATAACCTACATTGTTTCATTCATTCATTAAATGCCAATGCACGCTTTGTGGATGGAGACACAATCACAGAAAATTTCTTTTTGCAAGACATTGCATTAAAAAAAAAACAGGGGAGGACTTCAGTGGGACAGCTGCGTAAGTGTCTGCACTGATGGAGCAACAGCTATGTTGCCGAGACTTTACCAGTGGAGATAGCTGTTGTTCGTATGGTAAACTTTGTAAAAACAAGACCTCTGAAAAGCCGCTTATATGCAGCATTATGTGAAGAGATGGGAGCCCAGCATAAGACGTTATTGCTCCATACGGCGGTCCGATGATTGTCCCGCGGAAAAGTGCCGTGCGTGTTTGAGTTAGGTACGGGAGGAGCTGAACACCGTTTGAACTGATGAGAAGTGTGATGACGCAAAGTTGCTAGTTAATTGTGCGCAAGGCTCGCATACATGGCCAACATACAGGGCCAGGCTTCGCACTGAGTGAGTATAACGACAAGTTCTTATAATGTTACGTATATGATAGGCTACTATGTATCATTTTGTAACATTTGGGATGGTGGTGTGCTGTGGGATTTTTTCAAGGTAAGAAATGTGCCGTGGCACAAAAAAGGTTGAAAAACACTGCTCTATGATACCTCTCTATGGTGCTCTATGATACCTCTCTATGGTGCTCTATGATACCTCTCTATGGTGCTCTATGATACCTCTCTATGGTGCTCTATGATACCTCTCTATGGTGCTCTATGATACCTCTCTATGGTGCTCTATGATACCTCTCTATGGTGCTCTATGATAGCTGTACGTTCACAGCACTGTATCTCCCACAACCGCCAAACCGCCTTAGAAGCATTTTAGTGCTAGGTATTAAAATGCTATTGTAATGAATTTTGACAGCGATTGAATGTTTGATAAATGTTCGTTGATTAACATTTCACAATGTTATTGTAATAAATTTTCACTATAATCAATGGTGTGATATCCTGGTTGTTTTTCTATTGGATGCGGTGGGAGTAAAGCGGGGTACACACAAGGATTTTCAAAATCTTAACCGAAATCTTATCTGAGACAGACCCCACACATGAAGATACAAAATCTTGGATTGAACAGCCTTGATCGTATTGTGTGTGGTGTATGCCGATTTTCCCATTTCAGCACCCCACATGTTACAATAGGATCTTTTAGTTCAGTAAAAGAAAAGGGATGTTACAATAGGATTGTATTAAAACATAAGGTTTGTTTCTGCACGGACGAAGTTGAGTGTGACAGCCATGTGGAGAGCTGGATGTAGAATGTCAACACGGAGTTATAATAAAAGTGTAAGCAACTTGAGAGAATGCTTTAATCGTCATTTCTGTTAGTCAGAGTACAGTATAGGACTAGGCAGAATTTAACACCACAGACATAAAGATTTTCGTTACGACAGACTCCAGACTCTCTTGAGTCTCGTTCCCCAAGCCAGGAATCTCGCGTGAACCCATCCTTTTAATATTGCCTTTATGGATATGATTTTGTTTGTGGTTTCTTTTCTCTTTTTGACATGCATTAAGTGTTCCTTGATTTTTATTTGAAACATAGATATTGACGGGAGTGGAACTATGTACAAGCCTTCTGGGCTTCGTTCCCTCCTTGCACAATCTCTTGTGTGCTAAATAAATAAACTAAACTAAAACTAAACTAAATTACAAAATAATTAAATTAAGATTATATAATGATTAAAGCACTTGGAGCCGCAACGTTTGCAGGAAAAGCGCTATACAAATAAAGTTATTATTATTATTATCTAACGTAGTACCCTGACTGACCTGTACGAGACAACCATGTGCGACAGGGCAAATAAAGTGCCGAATAACGAAAAGAAGAAGTCCGCTCGCTTCTTGAATGGCTACATTCCATCCACGTTTAGTTGGACTCGCGAGCAGGGTTGCCAGATGGGAATGACATTTTCCACCCTAACCACAGTCTAAAACCACTAATTTCACCAAACAATCTGGCAACCCTATGATTTCTGGTCGTAAGTATTGAACACATTTAACATTTACGATTGCCGGCCACGCCCATTTTCCGAGCAGGTTGTCGGGAGAGTTTATTGCACAATTGAAGAGAATTGACTCTTAACACACCTCACACCACAGGATTTTGTTATAGGAAAATGTTAAGATCCATCTGATAATCGGGCGTTTTCTGTCGTTTTCAGACATCAGAAAATCCTTATGTGTGTACCCCGCTTTACACAAATCCATAGCAGTGAATTGCTGGAGAGTGTGAAGGATGTAGACATGCTATAAATTAAACAATTGAGGAAGTCGAAATTCTGTAAATGTTCTCTTTCACAGTATTGTTAGTATACACAAATACGAGACAATATTTTTTTTTACCATTAAGTCTATGAGACGAAATAAGGTTATGTCTAACTTCATGCTGGACTGGAATAAAGATGTTATGTGGCCAACGATGATAGTATTAGACAAGTTGGCATAGAAAGTGTTAAGTAGTCTGGCCTCGCCCAAGCTGTCGTCTCGTCTTTCTGGATGCAGATGACGACCTGACGTTGCGCCCTGGCGTCGTTTACGTCCTGACGTCGTTCCGGGTGGAGAATACGTCCTGACGTTGCGTCCTGACGTCGTCTGAGAACAAACGCAGTTGCACTGAAAGGAGCCAACCTGCCGGCGGAGCTGAACTGGCATTCACCAGAGAAGAGAACACCTACAACCACTTACGTCTGGATTCATAGGAGATACAGTTGACGTAGAATTAATATATTAATACATTGAAACCTGTGAAACGCCATTTGCTTTATTGGTAAGTTCTTAATAAAGCAATATTTGACATTTTGGAGAATGGCTAACGTGTCTAGCATGCTAACGTTATCGCACCAAATCCTAATGGAGTTGAATGGCCGTTAAGGGGAGAGGGCTGTGTATGTTAGCCCGCTAGCCTGCACCGGGCAGGGCGGGGAAACACTGCTAACTGAGCCAGCTCTCTAGATAGATTTATGTGAAAGTATAACAGATGGCCAGGTGGTTAGGTGAACTCACATGTGCGATTTGACGATTTGCTTCCTCACATTAGCTTTTGTCAGCTGGTAACTAACGGCAACTAACACCCTGCGAGGCCTGGGCTAGCTTGCTAGGGGGAATATCTGCATGCCAGCACTAGCCAGTAAGCTAACGGTAGCCAGGTTACTCCCATCCCAGCGATGTCTTCAGTCACAGCTGTCTGACAGTCTGGGGTTCAAACTGACGTATCTACAAAGCTGTAACTTAGCAGTAATGTAAGGATGACAATGCGATTGTCACCTGTGCTGTTCTGCCGTGGCCACCGGTTTATCAGACATCTTTTACCAAGCGTCTGAGCGAGCTGATGATGTAGCTGCAGCTGTTTTTGGAAGACATTTCTAACCCAAGACCAAGGGAGCAGCAGAGATGGGCGGGATGACCAACCCAAGGGGCCTGAGTCACTGTTGCTGAATTTACTCATCTGCAGTCATAATCTGCTGGGCTGTCACCTACATGTGTTCATAGATCTGGATCAACTACAGACATGTAGCTTATATGGTTTAGGTGGGGTTGTTGTAGGCGTGTAGATAAGTGGATCAATACTCAATTAGATCTCTCTTAATTTCAGCAAGCAAGTCCAGGGGAGTGATCTCAACCGGTTTGTACCTCTCTGACTTGTTGTCAACCCCCTCTGCAGCGTTAGAGAAAGGTTTTATTATGCCGAAGTGACATGTAAGCAACCAACCTCTCTGTCTTTTTGTTGTTGTCTTTTCTTTTTTTCTTTTTTTTTTTAGAAAATGGCTGTAAACGTTTACTCCACCTCAGTGACCAGTGACAACCTGAGTCGCCATGACATGCTGGCCTGGATCAACGAGTCCCTACAGATCAACCTCACCAAGGTGGAGCTGCTGTGTTCAGGTGAGCCTCCCCCCCCCATGCATGAGTCAGGCCTGGGTTCAAATTGTATTTGAAACGTTTCAATACATGTCTGTGCATGACTTGTGTTTCGCCTGGTGCAGTTGAACCCGTGGTGTCGTCCTAAAAGGGCCTGCCCAGTCCACCTGGCACGTCAGACCCGAGGCTCAAGGGTATGCGCAATGTATTTGGAACGAGTTTTTTAAGTACAATTTCAACCCAGGTAGGGTAGGGAGTAAAGATGCATGCAGACGGTAGTGTCCTGCCAGCCCGGGCAGCTGACCAGGTCAGACAGTAGCAGTGCCAAGTACTCTCCGTGGTACACTCGACGTGAAGAGTCTGGATGGCAGCGTGCATGTGAGGCAGAGCGCATGACAGCGCGAGACAAACAGCGTTGTCATCGTATAGCCCAGAGCTATGAGCCTTGGAGCCTGTTTCAGAGAGATGTTTGAATAAAAACAGAAATGGATAAAGCTCTGTGAGTCTTTAATGATTGTGTGTCGTTTGAACAGTCTGTTTTGACGAGAGAGAGGATGCACATTGTAGCTCTAAACCATGGCACGTTTTGACACATTTAGAAGACGCCGCGGGCGAGCTCTATTGGTCTTTTATCTGGGCCTGGCTGTTTGTGTGGTCTGAGATGAATGCCTCAGTAGGGCACAGATAAAAAGGATTTGTGTTGACTCTTTGTGGGTGTGCGTGTGTGCGTGCGTGTGTTTCTGTGTTTCTGTGTGTGTGTGTGTGTGTTTCTGTTTGTGTGTGTGTCCGTCCGTCCGTCCGTCTCCCAAAGGTGGGGCCTACTGCCAGTTCATGGACATGCTCTTCCCTGGCTGCGTGCCTTTGAAGAAAGTGAAATTCACGGCGAAGCTCGAACACGAATACATTCACAACTACAAGCTGCTGCAGGCCAGCTTCAAACGGATGGGCGTCGACAAAGTAAGTGATCGTGTGTGTGGGCTGCGTCCCGATCCTCTACCCGCTCCCGTGACGCGTGTCCCTGTGTGCTCCCGTCACGTGGGTTTAAAAGAGACGCACCGGTGTAAAGAGACGTGGTGGAAACTCTCTGAAGCTCCACGCTTACGCCGATCTGATGCTTTTTAAATCCACGGGGGGGGGGGGGGGGGGGGGTTGCGCAAGGACGCGCCTCACAGAGACGGGGAAAGAATTGGGAGGGGAGGGGCACAGAACCAGACTACTTGCTAGTCCCATGTGTTGTTTGTTTGTTTTCTGCCTCTTTGGAATCTGTTGCTCTGATGTGTGTTTTTATCTTTTTTGGTAATCTTAAATGACTTCCTGTCTTCTCCATGGGGTTGGCTCGCAGAACAGAATCAACCATTCATCCGCCGGTTAAGCACTGATGCATCTTAACGTGGACACATGTATGCATAAGGTCCTAAATAATGTAGTCTCGATTAGATGCTCTCTAATCCTAATCTGTCCTTTCTTGTTTGGACTTGGAATCTACCGTGTGGGTGGGTGGGTGATTGCTTGTGTGTGTGTGTGTGTGTGTTAGGGAGCTCTAATGATGTCAGCTGTGTCCTTGCTAATTGTGTTTACTGCTGAGCGAGCATGGCCTCTCCCCGCTACGGCTCTCTGATATTTACCTTCCTGTGCCAGCAGAGAGGGCCTGTTGGCAGCCTACATAGACCCCACTCTGTTAGCTAGTAATTAGTTCTCAGCCACAAGTTGGATGATGTGACTTTGCAGTTGCTGTGTGTGACTGACAGAGAGAGAGAGAAGGAGAGAGAAAGAGACAGAGACAGAGAGAGATGCATTAGGGCAAGATAGTGGATTTGCTCCCTTCCCCATCGACGACGTCCTTCAGAATGGACAATCCTTGTCTGGTGGTCTCTGTGTTCTGTCCAGTCTCCCCCGGCCTCACTGATGTTCCCCGTCTCTGCAGTGCCTGTTTTCGATCATCACTGTCCGACACAAACGTGTTTATTTAACCCATATTCCTAGCACGGGAACGGATCACACTCAACCTCACGGCTCTGTGTGTGTCTCCCCCCTCCCCATCCCCCTTTTTTTAGATCATCCCAGTGGACAAGTTGATCAAGGGAAAGTTCCAGGACAACTTTGAGTTCGTGCAGTGGTTCAAGAAGTTCTTTGACGCCAACTACGACGGGAAGGAGTACGACCCAGTGGAGGCGCGCCAGGGCCAGGACACCATGCCCATGCCCAGCCCCGCCATGTCGGCCCTCAACAAGCCCAAGAAGATCCTCAACGCCGGTGAGGCTGGCTTGCTGCTGGGGAGGGGGAGGGAGGAGGGGGTGGTGGCTGGCTTGCTCCTGGGGAGGTGGGCGGGGGGGGCTACACTTGTGGTTTGAAGAAGAAATTCTGAAACTCTTGGAGGACAATGGGACTACACTTCTTCTTTTTAAAAAATAAATAAAACAATAACATTTTGTCAAAGACTGTCATAGGCGGTCTTTAAGTGATGGGGGGGGGGGGGGGGGGTGTGCATGATCTCTGTTCAATGAGTTGGATGAATAATTCAACTAGTCACTCCACAGTGATATCCACTGAGCTGTCCTCTGACCACCCCTCTCTCCCCTCCTCTTCTGATTGATTGATCAGCTCCCCAGCGGGCCGCCGTCGCCAAGGTAGCACCCAAAATGGCGCCCGGCTCGGCCAGGAGACCACTGGGCGGTGGGGACGACGACCGCGCTGAACTCATCCAGGAGGTACTGTCATTCATCAACTCATTCGTCTGTCTATCCATCCAGCCATTCCTCCCTCCTTCCCTCCATCCATTTATTCATTCATATTTGCCGTTGTTATCCTTTTGTGGAAGTAATTACAGTTAAAACATGCACCGTCAACGTTACTGTCAAATGACACTTTAAATTGTAACAAACAAATGTGTGTGTGTGTCCGCTCTCTCTCCAGGTGAATATACTGAAGTCTACGATCCAGGACATGGAGAAGGAGCGGGACTTTTACTTCGGCAAACTGAGGAACATCGAGCTCATCTGCCAAGAGAAGGAAGTAGACAGCGACCCCACACTGCAAAGGATTGTGGATATTCTATACGCCACAGACGTGAGTTTTGCATCCGTGAACCCGTTAGCAGGAAGCCTCCCTCCAGCAGGGTCAGAGCCCTCGGCCTTCTCAGCCTGAGCACCATGTGTTTCTGGGCTCAGGCGCCTGCTGATGCCTTCTTAAAATTCCACCGGCGGAATGGCATGCAGCCCCAGAGGAATGCCATAAGTATGGTCACACTGCTAGCTCGGGGGATCCAATAATTTTGTGAGTTTTTCCTCTATCCTGATTGGTTCAATACACAGGGGGCTTACAAATCCCACTTCTGGGGGTCAATATCCTGCCCGGCGTGGCAGATTGGTTCAGCTCAGCTTCTCACTAGCACGCCTTGTTCAACGAACAGAGGAAGGGCCTTGATGAATGGCTGGTTAGAATCTGATTAGAATCAGCTGATTAGGTGTGTTGGAGTGGTTGTAGAGCACATGTGTATATACAGACTGAGGGATTGAAAACCCCTGATTCAATGTGTTGAAAACCTCACAGCAATATGAAACGCGTAAGCTATGGCTGTCTAACCAGAAGTGTTTTGTTTTGTCTCTCTGTGTCTGTCTGTCTGTCTGCTCTCAGGAGGGCTTTGTCATACCAGATGCTGAGTCGGAGGACCAGGAGGAATTCTAAGACTGGATGCAACTTTTAATACCCCCTCCCTCATCTCCCCACCCACCTCAACCCCACTCCGCAATCAGCAACAACTACACCCCCCACCCAACCCAGCCTGACCCCCGCCCCTCCCCCTCCACCTCCCCTCTACCCAAGACAACCAGATCATGTTATGCATTTGGTTTCTGGATGGACTCGATATAACAAAAAGAAAAGCAAATGTTTTTGTCTAGTAAAATCACGTTGAAATCAGTCAAGTTTGAAGTACCTCCTCTGAAGGCCCCCTGGGTCTTCCTTTGGCCTGAGTCAGCGGAAGCTACGCTGGAAGGCGGCGTCCATGTTGGTGTGTTTGGGTCCAGAAGAGTGAGCTGTCCGTTTGTCTGCTTGTCTGTAAGATTCCGCTTCTTTGTTTTTTATTCTTTTCCCTTTTTCTATTTGTTTTTTGTTTTTACTTTTCTTTTTTTACCCCCCCCCCCCCCCACACACACACACACATGTTACACACACACTTTTGTCTGTTCCGGAAATTGGAGTACAAGTTCATTGGCACCTACACTCACTACTTTTGTACATGTATTTCTTCTGTTTACTTGTTTGTTTTCTAAATTATCACTCTTTGCCACATTTTTTTTGTTTGTTGTTTTTTTGTGGATACTTGTCTTATTTGTCTTGTCCTTATTGTCAATAGAGAAAGGGTTTTAGATGTGCTCAATATGTGGTTCAAATGTACTTCACTAACCAGTTCAGTCCACTCCAAACCTCGTTTTCTTTTCACATTTCTCTCATTTGGTCTCATCTGATTTGAAGATGAACCTTATTTAATGTGCCATTCTTTATTCCAGAAAAGTGGCTTTTATTTGAAGCCTACAGGGAAATGTACACCTGACCTATGGTGGCTACCACCCTCAGTCAACAGCATCACAGTAACATGCTGATATTTAATGCTGTGCTGAAGAAACATGTTACAGTTACAATCTCATGGTGGAATACTTGTAGCGTGATTGGTTTTTGTTTTTGTTTTTGTTTTTCTCATGTCTTTGGGATGTTGGGAGGCATATGCACCGTCAATGCCAGCCGCTCCCTGGTCCAAGCTCCACAGCCATCCCAGATTACCCACTTTGGTCGTTGGCGTTTCTATAATTCGTCCACATGCAGGGATCAAACATCACAAGATGTTTGGCCTCTTGTGTCAAAGCAAAAGGTGACCGTGACAAAGTCTTTGCTATATATTTTTCTTTTAATTTCATTTGACATTTCCATTTCTTGATTTGTGGGGAATTCGATTTTAACACTACGGTTTTGGGTTTGAGCCCATTTTGATGATGTAGACACTACTAACAGGACAGGTCTGTAGGCCCAGAACACTGACCACAAATAGAACTGCCAGTCTCTGTACAAGGCGGGTCAGAGATTTTATACGTTTTATGAATTGCCTTATTCTTAATACATTTTTCTTAAATCCTTTTCATAAACCTTCATAGATGTGACTTTGATGTACTCTTGTTTTTTGGCAAATGTTTGTAATAACTATTTAAAGTATTGTAATTTAGCTCTTATTGTTATTATTATTATTTTGCTGCTCTGAAATAATAAAAAAAACAAAAAACATCTAGAGAATCTGGCAGTAGCTTGAGTGTTTTAGGCAGGGTTGCGATCAGTTGAATTTTCAATTCAGTCTATTCAGGAATTCAATGACAATATGGAAATTATTAAATGAGTTGTCATTAAACTGAAAATGAGAAGCTTTTTATATCAAAACGTTTTTTCCGTTCTTGAATGGTAAATTCAAATTGACTGAATTGAAATCCAATTGGACCCCATCCCTGATTTTAGTCCGTTACTGACTTCCAGTCTTCCATGCAACGCTCTGGGATAAAAGGCGGAGATGTTTTCTACAGTCATGGTGCATCTGGCTTCCTGAACCTTTTACTGGACCTAACTGGTGCCACAGACTGTTGGCTGAAACGCCTCGTTAGAAATGACTCTGAAAGAATTAGAACAACATACATAGTCCATAGCCACTCTGCTCATAGACCGTGTAAGGTAATGTGTACTGTATAGACGTAGGAAAATAATGGCATCCCATGGGATCCTGTGAGCTGCTGAGCTTGGTATGTGTGTGTTCTTAAAGGGGTTTCTGGGGAGGTGAGCTGCCTCCTCTGTGAGCTGCAGGTGAAGGTTGTTTGACAATGGCAGGGTATTTCAGTATCTGGTACCTTCTAGGCCTTTGATACTGACAGGGCAATGAAGAAAGTTTGAATGTCATGCAAAAAATACCTTACAAATGGCTCTTGATGCCTTGGGTAGTCCTCTTTTAAAATATATTTTTTGTTTTCATATTATCTATAAGTTGGCTTTTTTAAGGACCACAATACTAATACCATTCATGACATTTTGCCGGTTACTTAGCCTACCACTTCCAAAACAAAATTTTCCAGAATGTATTGATTTGGGACATGCATGTATGTATGTATGTATGTATGTTTTTGACACTCCTAGATAATCATTGTGTCGATGTTTGCTGAATGACCATTCATTTGATCAGAGCAACAGCTTGGATAAGTTTACTGTCTCTTGTTCTAAAGCACATCTATCTACCTTGTTGTTTTATGACTAAACAACGCTGTTTGTTTGTCGGTTGATTGTATGGGTCATGCCAAGACAAATCTTGTTTAAGAAAAATCTAATAACTATTTGTGAAGTGCATTAGGTATGCAATGAGGGGAGTGACAGCCTCTCAGTGGCCTCTTTCAATCTGATATTGTGCCAACGTGTGACCTCTGACCTTGATCAATTCCCTGTTACCAGTAGGCATTTTGCTCCCGTGTTTTGTGTTGTATGTTTGTTTGGGATGTTCTGAATGTCGAGTGGTTATTTGGAAGGATGTTACTCTAATGCACACACTGAAAGCAGCCCTTGTAGTATTGGAGGGGTGTAAACAGGTGCTCTCACCACCTCTCCCCTGTGACCCTCAACAATCTGTGCCCAGATTATTGTACACTGTGGGGCCTCTGGCCACCTATGCTCTCCTTTTTGTCAATTTCCATCTCTTTCTCACTCAATAGCTCTCTCAGCTGGAATTTCTCTCTTTTTCTTTTCTAATTTCATTTCTTAAGTCGTATTTGCTGAATCAAGTTTCTTACAAACAATAAAACAGTATTTCCACGTTGATGTTGCTCGTTTTCTTTTTTTTACCGTGTCTTTTTCTTGTGTGAACTGTGCATAAAGAGTGTAGTGAAGATTTCAGTGATAAGGTACAAAAACGGATTCTTTATTCTGTAATAAAGTTAGATTCCAGAGCTCTGACATCACAAAGAGCCTGAGGAATTCTGGAATGATAGTCATTCTGTGAACAGCTCCATTATTGAAAACGTCAAAACAGCCAAACAAAAGCTGATGTTGTGTTAGCCATGGCCACTACTTCAACCAGTGGCAGCAACGCAAACATACCTGTGATAACGAAGGGGTCTTCAGAGACCTGGTAGGTGCATCCACCATGGTGGAACTGATATATGTTACTATCTCAAAGGAGGGAGTTACAGTGTTTTTTAATCAATCATTTTGTCAACATTTAACTATTTCTAAATTGGTGTAAACCACAAACCGCCTTTGTTTTCAGCCCTCCCACAGATGGAGACAAACAGAAACCAAGTGGACCTCAGGTACCTACGCCTACTTTAGCCAGAGAGACTGTTGTCCCCCTCTGTTTTAACGTCTGACCTTGTTATATTCTTGATCGATGTTTTTGGCCAGTGGTTAGGCTGTATTCTGTGTAGATGTGGGTAGATCAGGTCCATGGTGATGTTCTGGTAGATGTTGGTAGATCAGGTCCATGGTGATGTTCTGGTAGATGTGGGTAGATCAGGTCCATGGTGATGTTCTGGTAGATGTGGGTAGATCAGGTCCATGGTGATGTTCTGGTAGATGTGGGTAGATCAGGTCCATGGTGATGTTCTGGTAGATGTGGGTAGATCAGGTCCATGGTGATGTTCTGGTAGATGTGGGTAGATCAGGTCCATGGTGATGTTCTGTTAGATGTGGGTGGATCAGGTCCATGGTGATGTTCTGGTAGATGTGGGTAGATCAGGTCCATGGTGATGTTCTGTTAGATGTGGGTGGATCAGGTCCATGGTGATGTTCTGGTAGATGTGGGTGGATCAGGTCCATGGTGATGTTCTGGCCCCTCCTGTGTAGCCCAGCGGGGAGAGCCCTGATGAGGAGGGCCAGAAGAAGAACCAGGGCCGCGTTGAGGACCAGATCAACGACCAGCACCTCCGCCGCATCGAAGCCATGTTCCATGAGGCTGACACTGATGGGGGCGGAGGTGAGGAGGTCCCCTCTCTAGAGCTTTCCTCTCTTCTCATCCATATGACCCCTCTCTCTCTCTCTCTCTTCTCATCCATATGTCCCCTCTCTCTCTCTCTCTTCTCATCCATATGTCCCCTCTCTCTCTTTCTCTTCTCATCCATATGTCCCCTCTCTCTCTCTCTTCTCATCCATATGACCCCTCTCTCTCTCTCTCTTCTCATCCATATGACCCCTCTCTCTCTCTTCTCATCCATATGACCCCTCTCTCTCTCTCTTCTCATCCATATGACCCCTCTCTCTCTCTTCTCATCCATATGACCCCTCTCTCTCTCTTCTCATCCATATGACCCCTCTCTCTCTCTCTTCTCATCCATATGACCTCTCTCTCTCTTCTCATCCATATGACCCCTCTCTCTCTCTTCTCATCCATATGACCTCACTCTTTCTTTTCTCAAGGACTGGATATGGACGAGTTTCGCGAGGCGATCAAGAAGATCATGGGTGACGTTGACGATGAAGATCTGGACATCATCTTCATGAAGGTGGACACCAACTGCGACGGCAGTGTGGACTGGGTGGGTGTCCGTGTGTGTGTGTGTGTGTGTGTGTGTGTGAGAGAGAGAGCATGGAAGTGTACATCTCCTATACACTTACTCTACTAGAGAGTGAGAGAAAGAGTGAGAGAGAGAGAGTGAGAGAGAGAGAGAGTGAGAGGGAGGGAGGGAGAGAGAGAGAGTGTGAGAGTGAGAGAGAGAGTTCGCTTTCTTTTCGGTTCGGTTTAGGTTTGCTGTCCTGTAGCCACGTGCGTGAGTGGATGTGTTTGACTCTAAATGAGGCTGAAACCTTGTCATCCTCGGAGCACAACACAAAGCCTGCCCTCAGTTTATTTGTTCTGACACTGCATTGGTTTGTGGTCGTTGCCTTATCAACAAAGGCCTTGCTATGTTGAGGGAGTGGGGAGGTGGGGGTGGGATGTGGGGGG
>NC_137676.1:35185605-35198859 GCF_963989245.1 Nansenia antarctica
CGTGCAGGCTTGCAATCACACACACACACACGCACACACGCACACACACACACATACACACACACACACACACACACACACACACACACACACACACATACAGTATTTTACCTTCGTCTTGTTTTCTTCATTATTTCTTTGTGTTCTTTTTCTCTCTTTCTCTCTCTATATATATATCTCCCTCCCTCCCTGACTCCCTCCTTCCCTCTGACCAAGGCCCTGCACAATAACTGGTGCTTTCAGATCCGCTTCCTGCCTGAGCTGAACGCTATCGCCACCTGCTGTGCGTCGGACCAAACTGCCATGGTGCTCACCACCGTGCCCCATTCTCAGAAGGCCAAAGTCCAGTACGCTCCCCCTCTCTGCTCTGCCCCTCACCTCCCACTGCTCACCTCCTCACCCAGGGCCCCTCCACACTATATTGATGAAGTCCATATCCCTATTTTCACTACAAAGATTAAAGTTTCCTATGGAGCTTTTGTTTTTTCAAATCATGCATAACAACCTTTATTTTTCTGGATGTAGTTAAAAATCCACAGTATGGAATTTTAGATTAAACTTTATTGTCATTGCAGGGTACCAAGTACCAGACAACGAAATGCAGTATATGTTTTGGGATTTTGGATATGAATACCGATTTTGTTGGCTTATATAACATGTTGTTGTCTATCTCTCTCATGATCTCTGTATCGTCCATCGCAGCCATTCAGCGTTTCATCTGAGGAAAGGAATCCTCTGCTTTGACTACTCTCCTGAGTTCAACAAGCTGGGTAAGAGGTTGGTCTGGGGCGAGTCCTCTTCAACACAGGCATGGCCTATCCCATCTCCCCTTACCCTGCCACCCCCCTCTCCCCCTGGACATTGCTGTCTTAATTGTTCCCTGTTCGTTTACTCTGTGTTCTAGGTGCTCATGTTGTTTCTATGTTTTCTGTTTTTCCCATACTGTCAGTGTCTTTGAGCCCCGGAAAAACGCTATATAAATACAATTAATTATTATTATGATTATTATTATTTTTTAATATATTGTGTTTGTTTACGTTGAATCCAAGCATGTATGTGTTGTGTTTCGGAATGTAGAGGAAATTTAGCAACTCTGGCAGGACAATGGAAGGAGATAAAAATGCTAGTTAAACTAGTTAAAGCCAACCTTTTTGTCAGGCTGTAGCCTTCCTCAGGGTTTGGTGTTTTGGGCAGCTGATGTTAAGGTCATGTGACCCTGTCTCTCAGTGACCGGGGGCTTCGACTGCATCGTAAGGATCTGGAACCCTTACGTGACCAACTGTGCCACGTCCCAGCTGAAGGGCCACTCCAACGCCGTCACACACATCGTGGTCAACGGCAGGGACAACAGGATCATCAGCATCTCCAAGGACAAGGTCTGGAGCAGGTCACATGTCTCTGTCCGGTCTGGAGCAGGTCACATTACTCTGTCAGGTCTGGAGCAGGTCACATGACTCTGTCAGGTCTGGAGCAGGTCACATGACTCTGTCAGGTCTGGAGCAGGTCACATGACTCTGTCAGGTCTGGAGCAGGTCACATGACTCTGTCAGGGTCTGAAGCAGGTCACATGTCTCTGTCAGGTCTGGAGCAGGTCACATGACTGTCAGGGAGGCAGATACAGTCTCCATTTTTGAAATCTAGGCTCACATTTTAACTTGGCCTTCTCCTAATTTCCCCACCCCAATTTCTATTTTTTAAATATTATGTTATTTTATTATTATTATTATTATTATTATTTATTATTTTCTTTATTGATATTTCTAATCATCCTGTTTTTGGTTCTCTTTTAATCAATTGTATTGATTTATTTTGTCTTTTATCTGTGTTCTGTGTTAAGATCATGTTTAATTTGAATCCAAATCAATTGAAACACTTGAACATCTGACCTAATCACTGCTAAGTGATCCCTCATTCATCTCACGATTAATTCCAAGTGGAAAGGTCAACAAGAACTGCATCAAATTCAATAAGTGGATAGAAAAAATTAATTCAATAAACGATTAATTTAATAAATCAATGACCTTTGATGGAAGACAGACCCTGGCTTGATTTCACATCGTCTACATAATCACACAGCAACGCTTTGTTTTCCTCACCCAAGTGTTCTTAGTCTGTCTATCCTATTCTCCATGTTGGAAATATTGCCACCATGTTCCATCAACTTTCTAACGCCCCCCCCCCCCCTCTCCCCGGCCTATCAGAATGTGCGTGTGTGGGACCTCCAGGACTGTGCCTGTCTGCAGAACATCAAGCCCGGGAACGTGGACATGGGCCGCCTCCCCATCTCCAGCGTCCACTACAACATCGACACCAACATGCTGGTCATCGCCACCTTCCTGGTAGGCCTCCTTCCTGGTAGACCACCTTCCTGGTACACCACCCTCCTGGTAGACCACCTCCTGGTAGACCACCTCCTGGTAGACCTCCTTCCTGGTAGACCTTGTCGTGTATTCTTATTGATTATGAATCAAAGAACAGTTAGTTTAAGACAATTTAATCAGTTACAGGCAGATTCATACATTACATGCGTTCTCCATGGACCTCGGGTGGGAAGAGAGCGCTCTCTGTCCCTCTCTCCCCGTTCCGCTCCAGAGGGGAGGGGCCAGCGTGCATGTGTGTCCCTGCCCAACCCCCAAAGGTCCCTGCTGGTCATCTGTGTCCCTGCATGCCCTGGCATGTGTGTGTGTCTAAAACATACCACATATTCATACATAGATCATACATACTACAGAAATATACGACACATCCCCCCTCGGACCACCCAGAGGGTGTTCCGAAACTAAACTACCATAAAACAAAAACAAAAACACAAAACCCCACAAAACATCCATTTTTTAAAATAAAATTAAAAATTAAAAAATAAACAACAACAGACAGAAAAACTACACCAACACACAACACAAGAAGCACAATAACACAGACCAACCCAGGACCAGTATTAGGAACCAAAGATATCATAAACAAAAAATAAAAAACAACCAATAATAAAAAGAATTTTGAAAATAACAATCACAATTAAACTAAACACAGTTCATCATGCACAAATCAATACAGAAACTTCCAACGACCGATGTTTTCTTTGTCCTTGAAGCGTCAGGGTCAGAGGTTACTAGCACTTGTACCCAGTTGGAGAACAGCCTTTACCGCTGTCTCAGATTGATAACACTTTCATAGTCAGCAGCTTCCATTTTCGTTGCGCTAGGAACAGAACCTCTTTCCTATCTTTGCATAACCACTACATCACTTCTCAACTGACATCAATCCCATACGATATAGAAATAAACAAACAATACACAAATAATGACATTCAGTTATCATAACACATAATTCTCCAACAGTAAGCATAGGACAAAGGGAATGCATTAATGCATAGATCTTCACCTCAGGTGAGGACTAGTCTTCTGAAAAGTTCATTAACGTGGACTGAGTGACTGATTTTCCAAAAACAGTCAATGAGGCCCTGTCTCCTAAGAAAGTCAAAAATCATGTCTGCTATAATAGGTGCTCCTATCTTGGCAAAATAAGTTTCCCATGCCCCTAAGACCGTTTCCAGCCATGCTATCATCTGCTGTCCATTCCCGTCGTTCCCTTTGATCTGCTGCTTCACTACCCTATTCATAGTCTTTAATCTTTTCCTAACTGGTCGTCGTCCGTCAGTGTCATTGAGGTTAAGGCAGCCGCCTGGTCCCCTCCCACGCTGATCAAGGTCTGGGGAGTCGCCCTCAGCATCATCTGAAGCATGGTGCAGGCACTCGCCAGCATCCCCAGTAGCACAGGTGTCCAGGCTTTGGACACCCCCAGGCTGGACCTCCAGACTGTCAACACTCTCTGCTTCGTTGGTTTCTGGTTCATTGGCATCTGGACAGCTTTCCACTGTCCCCTCGGTTTCAGGCACTGCCGGTAATGTCACTGGCTGTAACACTGGCATTGCCACTGGCTCTGGCAACACCACAGCATCTCCTCGTAGCTCCTCCTTCTCAGGTTCTCTGGGGACCTCGGCACCTGTTGGCACAACATCCTGCCTACTCTGTACATCCACCCCCCTGTCCACCACCCGTGGCCCTATTGGGGTAGGGATATGCCCAGACACCACTGGTGTACCCACTCTGATGTTGTTTCTCCAACAGACCCCACATTGACCTAAAGCATGGTCAATCTGTTCCATCAAATATGGACTCCAAAACCCATATTTCTTGGTGATCTTGCGTCTTACCTCCCCCCTAGCCACATGTGCTAATCCATGAGCTTCCTGTATTAACATGCCTAATAAATCTGAGGGTGCTACAACCAACCCCTCATGATTCCTCCATAGACCTGTGTCATCCTGACTTGCCCCCCTTGCTAGCCAAACGCTCTTGTCTAACGTAGTTACTCTACTCTGTAACATCAATAAATCCTCAAGTGTGACCATGCCCTGTAATTGCTTTTCATGTGTGACCAGAAGACCTTTACCTGCCTTGTCTGCTCCTGTAATGGCTTTGGCTGCATCCTCTGCAGCCCTGTTACCTTGTGTGACATGTGATGAGTCAGACCTGTGTGTGGCACACTTCACTATAGCTAATTCCTTTGGCTTCATCATGGCTTGTAACAGCTTCATGATCTGTGCGTGATGCTGTATAGGCGTACCATCAGTTCTCTTAAAACCCCGCCCCCTCCATACAGCTCCATTAAAATGACAAACATTATGTGCATAGGCAGAGTCGGTGTACACTGTCACTCTCCGTCCGGTTCCCAAGTTGCATGCTTCTGTGAGGGCAATCAATTCAGCCAACTGAGCCGAGCAAGGCTGAGGAACTGCCTCAGCCTGTTCTACAATAAACTTTGAATTCTGTGCTTTAACTAAGGAATACCCAGCGCACAACGTTTCTCCTACCCCGTAACAAGACCCATCAACCCAATATTCTATATCAGCTCCCTTTAAAGGCAAAGCTTGTAGGTCTGTTCTATGCTTAATCACTCTGGCTGTCGATGGAATCTGAACACCGGATGGCACCGTCACCTGACAGCCGTTAGGTGTGCATTTTACTGTACAGTTCAATTGGCATAGAGCATCTCTCCCTAGCAGCCCTGTTGGCGTGTGTTCTGACACAAGTGTTGACAGAGTTGCTCTCTGTCCCTTGTACTCTAAGTCTACAAGCTCAGTTGTAGGAATCAGCTGTTTAATTCCCTCAAATCCGATTGTCTTCACATATTCTCTAGACATAGGGAGGTGCGTGGCGCCTTCAGGCTTCTGTGTCACCACCAGCTGGCACCTCCCACTCGGATCTTCCGGGCACCCCTATAGGCCAGCTGCTGGGCCTCCGTAAGGGTTCATCACTCCTGGAGCAGGTGTACTAGGAGGCCAATATCCTCCTCCTTGGCTCCCCCCTGCGCCCCCCTGGGGCCTGTTGCAGCAGGCACAGGCTAGATGTCCATTCTGGTCGCATTGGCATGGTTCTAGCATCTCCTTCCCTGCTGCTGTCCATCCCCCTGGTGGTGGTCCTTGGCCAGGCTGTGTGTACATCTGGTATGGAACCGCTTGCACCCCTGGTGGCCCTTGTGGGTATGGATACCCCCCTTGTGGCCCCTGTGGGTAGGACTGGTAAGTAGCAGGATACCCCCCTTGTGGCCCCTGTGAGTAGGACTGGTAAGTAGCAGTCTGCACTCCAGGTGGCTGTTGCTGTGGGGCTAAAGCCTGCACTCCCTCTATGTTCCTCTCGCTTTCAGTCAATTGCAAATGAGTCAATATTCTGAGGGATTCTTCGTCTCGTGCCTTCTGTATCTGAATGTTCTTTCGATATAACTCAACTTGATGAGCTACGTGGTCTATATAAACAGCTTTGTTCATGTGTCGTAGCCCCACCACTTCTGCTAGCTTATCCTTAACTGGGGTAGGAAGCCCTTCTTGTATTTTTTCCCTGATTATGGATTTTTCTAAGGGGTTATCTTCAGCGTCTTTCCCTGTCACACTTCTCCATTGAGAGTGCATACGGGCAATATAACCCCTGGGATTCTCATCCCCCCCCAGTGGCTTCACAATGATATTGTCTGGGTGAATGTGAGTAGGGTAGGTCTCTCTGATTGCTTTCCACAGCCTGCCTCTGTTTGCTGCGAAGAGCTCTGGATCATAAACTGATGTATTGATATATCTATGAAGTCCTGCCTTCATCAATATTTCCTGCATTGTATCCAATCCTGCAATAAAAGCTAAGAGTCTTTTCAGGTCTCCCATCGCGGCCTGCGTTCCTGTCAGTATCACGTCGACCTCTCGCGTCCACGAATGTCCTCCCTCTTGAAGAACTGGGAGTTTCTCGATCACTTCAGACAAATCTGTATGATGCCACGGATGATATTCCATCTTGTTACCCCGAATCAGCACTGGACAGTTCTTTAATGTATTTGATGACATTCGGTGACAATCTCCCTCTTTCTCCGGGCGTCTTCTCCCACCTTTCCTTTCGGCTGTGGCTATCATCTTCCTGACCTGCGCGTTGTAGCCTCCATCTGCATTGTCGTCATCACTTGAGTCTGCACTGCCATCTTCGCTGTCATCTTCCTCGTCACTCCTGTCGTCCCCTTTTCCCCTTGGCTCCTTCTTCTTCTTCTGGGAATGATCCTCCAGTGCCTTAGCATATGGAGGGGGACTGGAGGCAGAACACAGGTCTAGGGATGAAATGTTCAGTTTCTGTTCCAGTGTCCTGGCCAATTCTTTTTTCTTTTCCGGTTCCATCTGAGCTATTTTCTGTCCCTCTACCTTAAATAGATCTAAAATAGCTAACTCTAACTTGCGTTTCTCTGATCTAATCTTTCCTCTTTGATGTGCTTTGTGCCCATTGATAAGTATCTCCAATGTTGCAATTAATTGTAAATTAATGCTGCCCTCTTTCGGCCACGGCTGTTCAATGTATGCCCAACGGCTATTCCATTTCGTAGACATTTTGCTAATTTCCCTAACAAGAGGATTCATTTTTTCCACTACAGCCATAGGGGATAACGTAGCCAACATTCCACGATGTTCCCTAATATCTTTTAACAGCTTCGTGGAATTCGACCCCATTCTACTTTGCTCAATATGCTGACAATATTCTATATTAGATAAGGTGTACGCTTCTTACAACCCACCTTATTTTGTCTTGTTTGCTAAACAAATGCTAGTCCAATATAACTGTATTAACCATCCCCACAAAAACCCTGCAACTTCAGAATAACAGACTTGCCTCTTGTGTATGTCAGTGCAGTATTAACTTAAATCTAATAGCTGTGTAAGTACTTTATACTTAAATGTGTTTCCTAATTGTTTATGAATATGTGTCACTTGATTACTCATTCAATACTAATTACAGTTCTGGTCAACACAATTATTAAAACACAAAGGCTGATCAACACCTAAGTATTCACCGATCCACAAAAACCCTTTTACTGCTCAACTATCAAATATGTACTATTCTGCTATTCCTTAATCAAACACTGTGGAAATGACCTAACTAAAATAAAATATGTAAATTACAAATATTAATTACAACCTGTAAATAAATCGACTTGTTATTTGGAAAAGAATGAATGATTAATTAGAATTATTCATTGACACTTCATTGATGCAAACCTGTGAAGTCATTCAGCTATTTATCAAAATATCAAAAAAGGAATGATTATCATTAGATTATCACAAAACAATTGATCAAAGTTTTGTGAAATAGATAATGAATGATCTGAATAATTAATTCAACCAATTAGTAATTAATTAAATTAATTAAAGTAATTTAATATAGAACAATCATTTAAAAACATCAATCTATGAGTGATCTCTACAGATCTCTCGTCAACATTCTATGCAAGCAGGCAGGGCCGTTTTATTGGGGTCTGTGACCCTGCTGTGATTCTGCTCAGGGAAAGCAGCCTTGTCTAGGCTCACGCACAAATTGCCTCATATGCTTTGAATCTAACCTAAAGTCACAATCTATCTTTACTTTTAACAAACTATGACAAATATCTTTAAACTACTTTAAATCCCCCGATGATCAATCCACTATCTTTCTATCTTTGAATCACTACAATGTATTCACGTTTCCCACACAGAGATGGCCTCTGTGTGTGTCCTTCCCCAAGGACAAAGAAAAATGGCGTCTAAGAATGGACTCTCTGACACACTGCAAATGGCGTCTAAATGCAAATGGCGTCTAAACTCCGCCGACAGTACACTGCAAATGGCCGCCCACACAATGGCGTCCTCTCACACAGACAAAGAGTAATGGCGTCTACAGTTCTGCTCATATGTTTTTCACTGCTACAATAATGCTCTTTCACATATCTTACAAAATAGACTTCATAATCCACCCACACTCCAACACATAAACACAACCTCACCGAATTTTACACAGACACACACGATATTCCAATACCGTACAAACAAACCTTACCATCAAACACTATATTTTACAAAAAACGGGCTTCCAAGTCCGGCTCTCACCACCCACCCATCAAAGATTATGAAAAGTTTGCTTCTATTCCAACAAGATTACCGTTACACAGATTCTTTTGACTATAACTTATCTGAGATTTACAGTTTATTTTAAACACACCAATCGACTAGAGAGAGATCTCTGCAGAAAATCTACCTTCTTCGTTAGATTAAAGTTTGCAAAATACTGTAAATTAAGTTATATTATCTCCTGGCTAGCTCGCCATTACTGTCGTGTATTCTTATTGATTATGAATCAAAGAACAGTTAGTTTAAGACAATTTAATCAGTTACAGGCAGATTCATACATTACATGCGTTCTCCATGGACCTCGGGTGGGAAGAGAGCGCTCTCTGTCCCTCTCTCCCCGTTCCGCTCCAGAGGGGAGGGGCCAGCGTGCATGTGTGTCCCTGCCCAACCCCCAAAGGTCCCTGCTGGTCATCTGTGTCCCTGCATGCCCTGGCATGTGTGTGTGTCTAAAACATACCACATATTCATACATAGATCATACATACTACAGAAATATACGACAACCTCCTTCCTGGTAGACCTCCTTCCTGTTAGACCTCCTTCCTGGTACACCACCTTCCTGTTAGACCACCTCCTGGTACACCACCTTCCTGTTAGACCACCTTCCTGTTAGACCACCTTCCTGGTAGACCACCTTCCTGGTACACCACCTTCCTGGTAGACCACCTCCTGGTAGACCTCCTTCCTGGTAGACCTCCTTCCTGGTAGACCTCCTTCCTGGTAGGCCTCCTTCCTGGTACACCACCTTCCTGGTAGACCTCCTTCCTGGTACACCACCTTCCTGGTAGACCTCCTTCCTGGTAGACCTCCTTCCTGGTAGACCTCCTTCCCGCCTGGCTTCTTCAGTGTAGATACTGAGGCTAAGGGTGGAGGGACAGACCAGAGGAGGGGCTCATTGGATTGCATGGAAAACGGATATTCCTACCTGTATTGAATTGAATTTACTTGAATTGAATATAACTTTATTGTCCACCAAGGTGAAAAAAACGAAAAAAAAAACAACACAAGAATCCAGAAGGCAACCAGCACGACATAAAACACAAACAGGCATAGACAGGGTTGCACATTAGAAACACATCAAAACAGTTCATGTCTGTGGCTTCCATCTTGTTGGTCACTTTGCAGAATTAAGGATGCTAATGGAACTTGGGATGAAGGACTTCTTGAATATATTTCTAGTTGCCAGGGGTTGTATGGGTGTGTGCACCTTAGCTGTCCCTTCCTACTGTCAGTTGTGTTTATAATTATAAACTTTATTTTGTCAGGTCTTACATCCTATGTTTTTAATATGTTACTGTTGTTTTATCCTGAGACCGAGTACTCATTTTATTTGATTCAAGTTTTATTGTTGTAAGTCGCTTTGGACAAAGGCGTCTGCTAAATGCCCTAAATGTAAATGTAATGTAAATGTAAATGTAAATGTAAATGCAGATAGGGGTTCTCCATGGGATGTTGGACGATTTGGACACTCTTCACAAGCTGAAGACGTCACATGAACAGCCTCTGTGCACCGCCCTCTACAACACCAACTTCAAACAGGTGAGCTGGGTGCAGTACCCCTCCCACACAGCAGGTGGCTCTCGGTCCTCAGTGTTCAGGTCAACTGTAGGCTCACAGCTCTAATCACACCAGACTCACAGCTCTAGTCACACCAGACTCACAGCTCTAGTCACACCAGACTCAGTAGGTTTATACGGCTGTGTTCAAAGTCGGGGGATGGGCTCATTGTAATGCATAGAATCGAATGCATTATTATTATACATGTTTTTTTTTACCTTTATTTCACCAGATAAAATCAATTGAGAACCAATTTTCATGTACAATGATGATCTGGCCAAGAGGCCCCGGCAAGAATAAAAACTAACTATAAACAGAAATACACTGGGTCAACACAAAACAATACATACACTGGGTCACTGGGTCAACACAAAACAATACATACAATACTGAGAGTCAGTAACACTATGATGGACAGAGAGAGGGGAGAGCAGAAGAGGTACAAACAAGGTCCTGCTCTGACCCACCTGAACCCCTTTCCTCTCCTCTCCTCCCCTCCCCCTCCCCTCTCCTCTCCTCTCCTCTTCTCTCCCCTCCCCTCCTCCTCTCCTCTCCTCTCCTCTCCTCTCCCCTCCTCTCCCCTCCCCTCCTCTCTTCTCCTCTCCCCTCCCATCCCCACCCATCCCCACCCCACCCCTCCTCTCCTCTCCTCTCCCCATCTCCTCTCCTCTCCTCTCCTGCCCCCCCTCCTCCACCCCTCCTCTCCTCCTCCTACCCAGGTGGTCAGTGGTTGTCACAGAGGTGTGGTGAGTGTGTGGGACATCCTGACGGGGGAGAAGGTGATGCAGTTCCAGACGTCTCCGGGGGAGAAGGCCGTGGAGGTCACCGCCATGACCTTCGACGGGCCCAAGCGCCGCCTCATCACGGGGTCCGAGGACGGAACGCTGCGTTTGTGGAACTTCAACAACGGGGCGCTGCTGCTCACGCTCCCCCTACTGGATGGCAATGAGGTACTGCACCATAAATGACTAGAAAAATTAAAACTGTACCCCAAACAAGCCTGAGTGGAACGTACACATAGTGTATGTATGTAGCTTTTACCAGCGCATCAGGGGAGGCTGGTGGAGGTAGACATTGGAGGACGGGCTCATTGTAACGCACGGAATGGAATGAGTATTCATCCATTCCATGCAGTACTATGAGCCCGTCCTCCGATTTCTACCTCCACCAGCCTCCCCTGCTGTGTAGATGGGTTCTAGTTTCTACCATCTTGGTTGGACCTTTGGGTTATGGTGGTGTACGTTGTGGCTGCTCTGTTTCCCAGGTAACAGGCATTATCTACATCAACCAAAGAATCTATGTGTCAGGCTGGAGCAAGAGGGTCATGTGGTACTTGTGAGTACTCCTCCTATAGACACTGTGTGTGTGTGTGTGTGTGTGTGTGTGTGTGTGTGTGTGTGTGTGTGTGTGGTGTGATAGTGTGTGTGGCTCAGGCTCCTGTTATAGAGGGTTGTGTTGTGGGTTTTGCCTCCCATAGAGATGTACTGTACAGTGATAGTCTGTCTGCTAAAAGCTCCTCCTATGGAGAGCTGTGTTGCTGTCTTGTTCCAGCCTTGATTTTAATGTCAAATCTTTTACCATGTGTTGTATTAACTACAGTTATGACTATGAGTTATTTTTTTACCCTTATTACAGCATGTGTCCTATGTACCGGTAATATGTGTTTTATCGTGTGTTGGGACCCTGGTAAGCTTTTAAAAACTGCAATAAAAGTTGAAAACGTGGTATCTTGTGAAGAGACGTGCAGGAGGAGGAGGAGGTGGAGTTCCGTGTGTGGAACCAGTACCACTCGGAGGACATCTACTCCATGCACGCCCACGGCAACAAGATGCTGGTGACCGCCTCCTACAGCGGCGACATCATCGTCTGGAACATCGACTCGGGGCGGGCCTCCTGTCGCTTCAACGCCGCTGAGAGCACGAAGCCTCTGCTGCCCAATCGGGTGAGAGGAGGAGGGAAGGGGAGTGTGTGTGGGGTGGGGGGGGTGGGGGGTTAGGGTTGGGGCCGGGGCCAGGTCGTTCCGAATTTCAATCCATTGAGATTTGGGTTCGTGAGTTTGAAACTGACCTTTGTGTGTTCCGACAGGATTCTCCATTCACGATGAATGAATTTCCATTCTCTTCATGCACTGAAATAACTATTGTTTATTATTATAACTTATTATTATTTATACCCCTGAAGGCGATAGTGATCAGATGCTTTTATGGTTCAGAGGAAAAGCGTTTTTATTGACCGATCGTGTAAGAGAATGCTGACTTCTCCCATCCTTCCTTCCTTCCTTCCTTCCTTCCTTCCTCTTCCATCCATCCTCCCTCCCTCTCCTTGGCCCTAGGTGATTGACAGGTCAGCCTTCGACAGATTCGAGGAGTCGGAGTCACAGGGTTCGTTGGACAGTGAGAAGACAGAGTTGTCGGAGGACAGAGAGGCCCCAGCCACAGTGTCCGAGTCCAGACAGGGGGGGGCGCCAGAGGGGCCCAGCGCTCCCCGTCTCCCCTCTCCTCCTCCTCCAGAGCCCCAGGACAGCAGCCAAAGCAGCCCTGAGCTCTCCCAGGTGAACACACTCTGACCCTTGACCTCTGACCTCCCCACTTTCTAGTCTATCCTAGAATTCCTATCCTAGAATTCCTATTCCGCTCCCTACCCTTCTGCCGTAAGTGTGCTTCCGTTCCTTCACCCCCCTTCATATGGATTTAAAAAAGCATTTGGATGAGTGTACGCGCCAACCTGAGGTACGGATATTTCCAGCATCATATTTCAGACATTTCAATACGGTGTGTTTTGAATTCCACGAGGGGTAGAGATCGAGAGCACACTTCAGTAAGAAGTGACGAAAGTTGAAATTCAGAGTAGAAAATTCAGAGTAGACATTCAGAGTAGACATTCAGAGTAGACATTCTGTCCTTTGAGCTTCGACCACCGTTGAGTTCTACGTTTGACCTGACCAGGAAGAGGAGGAGGAGGAAGAGGAGGAGCAAAGTCACAATATGTCGCCAACGCAGCGACGCAAGACCAAGAGACGCACGCCTCGACCTATCAGCGCCCAGGAGCTGGAGAAGCCGAGGCTGGCCGTGGAGAGGTAGACGGCACGTTGCTATGGATACACAGACACAGAGCTAGTCTTAAGGCCAATGCACACAGCGTGCGATTTTGTCGCACGACAACATTCGATTCTCAATTCTTTGAATTATTTCAATTGGTGTGAATGGAGAATCGAATGTTGTCGTGCGATA
>NC_137676.1:35199059-35209059 GCF_963989245.1 Nansenia antarctica
GCTCCTGGAGGGGTCACCTGGACAGAGTGGTCAGTGTGGAGTACGTGGAACGCTTCCGCCTCATCGTCACCGCCAGCCTGGACTGCAACGTGCGTCTGTGGACCATCGCTGGCAGCTACATAGGTGTGACTGTGTGTGTGTGTGTGTGTGTGTGTGTGTGTGTGTGTGTGTGTGTGTGTGTGTGTGTGTTGGTCGTGCGTGCATTGGGCGTGCATGCACATGCACATCACAGTGAGAACATATTTTATTTGGCCCCCGTTACTGTCAAAGTTTCCCATCCCTGTCTTAGATCAACATAGCAGTGTTATGACATCATCAGGGCCCGCGTTCACCAAGCATCTCAGAGTAGAGGTGCTAGTCAAGGTTTAGGTCCCAGCCTGTCCATACTTATTATGATCTAAAAGGCAAACAATGATCCTAGATCAGCACTCCTACTCAGAGAGGCTTGGTGAATAGGCCTACTGGCCTGGCCCTGAACAGATTATGTCAGTGTTAGCTTAGCTTAGCCCTGCTAACTGAGAGTGTTCCCCCAGGCACGTTAGCTTAGCTTAGCTTAGCCCTGCTATCTGAGAGTGTTCCCCCAGGCACGTTAGCTTAGCTTAGCTTAGCCCTGCTAACTGAGAGTGTTCCCCCAGGCACGTTAGCTTAGCTTAGCCCTGCTAACTGAGAGTGTTCCCCCAGGCACGTTAGCTTAGCTTAGCTTAGCCCTGCTAACTGAGAGTGTTCCCCCAGGCACGTTAGCTTAGCTTAGCTTAGCCTTGCTAACTGAGAGTGTTCCCCCAGGCACGTTAGCTTAGCTTAGCTTAGCCTTGCTAACTGAGAGTGTTCCCGCAGGTACGTTTGGTCAGGCCCAGTGGCGTGTTGGGGACCCCAGTGCCTTCCCCTGCGAGCTGCCTGTGGACTTGAGGAGGGTGGGCTCCTGCCAGACCCTCAAAGTACTCAACCAGGGGACACGGCCACACTGGAGGTGAGTCCTTCTGTCCTTCTGTGGAACCCAGAGATTTCGCATTTCTACTGAGAGTGCACTGTTTAAAAACAGTAATAAAAATAAAAATAAAAATACCAAAAAAAACATTGTCAACACACACCTATACATTTGATAGGCACTACAGATGGAAAATATAGCTTTGTGGCAAACTCTGGAGCAATAGCTCCTACTTATGGTATGAATGGTCCCTGGTCAAATAAGCCACAATAATCGTTCATAATTGAATGAGTGCCTGGGGGCCAAAAGGGGCCAAATAATCAAATCCAAGATCATTCCATCAACCTCCCCTCCCTCCTCCCTCCTGTGTGTGTGTGTGTGCCCTCCAAAGCGGTGCCAAGCGTGTCGTGGAGGCCCTGACCCAGCAGAAGCTCCAGCCCTCTGCCATGGAGGAGCTGGAGCCAACAGACCCGCGGGTCGCCAAGTACAGCAGCGACCAGATAGAGCAGACCTGGCAACACTGGCAGGAGAAGGGCAAGCAGGTGGGCTGGGTGTCTCCGTGCCAGACTGTGAGAAATGAAATCTGGTGTGTCTGTGTGTGTGTGTGTGTGTGTGTGTGTGTGTGTGTGTGTGTGTGTGTGTGTTATTTCCTCAGTAGAGGTCAGTGTGTTATTCTAGTGTTCTCCTTGCAGAGTGCTATCCTGGGCCTGGGCTACAAGCAGAAAGTGAGACACCACCTGCCCCCCAATCCTCCCGACCTCCAGGTGCCCTTCAGCAGCCGAGAGCCGGTGAATGGAAACATTACATATTTTTTGAAACGCTCGATTTTTAGGTGGTTGGTTGATTTTGACCTAAATGGACTGTCTCTCTAAGGTTTCCTTCCATGGTGTCTCTTCTAGTTAAGGGTGTACAAGTCGATGCACTGCAGCTCCCTGGTGCCCATCACCCAGCCGCCCGCACCAGAGCTGCTGAAGGAGCAGCAGAAGACCCAGGAGGGGGCGGACGTGACGGCCAAGCAGAAGAGGAACAGCAAACGCGCCCCCCACGTACGCTTCGGCTCAGGCAAAGGCGGCCGCAAGAAGTCCATTGTTCCTAAAAAGCAGGCTAAAGGCAGCAGCGTCGCCTAAGGCCAAGCGTGGTGGAGGAGAGAAGGTTGTGGACTAATGGTCATTGGTCGTTCCCCTGTTCCCTATCTCTCCCAGTTTATGGACCAACTCGCCGTTCTGTGCTCCCTACTGCAATACAATATTGATGTGTTATATTGTTTTGTCTTGACTGTCTTTCCCATTGAGTGTCTTCTGTGTGTGGCTGAGAGCCCTGAGGTAATTCTTAGTTCACAACAACTGACATTGACCCTTGTCAATGATGGACGCACACGCACACACACACACACACACACACACACACGCACACACACACACACACACACACACACACGCGCGCGCACACACACACACGCACGCACACACACACACACACACACACACACACACACACACACACACACACACACACACACACACACACACACACACACACACACCCTCTCTTATGTCCCCACGGTTAGATATATGAAACGTGGAAATAGTATAAGATGAAGAAGATAGAAGATACGATGCGAATGGAGATAATAGACGCGATCACTTTAATGCCCGTCTTTGCTGACAGCGTCATCAACCTACTTGAATATGATTGGACGCTTTCTCCACCCATCGGGATACGATTGGACGCCTTCTCCACCCATCGGGATATGATTGGACGCCTTCCTCACCCGTCAGGGGCCAGATGAAGTTCATCCCTCCGTGCGCCTCGCGTCGTCCCTGCAGTCTCATAAGACAGAGGGTCGGATGAGAGGGGACACAACCTTTATTTACTTCAGGAAAAAACCGGATCCGTTCACATTTCACAAATCGCTGCAGTATGAATGCACTCGTTTTAATAACACGACGAGGCTTTTGAAGAGGCTAATGTAAAGGCAGGCAGACGGCTCCCTCCAGACAGAACGGCCTCTCCTCGCCGTGCCAGTGTGTCTCCTCTGCCAGCCAGCCTGCTAGCCACCAGGCTAGTCACTACAGGGAATCCTGTTAGCCAGCTTGTTGGACACTTCAGCTCTCTGGCTCTCTGTCAGTTGATCTCCGATAGTGGTCTTACAACGGATGCCTTTTGCACACATTGGCCTCACACTTTTGCATTTGCAAATGCAAACGTTTCCAGAGCAGGAGGCTGTGTGTGCTGTTGTATGCGTCCCACAGAACAAGGAAGTGTTTAGGCTAACTCTGCTAGCCAGCTGTGTTGTTGTAGCAGCGCAGTGAGGTGAGGGGGGGGGGTGACCACGGTGGAAGGTTGTCTCACTGACCACGGTCGTGTTTGGAAGGTTGTCTTCTCTGACCATCTGTCGTCCCTTTTATTGCCGGGAGCGAATCGATAGTTCACCTGCTAGGACTCACTGTCACTAAATATACATCTCGGAAAAGAGCCAACATGATTCCGGACAAAGCGCCGAAGGAGGACGTGTTCCACGCCTGCGGGGACCTGAAGAGGGACGCTCACATCCCCAACTTTGAGACCTACAAAGAACTCTACCTGAAGTCAATAGAAAACCCAGATGGTATGTATATCATCATATTTACGGATCCGTATCATAAATATTCGTGCATGCCACTGACAGAATCTCCTCTCAAATGTAGGGTCCGTTCATTGTAAAAGCGTTGTTGTCATGTGTCACGCGTATTAGAGAACGTTGGCTGCACAACATAGTCATGGTTTTCAGTCATTTGCACAAACACCATGTTTGTTTGTTTTTGTCAGTTGTGTTTAAAACACTGTTGAGTTGTTGCGGTAGTGGTTCAAGAAGAACAACATTGATCCTCACATTAAAATTCATTGCCCCCCGAAAATGATTGAACAGTTGTGTGCACCCTGCAGTGGACATCAGTAGCCTGCTCCCTGATGGTGATGTCTGCTGGACAGTACTGTCTGGTCCCTGGTGGTGATGTCTGCTGGACAGTACTGTCTGGTCCCTGGTGGTGATGTCGCTGACAGTACTGTCTGGTCCCTGGTGGTGATGTCTGCTGGACAGTACTGTCTGGTCCCTGGTGGTGATGTCTGCTGGACAGTACTGTCTGGTCCCTGGTGGTGATGTCTGCTGGACAGTACTGTCTGGTCCCTGGTGGTGATGTCTGCTGGACAGTACTGTATGGTCCCTAAGAACTGCTTTTTCTCTAAACCTTTGTTCCTACCTCTCGTCAGAATTCTGGGCTGACCTCGCTAAAGACTTCTTCTGGAAGTCGAAACACACGGGCCAGTTCCTGGACTACAACTTTGACGTGACCAAGGGAGAGATCTACGTCAAGTTCATGGAAGGTGCCACCACCAACATCTGCTACAATGTCCTAGACCGCAACGTGCACGAGAAGAAGCTGGGGGACAAAGTGGCGTTCTACTGGTATGTGTGTGTGTGTGTGTGTGTGTGTCTGTCTGTGTGTGTGTGTGTGTGTGTCTGTCTGTGTGTGTGTCTGTCTGTGTGTGTGTGTGTGTGTGTGTGTGTGAGTGTATTAGTGAATATCTCTGGCTGTGTGTGTTTTTATCTCTGCATCCGTATATGTGTCTGTCAAGGCCGGTGGGGGGGGGTTGTACGATGTTGTGAAAGCGCGTTCTCTTGTTGACCCATGGGATGCTCCCATGCTTGAGGGGGGGGGCCTCTCTGGAACAATGGAAGGGAATGCTGGGCAGAGGAGTCTTCTACAGTGACCCTTTGTCTGCCTGGCCTCCTTTGAAACGACTGGTGCTCCAGATAGTGTGCTTTTCTCCCCATCTCCTTTGTAAAGCTCACCCCAGGTCAGAGAGAGAGACAGAGAGATAGATGTCACCATGAATGAATAGTGAATGTGAGAAGAGGATATGCCTCTAATGGGGATGCCTGGGTTATTTAGGGACATGTTATTTGTGTGTCGGTATGGGCGGGCTGGACCGAAGGGCTTTGAAGTTTCCAAATATGCTCGACCCCTCGTCCAGTCTGAGTGTCACCTAGACCCCCACGGACACGTATGATACATGCATGCTGCCGGGGACTCCGGCGGCGACATGTTCTGCCTGTTAAGCTGCAATAGGAAGGAAGTCAAATGTTAACCAGCATAGACGTGCAGCCATCATAGTTGTACGTGCGTGTGTGTGTGTGTGTGTGTCGTGTTCTGCAAATTGCGTAACGCATTGTGAGGTAATGCATTCCTTTTTTTTATCAGGAAGATTGTACCACGTGACTGGGCTAGGGCCGTGACTGTGTGTGAGAGACTCGTACATCTCTTACGCTAGGCTAGTTGGAGGAGACCGACCGTTGCCTTTGCAGGAAGAGCGGTTCTAACTAGGGGAAGAATTTATGTCTTGGTGACAGGCTAGTCATTACCATGGTATAAAGTTCACAGATATCTCTTGTGTGACTTTCAAACTTTTAATGTCCGCGTGTCTCCTGTTCAGCTGGAAGGAGGTTAGGCTCTGGCTCCCTGGTCAGTGTTGCTAGATTGGTCTGATGTTTACCAGCCCAATCCGTGCTCAAAATCCTCCCCACGTTGATAAAACTTCCTGACCGACCGCCCCCAGAGGGTGCGGGTGGGCCCCCACACTAGTGCTGTCCCAAACGACTATTTTTCTAACGATTAATCTAGCGATTATTTTATCGATTAGCCGATTAGTCTAACGACTAATTTATCGATAAGTCTAACGATAATTTTTGTACTGTTCGGAAAAAAAAAATAAACGTATTTGTCTCCACCTCACTGCTATAGCTAACGTTACTCTCGCTGCTATGTTATGATTAGCTAAATTGATGCTAACGTAGCATGCGAGCTACGAGCTAGATAACGTACAGTAGGTGCTCGCACCACAATGACAATAGGCTACCGTAGCTAGCCAGCTACATAGCTAACGTTACTAACACCAGAAGACAAGACATACGAACTGTGGTGAGCTACATTGCTTGTGTACCATTAGCTAGTAGCTATCCATTTTCACTCATACACTTAATTGTCTCGCCTGGTAAAATAAAGGTTTAAAAAAAAAAAAAATGCCATTTTGTTTATTTACGACTAACCGACGCATATTACGCAAACCGACGTATTGGCGTAGTCGGTGACGTCGATGACGTCGACTAATCGTAACAGCCCTACCCCACACCTCCACAGCCCTCAGCCTCAGCACTGGGTCACCCCAGGGCTGCGTGCTAAGCCCCATCCTCTACAACCTCTACACCCACGACTTCACCCCCATCCACCCCAGCAACTACATCGTAAAGTTTGCAGACGACACCACCGTGGTGGGATGTATCTCGGGGGGGGACGAGGCGGCGTACAGGGATGAGGTAGAGCAATTGAGCAAGCTGTGCAAGGTTAACAACCTGCTGCTAAACAAGTCAAAGACCCAGGAATTCATCGTAGACTTCAGGAGGAAAAAGTCCGAGATCCTGCCCCTGCTCATCGACGGAGAGAGCGTGGAGATAGTCTCAAACCTCCGATTCCTGGGACACAACATGCGGGATGACCTGGCCTGGAAGGACAACACTAAAGGCACCATCAAGAGGGCACAACAGCGGCTATACACCCTGAGATGCCTCAAGAAACAACACAGCAAGCAGGAGATGCTGGTGGCCTTCTACCACGGCGCAGTGGAAGAGTATCCTCACCTTCGGCATCTCCAACTGGTACCACAGCTGCACGGCAGCGGAGAGAAGCGATCTACAGAGAGTCGTGAGAACAGCACAGAGGATCACCGGCGCCCCCCTCCCCTCTCTGGAGGAGCTGTACAAAACACGCTGTCTCAGGAGGGCCTCCAAGATCTCCAAGGACCCGACCCACCCTGGGCACGAACACTTTGTCAAGCTGCCCTCGAACAGGAGGTACAGGACCCCGGCCGCTAAGACAAACAGACTGAAGGACAGCTTCTACCACAGGGCCGTCAAGGCCCTGAACACAGAAAAGGCCTAAGTTCTGGGCCCAGGACAGTCCGGACGGATTGTATGGCAGCTAGTGCTGAGGCACAAACATGTACATTTTCAAGCCTGCAAACTGTGACACTTTAAAATAATGTGAAAAAAAACTTTCTTGTGAAATATGACAACCCTAGTTGACTATCTGTGCAGTATAGTACAGTGGATTGTGTACATAGCCTCTATTGATGTAAACCAGCTCCTTACCTTCTTGTGATTTTATGCATCTATGCTTTTTCCAAAATGTGTTTCTTTTTCCTTTCCTAAACACCAGGGGAGCCTCCCCTCCTAAATTTCGTTGTTTGGTACCTGTACTGTAGCAATGACAAATAAAGTCTATCTATCTATCTATCTATCTATCTATCTATCTATCTAAAAACCAGCCTCAATTGGGCTGGAAAACCGCCCATCTGGCAACACTGTCCCTGGTCTCTCCCACAGATCGCGTCTGTCCCACCGCTTCACGGGCGGTCGTCTTGCTGACGTCCTTCACGCTAGTTCGCTCAACTGAACGTGACGTGTCCTTTTCTGTACCAAGTTCTACTTTCAGACTGGTGTTGTGAAAGTGTGTGTAGTCTCTGTGGTGTGATGCAGGTCTAGGGTATACGTTATAAATCAAGAGCCTCTTGATGTTTACTCCATATTCCACGGACAGAGCGCCCCTCCAGCAACCCTCCAGTGGTCCAACTGAAGCAATGTTCAGAAATCGAGGACGTGTTGCTTAGTTGGCAGCAGCCTGTTTGTAGCTAACTTCCTCCTGGATTAGATTAGATTAGATTAGATTAAACTTTATTGTCATTGCAATAAAGTACCAGACAACGAAATGCAGTTTAGCATCTAACCAGAAGTCCAAATAGTGATATAACACATGATATAAAAACATGACAGTGATAGGTACAGTATGGTTGTTACAGTTATGAGCTATGTACAGTTCTGGTATGGATGGATGGGTGTTCTGGTGCGGTGTGAGGGTTGTGTTGCTGGCTGAGGGCCCGTTCCTGCCTCTCCTCTGGAACAGTAGTGGTGGTGGAGTTGTTTGTCGTCTGGGTTCTGACTGTGTGTTTGACACCCTGCCCTGGAGAGTTGAAAGTGTGTTTTCCAGCTGAGTATTTATAGGACTCTTTGACTCTGTGTGTGTTCGTGCTCCTTCTCTATTTATGTTTTGTGTTTTGTGTATGTCTCTCTCTCTCTCTCTCTCTGTTTGTGAGATCCTCTGCATGAGACGTGTGTGTGTGTGCGCGTGTGAGAATGTTGTGTGTATGCTAGCCATGCTTACTGTCTCCATAGGGGTGGAACCTGCTTGGATGACCTCCACAGTCCTGCAGCTGTGTTGGACTCTGCCAAAGAGCCAAAGAAACCTCAGAAACCATAAAGGGCCCACTAAGCAGCCATACTAACTTAAGTATAGCCTAAATGAAAACATCAAATTGGGAAATAAAAAGCAGACTAGAAGACTAGAAGAGCCTTTCATATATGACCTTTGTGTTGGCACTGACGTCCTTGCAGAGATAACGTGGCCACTGTGTTGTTCTGGTATCCTCATTTGATCTATATTTGATATAAACCTACTCTTCATCCCTCCAAGACTAGGGCTGTGAGTGGTGGTGGTTGTTGTCCAGCAATGTGCCTCCTAATCTGTGTTTAATGAAGTCAGTCTAATGTTAGCTGAAAGGCACAGGGTTGTTGCTGTTTAGATGGAACATCATTATCGCATTTTTCATTATTGACATTTCAAGGATGAATACATCAGAATTACATGAGCAGGGGGGGTGCACTGTCGACGTGCGCTTCTAAACGCAAACCTCACAGACACGTTGGCTGGTGTGCATGTCAGCATGTCTGTGAGGTCATGGGAGGAGGGGGGGGGGGGCTTTCCTTCAGCGGCACCCGTGTAACGTTTTAGACTAGAGAACCACTTTTGCAATCTCGAGTTTCGCAATCTGGGCTGTCTTCAACGTTTTAAGGTCGTGTTTTTTAGTACGCCACTTTCAGCGATTGATAGGGCCGGGCGGTCACGCTGACGGTGTGTGCTGAAGGACCGGGCTTTGATAACACCGGAGGCGCGTCACTCTCGTTTGAACTCACCAGTTGGTGTACTACTACCACACACATCTAACAGCCTCCCAGGTACAGTTAGTGTACTACTACCACACATCTAACAACCTTCCAGGGACAGGGTACAGAGGTTGCCTGTGTCCACAGGGGCGGCTGTGGCGCAGGAGGTTGAGCTGGCGTCTAATGATCACAAGGTTGGCAGATCGGCGGCAGCTTGCCACCATTGGTGTGTGAATGTGTGTGTGAATGGGTGAATGAGAGGCCGTTGTAAAGCACTTTGGATAAAGGCGCTATATGTCAGTCCATTTTATTTACCACAGAGAACGTACCATACCTGTTTGGGGCAGCGGTAACCTTGAGGTTAGAGGGGCCGGCTAGCAGGAGGGAGGCAGGGAGGGAGAGGCATATGGCCTTGAGCAAGGCACCTCGCCCCTAATTGCTCCAGGGGTACTGGCTATGGCTGACCATGTGCCCTAGAGCAAAAACAACACCACATTCCAACTAGTGTTGCACGATATACCGGTACCAACGATATACCGCGGTGCCAAAATGTCACAGTGCCTACTATACCATAAGCTTTATACAACGGTACTACCGTGGAATACTATACTACCGGTACCAGCGGGGCAACTCATAACACTTTCGGCTGCGTTCGTCAATTCGCTCCGAGAGCGCCGGAGCGCACACTGGGTGCAACGTCACAGAGCGACCGATTCGTTTGATTGGACGAGAGGCGTTCCGCGAGTGCGGGTCAGATTTCCAGAGCGAATTGACGAACGCAGCCTTTTTCGCGACTACCCATCGCGTTAGCTTTGTCGGCTAACAGGTTAGCAACCTCAAACGTTGTTCCTATGGTTCCTGCGAGCTCAGTGGGCATTAACTAGAAAATTAAAACCACTGAGTTTTCTTAAGTTGAGTTAAGTCTTGAGCTACAGTTTGGAAGTAGCCCTCTATTTTTTTGATATGCCAGTGTTTGCTTTTACTTTTCAAGTTCGTGAAAAAGACCCCACAGACGGACAGACATACAGACACAGAAAGACAGA
>NC_137676.1:35214059-35221559 GCF_963989245.1 Nansenia antarctica
ACTCTCTCTCTCCCCCCCCACTCTTTTCCTTCTCTACATTAACATTCTCTCTCCCATATCTACTCTCACTCTCTCTTCCTCTCCCTCTCTCTCTCTCTCTCTCTCTTGCGCTCTCTCTCCCTCCCTCCTTCCCCCCCCCTCCCTCCCTCTCTCTCTCCCTCTCTCTCTCCCTCCCGCAGGGGTTTCCCAGTGGGGAGGTGTATCATGCTGAAGCACCTGTCTAAGGAGGTGGAGGTGGCCCCCCTGGGCTCCCAGTCTCCCCCGGCCAAGAGGCCCTGTCCTGACCTGCAGGTGAGACAGCCAGGCCTGCAGGTGGCGCTCTCACCACCTCACTGTCTGTCTGTCTGTCCGTCTCTCTGCTCTTCCCCCTCTTTGTATCTGTTTGTCTCTGCCTGTCTGTCTGTCGATTTTCTCTCTCTCTCTGTATGTCTGTCTGTCTGTCTGTCTCTCTCTGTCTCTATAAATGACATTAATGTCTGAAATGTCACCTCACTGTATACACCCCAGGTCCCTCCCCTTTAACATAATTTGTTTCCCCTGTAATGTTAACCCCCTACTATGTATGTATGTATGTATAAATATGTATGCATCTCCAAAGAACAGTCAGTGCTTTGCTTCATCCCCTGGTGTTATACAGTATAGAAGGTTAGTAAAGTGTAGACCCTAGTCCCTTGCCAAAGTCCATTACAGCGCCCCCCCCCCCCCCCCCCCCCCTCTCTATTTTTGTTTCTGTAATAACTGCTCCATTAACCCCTGCTGTCCCTCCTACCAGGACAAACACAAAGACAGAGTAAAGAAAACCCGTCCTGTCCCTCAGGTATTGACCAGACCTCCCTCCTCCGCTTCTCTCTTCTCTCGTGTCTCTTTTTTCCTTTGTTTAACACCACGTTTGTCTGGTTTGGTCCTTGGCGGTGTGATCTGGGGTGGGGTGGGGTGTGGTGGGGCGAGGGGGGGGCGTAGATCCTGTGTTCCAACTGCTGTCTCTCTCAAAATGTGTGTGGTCTCGCCATCACCGTTCCTCTCACACACACACACCACGGTAGATGTCAGGGGTCCCTTAACCTCATACTTTTCAATTTACATTTGACACCCAAATATAGTCGTATATTACGATTGGGGATTTGTTCCCGAGAATGTGTTCAGAGTCATTTGTGGGAAACAGCAGGTGACGGACCCCTGTACGTACCCTGTAGGCTCTGGTGGGTCAGCGTCTGTCTCGTCCCCACCGGGGGGGGGGGGTTTCCTGACTGTACACACACATCCATCTGGTGGTGCTGAAATACATCTAGATCACTGGCTGAAACCCACCTCCCTACAGCTGACTCCTGTCACTGCACGCACACATACACACACGCATACATACACACACATACGCACACACACACACACACACACACACACACACACACACACACACACACAGAGAGACACACACACACGCACAGCCTGCCACTTGCTTGATTGTTATTGGTTGATTAACTGGCCCGTCAGTTGAGAATGTTTTATGTTTTATCTCTGGGAGCTGCTCAGCTGACCCTGGGTCAGGATACACACCATACCCTACCTCTAGGAGTACCACATCTCATTGGCCAGGCCCATAGAGTGACCTATGACCTCTGACCCTGAGAACAGCATTCTGGGATGCTCATTATTAGTAGGGGTGTGCCGTGAGCTCTGCCAAAACCATGACTCATTATACAGATGTTTTGTTTTTGGAGCATTTAACATTTTCCAGATATGATATGATGATTGTACTGGACTAGAGCGTTGTGTTGTACGACACACATACCGTCCTCTGAAACATTAACCGTGAGGAACAGTTTGTGAGGAGGAGCAGTGACAGGCCATCGCTGAGATGAGGTACTGAACCACTTGCGCAGCTCAGTAGCGTTCTAAACCCCCCACCCTATCATTTTCAAGCATTGAGTCAAACTCCCGCTTGTCCGATCACGAGTACCATCCCATTAACACTAGAGCAGCCGTGCCTTTTTGACCTACTATTAGAGCCGCCTCGGCGATCAAATGACCTTAGTCTTTACAATGGGAAGCTGCTACTTACGCACAGAGACCACAAGTTGGCGCCTCTTGTAAATTAGCTTGCCTCCTACACAGAAAAACTGCAAAACAGCTTCATACTAGCTTATCCTGATGTGATTTTGAAAATGTAAGGATACTGGGTGGTACAACGCACATATCTAGGAAAAGTCATGAAAGAAGGGTCCTGAAATTTGATGGAGTGCAAAGATATAAAACATTTTTTACTCACAGGGTCAAAATGACCCCCCCCCCACCCATGGCTGCTCTAGTGTTAAGAGTATCCAGTCCTCGTTAACGGACACAAGCACGGATGGGAGTGTTAACGAGACGGCTCACACCCCTACTAATCACAGGACTGGGAACTCTGGAAGTTACAAACCTCGTCTGTAACTTCTCTCACCACTGCTTTCACAGCGACCGTGCTTCCAACGCTCACACTGTAACACTCTGCATCTCTTTCTTTCTTGCTTTCTTTCTTTCTTTCTTTCGTTGGTTGGTTTGTTCTCTCCTCTCGTAGCCGGTCTGAGCTGCATGTTTGGTTTGAACTAACAGTCTCACTCCAGTCCTGTGGGTGGCGCTCCATTAACTGTGCTTCCTGTAACTCTTAATAAGAGTGCTCGTTCAGGCTTGGCTGGTGTGACATGTTGTTGTGACGAGTTTAGATGTGTTGGAGATATGTGTCCTTACCTCTCCTTTATAGTTACACACTGTGGGTTGATGTAACCGTTCCTTTTCTGAAAGGCTGCGAACATACGCAAAAACTGATTTGTCTGTGTGTGTGTGTGTGTGTGTGTGTGTGTGTGTGTGCAGGTGCCCTGGAACCCTGAGGTGGACCTGTGCTGGCACACCCTGGTGTGTGGTGTGTCTGAGGAGTGTGAGCCAGAGTGGTGCGGGTCCGAGGACCCCCTCTTCATCCTCTACACCAGCGGCTCCACGGGGAAGCCCAAGGTACACACACACACACACACACACACACACACACTTACGCTCTTCCCCCACTTTGTATCTCTCTCTGTGTCTGTCTGTCCTTCTGTTTGTTCTTGTGTCTCTCTCTGTACATCGTAAGGTCTCTCTTCCTTTTCATTTGTGTGTCTCTGTCTGTCTCTCTCTCGCTTTCTCTCTGTCTCTCTCTGTGTCTCTCTCTCTGTGTCTCTCTCTCTCTCTGTCTCTCTCACTCTGTCTCTCTCTCTCATTCTTTCTCCTTTGCTCTCTAGGCGTTCTGTTTTACGGCTCCTTTAATTGTTAGTCAGTTCTGTCAGCCTTTATATCCACCTCCAGCATACTGAGGTACGTTACACACACCCTCACCACCGATGCACCCTGACTCCCGGGCCTTGACTTGCCTTCTCTTAACCCCTCCCTCCAGGGTGTCCTCCACACAGTCAGTGGCTACATGCTGTACACCGCCACCACCTTCAAGCTGGTGTTTGACTACCAGGCGGAGGACGTGTACTGGTGCACGGCAGACATCGGCTGGATCACGGGTCACTCCTACATCACCTACGGCCCGCTGGCCAACGGGGCCACCAGCGTCCTGGTGAGTAGACGACGATGATGATGATGATACAGGACTCGCGTACTGGTGCAGAGAGGAGGAAGAGGGGGCGCTTAGGTGGCGTAACGGGTTAAGTGTGGGTTAACTGCAGGGTTCCTGGTTCGATTCCGGCCGTGGACGTATCCTGCATGTCATCCCTTCTCTCTCTCTCTCTCTCTCTCTTTTTAAAATTATATTTATTGGCATTTCGTTCTTTTTCTCACCCATCCTTCCCTTTCTAAATCTTTACGGTATCTGTCAATAAAAGGAAAAATATGGTTCTGTAGGGTAAACGTATCGTACTGTTCCTTTCCAGGGGTCTGTTGCTTCGAAAGCTTTGTTGCCAAAGTAGAACTTATATTTCTCCCTATAACCAAAGTCACGAGAGAGAGAGAGAGTAATGGTTGTGAAGTCGAACGTTTGCGGGTCGATCTTCGTGGCGTGAGCCAGAGAAATGTGTTTAAGAAACTCTCTAATATACACCTGGCCCTGGACATGAATCATTAAATAACATAAAATAAAACATTATCTCATGACATATAAATAACCCAAAACATCAGATGAAACATTAATCCTGAAATATAAATATAATTCAAAAGCATTAAACATGAATCATCCAAAACAAAAGTTAAAAGTAAAAAGGGCTAGAACACATGGGAGGAGCGGGCCCGGTGTGTCAAAGTGAGGTCCACAACATCTTTAACCCCCGAGCTTTCAGGAAACTCACCCCTGGATGTGTATTTCTATAGAGAGGAAGGCAGTAAAATGTTGTGAAACGTGAAGATAGCAGCGTTTCTACGAAGTTATGGGCTAAACAATAGTCCACAGTCCACTGTGCCATACGGGAAAGAGAATTTAGGCCAAACTTTATTTTTTTACTGCAAATGTCACCCCCCATAAAGGGGTTATTATAAATAAAGTCAAGTGGATCAAACAAAGCAGCCTTTGTAAATACGTTGGGAGCTGCGTTTCCTCCTGCTGGGAAGTCGTCGTTCATTAACAGGCTTGTCTTTGAAGTCAGGATATGGTGGCATACTTGATTTTTATTTTATGATTTTTATCAATGTATTATTTTTTTTTCAACACCTTGCCCCCCATGTCATTGTGCGTGGGTGTGTGTGTCTTGGCGCGCGCGTGTGTGTGTGTGTTTGATGTGTGTGTGTTTAATGTGCGTGTGTGTGTGTGTGTTTTGATGTGTGTGTGTTTAATGTGCGTGGGTGTGTGTTTAATGTGTGTGTTTGATGTGTGTGTGTTTAATGTACGTGTGTGTGTGTGTGTGTGTGTGTGTGTGTGTGTGTGTGTGTGTGTGCAGTTCGAGGGCCTGCCCACCTACCCAGACGTGAGTCGCATGTGGGAGATCGTGGACAAGTACCACGTCTCCAAGTTCTACACCGCCCCCACCGCCATCAGGCTGCTCATGAAGTACGGCAGCGAACCCGTCCAGAAGTGAGTCTCTTCCCCCCCTCCCCCCCCCCCTTCCCTCCCCTCTCCTCTTCCCCCCAGTCTCATCCCGCGTTCCTCACCTGGATGGCATCGCTGGGATCTCTCAGGACAACTCCTCTATGATGTCTACCCCCCTTCCCCCCCCCCCCCCCCACACACACACACACACTTCTACCATGTATGCGGGGCCTTTACACTTTCGCAAGTCTGCATCTGCTGACGCTTCTGCGTTCGCTCCTGTGTGTGTGTCTGCGGCTGTTGTCTGCCAAGTTAACCCCCTCTTCCCTCCCTCACTCCCTCTCTTCCCTCTCTTCCCCCTCTCTCCCCAACCCCCCCCCCCCATTCCCTCCATCCCTCTCTTCCCCCTCCCCCCCCCCCCCCCATTCCCTCCATCCCTCTCTTCCCCCTCTCCCCCCCCCCCCCCCCTCCCTCCAGGTTCAAGCGTGAGTCTCTGAAGGTGCTGGGCACGGTGGGGGAGCCCATCAACCCGGAGGCGTGGCAGTGGTACTACACGGTGGTGGGGGAGCGCAGGTGCCCCGTGGTGGACACCTTCTGGCAGACAGAGACCGTCAGTACCCCCCCCCCTCCCCCTACCACCACACACACACTGCTACAGCACGTTATTACAAACATGATTAGGATTATTATTGTTGTTACTGTTATTCCTGTTGAACAGATCAACACAGTCAAAACAAAGCTAAGGAGATGACGTTGTTATTCCCGTGGGGAGATTAGGGATAGTCGCTAGCCAAGCAGTTAGCTCTGATCCGGTCCAGGAACAGGAGCTGGCGTTGTTGTGGTGTGTAACCGTGGCGATAGGCCCCTGGGGATGTTAGAATACGTATGAAGACACTTGAGTTCATATAGGAAATGTGTCTGTGGTGTTATGGAGTCAATGTGTGCGTGTCTGACTAGGAAATGTGTCTGTGGTGTTATGGAGTCAATGTGTGCGTGTCTGACTCTCTCTCTCTCTCTCTCTCTCTATCTCTCTCTCTGACTCTCTCTCTCTGACCTCTCTGTCTCTCTCTCCCTGATCTCTCTCTCTGACCTCTCTCTCTCTCTCACCTCTCTCTCTCTCTCTCTCTCTCTCTCTGACCTCTCTCTCTCTGGTTCTCTCTCTCAGGGAGGCCACGTCCTGACCCCTCTCCCTGCTGCTACACCCATGAAGCCTGGCTCAGCTGTAAGTGTCGCTATGCTCTCTCTCTCTCTGTCTCTGTCTCTCTCTCTGTCTCTCCCTCTCTCTGTCTCTCTCTGTCTCTCCCTCTGTCTGTCTCTCTCTCTCTCTCTCTCTCTCTCTGTAACTCAACTCAACTCAATATCGTCCTGTGTTGATTTATCGTCTCTCTATGTATGTCATATTCACTGTTTGTCTTTCTACGTGGTTCTTTTGTCTGCTGCTGAAAAACACTGTCCCCTAGAGGATGAATAAAGTACTGTACTCTACGGTCCTCTCTGCTCTCATAGCTGCCTATTAATGTGTCTGTTGTCTTGATAAGCGGTTGAGTTTGTCTCATTCCCCCTCTCTTGTACCCCCCCCCCCCCACCAGACATTCCCGTTCTTCGGGGTGGTCCCCGCCATATTGAACGAGTCCGGGGAGGAGCTGGAGGGCCCCAGCGAGGGCTACCTGGTACGAATCTTCTAAACCTTCTACACCTTCTACACCTTCTACACCTTCTAAAAATGGGGACGATATTATTATTCCAAAATGGATTAAGAAAAGCACCCGACTCCCTCCTCTCCTCCGCTGCAGACATTGGTTCCGTCATGGTACCGGGTGGCCCTGGGAGGGCCCTGATAATCCTGGGCGGGGTTCTAATCTCTACACCCCACGAATTAGATCCTCTTTTTATAATCCTTATCCTCAGAATGATTACCCTTACATATGATAATTTTGTCCTTGCTTGACCTTGGTTTAAGTCTCCATCTCTCTTCTAACCCCCCCCTCTCCTTCTCCTCTCCCTCTTTCATCTCCTCAACCCCTCCTCTCCCTCTTTCATCTCGACCTCTCCCTCTCATCTTCTCTTCAACCTTTCCCACCTCTCTCTTCTCCTCCTCTCCCTCCCACCTCTCTCTCTTCTCCTCCTCTCCCTCCCACCTCTCTCTTCTCCTCCTCCCTCATATTCACCTCTCCCTCTCTTATCTCCTCTTCTCCATCCTCCCTCTCTTCTCCCTGTCTTCACTGCTTCCTCTCCCATCGCCACCTCTGCCTCTCTCAATATCCTCCTTCCCTCCTTTCATCTCCACCTCTTCCTCCCTCTCCTCCTCCTCCTCCTCTCCTCAGGTGTTTAAACAGCCGTGGCCTGGGATCATGAGGACAGTTTATGGGAACCACCAGAGGTTTGAAACCGTCTACTTTAAGAAGTTCCCAGGATACTACGTCACTGGCGACGGTAAGACCACCTCCCCTCCCTAAACGTTGCGTAACAGTTGACATTTTTAACGGGATTCTTTTTTGGCTGACAATCAAGATAGCCTCCCCCCTTAG
>NC_137676.1:35224059-35236559 GCF_963989245.1 Nansenia antarctica
AGCACACTAATCCACTAGTGCTATTAGTCGATGAGACCCTCTAATTCTCTAGCTGAATGTTTATTCTCCTACACAGGTAAGATCATGCGCCGCCTGCTGCGTAAGATCGCCTGCAACGAGCGTGACCTGGGCGACGTGTCCACGCTGGCCGACTCCTCCGTCATCGAGCAGCTCTTCCAGAACCGCTGCTGTGGCGCCGTGTGACCGCCGCGCAGCCAGAGGGCGCCAGAGAGCCCCCCCATCCCCCCCGAGGGCTCTGACCGAACACTCAAGACGACCAGGAGAAATCAGGGAAGAAGAGGAAGATAATCCCAAGAAGTATAACATGGATAACAGAGTGGAGGACTGATGGTCAACAGAGGGGGTTTAAAGAAACGCCACCACCCCCCCCCCCCCCCCCCTCTCTAGTTCATCAGGAGATGCCGATTTTCCCTGTTATGACTTTCAGTTTATGTACATTAGCTAGATAGAAGAAGAAAAAGAAAAAAAAAGACAGTTCTCTTTTTTTAAATGTTTTTCATTTTATCCGTGTAGAATATTGTCCAGGTTTTCCTTGTTTTTATTTCGTCGTTTTGCTTTTTCGACATAGCACGTCTGTGTGTTTTGCATCCGTTACGCTATGAAAAAGCTTATTTCAACTCTCTCTTGGGTCTTCTAGTGACCAGAGGGGGTTTGTTAGTGTTCATCTCAGTAGTCTGAAATGACTTCCTTTCCTTCACTCCTTTCCTTCATTGGCGTTGATGTGACAGAGCTGGATGGGTGAGAGCAGACTTCCAATAACAATTACCCGCCATGTTGCTCTCACCTATCCTGTGTTGCAAGTGCTCCTCGGAATTAGGAAATTTAGGAACTTTCCTACTTGGCAACAAATATACTTCTGATATCCAGTTTTCCACTCTATCTGAGGGTGCGTTCATAAATACGCTCTGAAATCTGCTTTCAGAGCGCACTGGTTTCAATGTCATGGAGCGCTCTGGAATCAGTTAATTTACAGTAAAAAAGTATTTACAAACTATCGGAACTATCGTTATCGTGTTCACATTAACGTTGACTTTAGCTAGCTTTCTGCTGCTAACTTTAGTGATGTTGACAGTAGATACCCGTTAACTAATGTGGCCATTTTCATCTTTTAAAATTCATGCAAATGAACGTTAATTCATCCCATGTATAAACATGATTATTACCTGTTTTGTTTACAAAATGGGTTACAGCCCAGCTGCTGTCGGCGCTCTCAGAGCGTATTTACGAACGCACCCTGATAGGGAGCTCTATGCAAAGATCCTCTGTTAAATGTTGATGTGAAGCGCCAGGTTTCAGAGGAGCACTTGAACGCACAGTTAAGGTCAGTGTAGAACAGCTGAAGGAGAGGAGGCGAGGGGAGGGAGCCCCTCTAGACGATGGAGACGCAGCCTTCTTACATGTGTTCTACTGTAGACCCGTCTAATCCCAACCTACCGCCCTCCCTGTAGTCTGGCCTAGTGGGATTAGTCATGATTGTATTATCAGAACAGAATACTTAAAACGCAGGACCCAATATAGATGTGGTATTCTTTCCTTTTGTTTATTTTTTATCGTGTGTTCATGTGCCAATAACAGAACATGAGACTGGGTGTTATAATCGTGTTTGTAAAAAAATGAAAAACTTCAAAGAGATCTATTTGATTTGGAGAACTTTTATTTCTTTTCTTTGCTTTTTTGTTACCGTGTCATGCATTTAACTCCTGTTGTTGTTAGGGTGAAGAGAGAAGATGTTTTACGTTTGCAGTTTGACTATTATTTCTGTTGCCCCCCTTTGTATCAAAGTGAAATGCAATTTAACAGTAAATCCACTGACTGTGTGTTGTTGTTGTGGTGGTCATTATTATGTCTCTGTCGTTAGGCGGGTTTGTGTGCTTGTCTTTGTTCATTGTTGCATGGTTTACATGGTTGCATAGTGTCCTGTCTCACTATTCCCCAGCAGGTGGTGCTATTTACACACGCACTGTAATCCTCAGCTTCCTCACCATTCCCCTGTTAGTGTTTCGTGTATCAATTTAGTGAGTTCAATTTCATCGTCTGCATCCATTTCAATCCACCTCATGGTCTCTGATTGTATGTATGTTGGTCTCTAAAGAAGTGGCGCAGTTTGTGAAGAGGGTAGGATGGTGTTCTGGTGGATGGCGTGATTATCCCTGAAACACAACAGGGGTGGTTTCCTGGATCCAGATTCAGCCTGGTCCTGAACTAAAACTCCACTTTCACCTAAAGATATCTATTGAGAGATGTTGTTTTAATCCAGCATTTTGCCTAATCTGTGTCGGGAAAACCAGGCCAATATGTCCCTGATAAACCTTCCTGTGTGTGACAAGTTGTGGACTGTCCACTGCTCCACTTTGTCCCTGGTCGTCTGTTTCTGCTGCCTCTGCAGTATGTTTCCTTCAGGGCCCCAGAGACGTTATTTATGGAATGAGTCTTCAATGTTGTATAATTCCCTCTCTCCTTGGGGCTACTTATTTAGTGAGGCGCCCATTTTTCACCCGATAGCGTCAGAAAATAACAAATGTCTGATTGATTGATTGATTGAAAACTTTATTAGAAGATTTGCAGAAGTAGGTACATGAAAGTACATATTACATACAAGGTCAACTAACAGGATAAAAACCCAAGAAAGCCACTGGCTTATTTCAATTGGGGTCCTTGATTCTCAATTCATCGTTACATGTAAGACAGACAAAAAAAACTAGTACTATCTACAAGATAATACAGACAAATAACTAGTACTATCTACAAGATAAACATACATCCATCATGGGAAGAACAATACAACAAAACATAAGGTATGTACAGCGGGTAGGACAGGTGGGGACATACACCACAGGTGGGGGCGGTGGACAAAACACAAAGTATGTACAGTGGGTAGTTCGGGTCTTTTAATTTGATTTTTGATTTAGAGGGTCCAGTTACGGATTGCAGCCTCCTGTAAATGTTTTTTGAGAGTGGTTTTGAAGGTGGGCAGTGTTTTGCACTCCTTTAAGATTATAGGAAGGGCGTTCCACATTTTTACTGCATAGTTTGCAAACGAGTTTAACCCCTTGTTTGTGGTGCAACGCGGTTGAACGTGGTTCGTGGAGCTTCCTCTGGTATTGTATGTGTGGACGTTGTTCACTTTTTGGAAGTATGTTGACAGGTACTTGGGTGTCTTTGTGGTGTAGCGTATCTTGAAGACCAGGCCCAGTGCAAGCTGCTGCACTCTGTCAACTACTCGTAGCCAATTAAGTCTCTAATCATATTTGACGGTTTGAAGGCATCTAAAGACACAACGCTGTAATTGGTACGATTCTGCTGCGTGTTTGTGTGTTTTTTATGGCTTGTGTAACAACAGTCATCATCCATTGTTTGCTCATGCTGTCCTAGTGCAGCAGATTAAATCAATATTTCATAAGAATCGTTCACTTGGTGATACAAGCACCAAATTTGGCACAAATGATGTCCAGGATGTACTTTCTAAGAAAAGTACGGTTTCCAGCTGAAAATCCAAGATGGCTGCCACTTTTCAAGATGGCCGCCTCATCAGATGCAAAATAACGTTTTTTGGAGTAGAACTTGAATGAACAGAAATGGGTTAATGGTCCAAACATCAAAATGAATGTATCCTTACTGGAACTCAATTGTGTCAATTAAATTCCAATATGGCCCACCAGTTTTCAAGATGGTGGCTATTACGTAACTCAAAATAAGCGTTTTTGGAAGCTGTCTGATCACAGATATTGCATTAAATTGAAGGGCAGCATTCATCACCATTAATTGAGATGATGTGGTCAACCATCTGTCGACATCACTGCTGTGAAACTCACCATGGGGTTCAGTCCACCATGCAGAGAAGAAGCGAGGTCTTGAATTTGAAGTGGGCATTACCTCACTCTTGCCCCTTCTTCGTGATGAGGCACATTCTGTTGCCACAGTGAGGCATTCCATGAACAAAGTCAGGGATGCTATTGCACACCTCAACCCAAACCAGGTTCCCGTGATAACTGCAGACCAGCCTATTTATGCTCTTGCCAAACAAGTCCAGTGGCACTGGCCTGACCTGTAGCCTATGGCGAGGACAAATTTGTTGTAATGTTTGGTGGACTCCACATAGAGATGGCTGCATTCAGATCACTGGGGACCCTGCTTCAGAGTAGTGGGTGGACAGGTGCTCTTGTGGAGGCTGGGGTAGCTTCTTCTGGAAAAGCTGACTCCTTTCTTTCTGCCTCAAGTGTCACAAGAACACGCCTAATGCACCAAGTTACAGCATGTTGTCTCTACATGCTCCGAAAGGAAGCATATGAGTACCATTGTGCAGAGGAGAATGAAGGAGCCCTGAATTTCAGTGACTGGTGTGAGAAACGCAGGGAGGAGAGCCCCCAGTTTCAATTCTGGGAGCTTGTGTTGTCAATGGAATTGGTGGTTTTCTCTTTGGTCAGATCTTTCAGAGAAGCTAACTTCAACTTGTATTGTCAAGCACTGTCTGCTCTAATTCCATTCTTCTTTGCAAACAACAATGTGAACTATGCTCGATGGCTCCCCATCCACCTCAGAGACATGGCGTCTTTGGAGCAAACTCATCCTCAGGTTTTCCATGAATTTCAGCTTGGAAAGTTTGTGGTCCACAAGACTCACAGGGAGTTCTCAGGCTTACCCATTGACCAAGCTCACGAGCAGGCCAATGCAGTTGTTAAAGGTGATGGTGGTGCCATTGGCCTTACAGAGGATCCATCTGCACTGAGGCGGTGGATGGTGTCTGGACCAGAAGTTAGCCAGTTAGTCAACCAGTATGAGTTGGCATCTCAAGTCAAAGAAGCAAACAAAGATGTCAGGCATCATGAGCAGACCAGTCAGTCTCAGAAGTCCTTCACTGACAAGGTCCAAAAGTTGTTTGATGTGATGAAGGATCTGGGCAATCCTTTCCAGGAAGAGTCCAAAGATCTGCTCACATTGGACACAAAAACCATCGCACATCCCAGTGCTGCTGAGCTTGTAAGAACTCACTTTGAGAAAGGTCAAGCTGCCTTCAGAGACTTTTTCAATGGTCTGGGGGATGAGGGTTCCTTCTATAAGCCCATTAAAAAGAACAAAGCCGACTTCTTTCGCCAAGAGGCAGCTGCAGCTTCCAGTGACATGAAGAAGCAGGTACTCAAAGATGACTGTCGTCTGTTCTCGCAGCTTTTTATATCGTGCCAATTACGAGAGTGTGACCTGCTTGAGTTCTTTAAGCATGAGAATCTACCTTTCCCTGCTGCACTGAGTGACACAGGGAAACTCCACTCTGGCCAGAAGTCTCAGCTTTCAAAAATTCTGGAAGCTACCATTTCTCCTCCTGACAAACAACCAGAATGTGATGCCATTATCATTGATGGTTCCTCTCTTGTGCATTCATTGTCTCCTACAACATCAAAGACCTTTGAGGAATATGCTGTCCAGGATGTAGTTCCAAAAATCCAGACCTACTCATCAAAGTATGAGCGAACAGATATCATTTTTGATGTCTGTCCGGGTGTTCTGGTTCTGGGCTTAAATGCCATATTCTATTCAGCTTGGTTGTAAAGCAAGCCATGCTTAACCCGTCGCTAGTTCAAACAGACCGTTAGTAGACTTTAACCAACAAAGAGACACGGAATCAATCATGATTAGTATTTACTTGCAAGGAGGACGAATATGAGGCCTCTCCTGTAGGAAGAGACGCCATATTGGTACTAATTTCTCTCCTGTAAGCCAGTTTATTTATTCTCTCAGAATGGAAAACATGTGGTTCAGTTCTCATACAGAATGGAAAGGAGGAGGCAGTGGTGAACCTATCAGTGTCCTAGAAAAGTGGGGTGATGTTTCAGAACGAATCATTTAAGCAGACGTGGCCGTTGGGCGACCAAAACCTGTTTTCGAATGGGTGAGGAAAAGTTCATGTAAATCTGATAAGCAGGGGAGAGAAGTTTCACAAACAGTGTCCAGAGTACAAAGTACACACAATCATTAACATAGCCCCAGAGACAGGCTGTAACAGAGTTTACACAGTGATACAAGGTTCATATACAGATTCATCATTATGAAAACCTTATTCAACATTATGAAAACCTTATTTCAGCCCTATCATTCCCTGCTGTTTTTCATAATTTATCACGATACAAACATTCTCTCTTTATTCAGGTCGTTTTAACTTTCTTTCATATTTTCTAGTTTAACTGTCATTCAACATTGCCGTACAGATCACAGACATGAATCTCAATTTGGATTAGAGTTTCTCAAATTGGGTTAGGTGCTTAGGTTACAAATATTCCTGAAATCAGTTTGTTAGTCATAGCTTTGAAGCAGGGGAAGACACAACTAACAATCATTTGGTGTCAAGCATCACACATGTTCCTCCTGCTACTGCAGTCGATAGGTCAAGAGTCATTCAGTTCGTAAGGGATGCGTTTACAAATGTCTCTGATTGATAGTTCAGGGTTTCTATGTCATCTTGGGACATTACTGCCCCAGACTGGGTCGTGTGCCTGGACGGGCGTCTCGTTTGGGTCGTCGGGAGGATTTCGTCCCCTCATTTCTAATAGGTAGTGGATCTGAAGAATTCTTCACCGGGTTTGAGACGTAATATTCACTAATGAATAGAACCCCTTTGTAGCCCGGGCTTCCACCACTCCCCGTCGTTCGAGGGAAATAATGTCACCTTCTTTCAATGGCTCTGTGTACTTCTCATATCTCGTTCCGCGATCTTGACAGCGGTTGAGATGCTCAGCAGCACCCCAAATGGTTCAACCCACCGCGGGCTGCCAGTGTTCTCCTTCCATCTCGTCGATGAGGATCTGGTCAGGTTGTATTCTCGATCCTGTAGGGTTAGGTTTCCGGTTCCTGTTTCCTGAAACAGAAATGTCTGGCAGATAATTTGTTCTGGCTATTTCCTGTTTCCTAAATAGCTGTCCACGTGGCCAGTGTGTTTTCCGTTTCTGCCAAATCTGCTTTACATATAACGATGAATTGAGTATCAAAGACCCCAATTGAAATATGTACTTTCATGTCACTTGCTTCTGCAAATCTTCTAATAAAGTTTTCAATCAATCAATCAATACTTCCCTAATGTCGTCTACTATGGGTAGTCTAATCTCCCATTTACTATTTCAAATTCATTAATTTCATTTATTTCATTCATTTCATTCATTCATTCATATCAAACCCATAGGTCTCAATTTTATTGTCATGTGTGTTTCCATTAGAGAAACACTCTTCAATGTCCAGGTGTTTGGACACTGTGTTTGATCAATTCGTTCACGAAATGTGCGCCATTATCACTATATTTTTTTGTTTGTTTTTAAATTGTGTAATTATATACGTGAAAATGTGCGTTAACTCCTGTCAATCATCATTTCCCTGCTTTTTGATACATGTCATCAAAAAGAGACCATGTATCAAATTAGCTGCTGTTTGTAGAGGCTTTGTGGTAATACAATTTTCCCATCTATTCTATCCAAATTCGTATTACTCCCCTGGTCTCTGTTCTGTGGATCAGGAGGGGGTACTAAAAATCCCTCCCTCTCTCTCTCTCTCTCTCTCTGTTTGCTGTTCCATGCCTGTTCTGTGTCCACTCTGACACATAGCCCCCACCCTTGCGCTCCTCTTCTGCCTCAAACGCACACAGTTCATAGTCTCTCTCTCTCTCTCTCTCTCTCTCTCTCTCTCTCTCTCTCTCTCTCCCTCTCTCTCTCTCTCTCCCTCTCTCTCTCCCTCTCTCTCTCTGTCCGTGTCTGTCTGTCTCTCCCTCTCTCTCTCTCTCTGTCTGTCTGTCTCTCTGTCTGTCTCTCTCTCTGTCTGTGTCTCTCTGTCTGTCTGTCTGTCTCCTGTCTGTCTGTCTATTCCTTTCTTTCTGTCTGTCTGTCTCCTGTCTGTCTGTCTATTCCTCGTCTCCTCTCCTCGTCTCCTAGTCTCCTCTACTCCTCTACTAGTCTCCTAGTCTCCTCTACTCCTCTACTAGTCTCCTAGTCTCCTCTACTCCTCTACTAGTCTCCTAGTCTCCTCGTCTCCTCTTGCTTTCTCTCCTTCTCTCTGTCTCTCTGTCTCTGTCTCTCTCTCTTATCTCCCACTCAAACACACACATACACTCTTCAAATAGCCCCCACCCTTTGGCCTTCTCCTCTGCTCTCTCTCTGTCACACACACACTTTCTTATCTCTTACTCAAACACACATTCCCTCTCTCTCTCCTGCTTTCTCCTGCTTTCTCTCCTTCTCTCTCTCTCCTCACCCTCGTCCTTAAACAACTTTAACATTTCTCTCTCTCTTCACTTCTTGCCCTGTCTTTTCTTTTATAGCTGAAACCACTTCCCTGTAGTTTAAACACAACCATACACACGTCTGTGATTAGTTGGGTCCTCTCATTTCTCTCTCTGTTCCTCACTCTCACACTCTCTCACACAGTTCATAGTTTCAGTTCCATTCTTAGTCTGCTGTTTACCTAACACGAAAAGGATATCCATTTATCTTTCAAAGTGGATTCCTTTCGTATGTCAAACTACTCCACAGTCTAATTTCCATTAGTCTACTGTTTACATAGCATAAAAAGATATTCATCTGTCTTTTAAAGTGGATTCTTTTGCATGTCAAACAACTCCTATTTTGTACAATTTAGGATAGATAGACTTATTCATTTCGATTGCAATCTTTCTTTTTCTATTATAATTCACTTTCATTCATATTAGTTTCTATATTTACCGGTCTTTGTTGCTTATGTCTTGGTCTGGATCTCGTCAGCCGTCCTTTTGGAGGAGAAAGGTTCGACATCTAACGTCACCGGCCTGGAGCGAATTTGACGTTCCAGGACTTTCTCCGGGTTCGCTCGATCCCGGGCTGTTGCAACAGACTTCGGTGTGTCGAATCTTCTTCCCCCATCAGATGACCTTGAGATCCGGCTCGACGGACCAAATGTCCGGGTGTTCTGGTTCTGGGCTTAAATGCCATATTCTATTCAGCTTGGTTGTAAAGCAAGCCATGCTTAACCCGTCGCTAGTTCAAACAGACCGTTAGTAGACTTTAACCAACAAAGAGACACGGAATCAATCATGATTAGTATTTACTTGCAAGGAGGACGAATATGAGGCCTCTCCTGTAGGAAGAGACGCCATATTGGTACTAATTTCTCTCCTGTAAGCCAGTTTATTTATTCTCTCAGAATGGAAAACATGTGGTTCAGTTCTCATACAGAATGGAAAGGAGGAGGCAGTGGTGAACCTATCAGTGTCCTAGAAAAGTGGGGTGATGTTTCAGAACGAATCATTTAAGCAGACGTGGCCGTTGGGCGACCAAAACCTGTTTTCGAATGGGTGAGGAAAAGTTCATGTAAATCTGATAAGCAGGGGAGAGAAGTTTCACAAACAGTGTCCAGAGTACAAAGTACACACAATCATTAACATAGCCCCAGAGACAGGCTGTAACAGAGTTTACACAGTGATACAAGGTTCATATACAGATTCATCATTATGAAAACCTTATTCAACATTATGAAAACCTTATTTCAGCCCTATCAATGTCTACTGGACTTCAAGCCTGAAGGCTGAAACTAGGTCAAACAGAGGTATGGGAGGTCGACGAAGAGTGACAGACAAAAACAAACTGCCACCCAACTGGAAAAGCTTCCTGCGAGACAGCAACAACAAGACTGAGCTCTTCATGTTCCTAGCCGACAAGATAGTGACCCTGTGTCCCAACAATGTCATAGTTGTGACCATAGGGGAGCAGGCTCTATCAAACAAGCCCATCAGCCTTGAAGGCTTAAGTCCATGTAACCATGAGGAAGCTGACTCCAGAATCTTCATACATACTCTTCATGCAGCCAAGCAACAGATGAAGTCTGTGTTGATCAAGGCATGCGACACAGATATTCTTGTTGTTGCAGTCAATGTTTTTGCGACTCTTCAGGATGCAGGCTTAGTAAGGCTTTGGGTAGAATTTGGCCAAGGTCAGTCCATTAAGTGGTTGCCTATCCATGACATGGTGCTTTCTCTTGGCCCAGAGAAATCCAGTGGCATGCTGTTCTTTCACGCCTTCACTGGCTGTGATGTTGTGTCAGCTTTTCGTGGCAAAGGCAAAAAAAACGGCATGACAAGCATGGGAGGTTTGCCCTGAAGTGAGCCCTGTCTTCAAAAAGCTCAGTCAGTACCCACCTATCATAGAAGATGCAGACCTCAACATCCTTGAGAAGTTTGTCATCACCATGTATGACAAGCAGAGCACTACAGGCAAGGTTGATGAGGCAAGACTAGAATTATTTGCGCGGAAGCAAAGGTCTTATGATGCCATTCCACCGACAAGCGCATCCCTCGTTCAGCATGTGAAACGGTCTGCCTTCCAAGCTGCCTGCATATGGGGCCAGGCAACAGTGTGCAAAATGCAAATTGAAAGCCCTGCCAACTGGGGCTGGAAAAAAGATGGTGAGGTCTGGCAAGTGGTCTGGACAACCCTTCCACCGATTGTTCAGACGTGTGAGCAGTTGACGAAATGCGGCTGCAAGACTGAATGCAGAGGACGATGCAAATGTTATCGATTCGGCCTGAAGTGTACCCAGTTGTGTGCCTGTGAATGTGAGGACTAAAAGAAGAAACAGCCATGATTGCCAGCCATGTTTTGCTCAGAATTGCACAATGCAGCCTATGCTTGGACATGTTTTCTGTGTTTCCGCTAACTACAGTATAAATTTAAAAATTTAAAAAATACACACAAAAAAAATACAAAATACAAAATACAAAACAAAAAAAACATTGGGGGAGACAAAGACAGCCTCTACGTGGCCTTGCCTACAAGTAGCGTACAGGTCCAATAGCCAAAAGTGAAACTAATGTCTTTAATGCATCTTTTAGGAAATTGCTCAATCATTCTGGTTATTTTGTGTCCTTTTTAAAATGATAAAATAAAATAAATTTGTAGCACTGCTTAAATGCAATATGCGTATTTTGCGTATCGGAAACAACACCAAGAGAGTGTTTTTAGTTTAATTCCCATTTTATCACCATAATATTCAATCATTTTGATATTCTAAATGCAGAATTGGATTTCTCACACTCAAAAACATATTGTAACGATCCTGTATGAGGCCCCATTAACAGCTCCTCCAAGGGAGTTAACTCTCTTGGTCTAATGGTTAGCGCGGCCGTCGGTTATGTGGGAGGTCGGGGTTCGACTCCCGCATGGGGCGAGTTACACTAGAAGATTCCCGTTCGCTACACTGGTGTCAGAAGTGGGATGGAAGGAAGGCCATCGGAGAGGCGTGTCCACGTGATGGACTTGACATAGTGAAGCGTGAGGGCACGCTCTCCCGAACGGTGAGGATAGTGTAACGATCCTGTATGAGGCCCCGTTAACAGCTCCTCCAAGGGAGTTAACTCTCTTGGTCTAATGGTTAGCGCGGCCGTCGGTTATGTGGGAGGTCGGGGTTCGACTCCCGCATGGGGCGAGTTACACTAGAAGATTCCCGTTCGCTACAATATATTTCAATGTATAGGCCATCAAAATAGGATTATTCATTCAAAAACGTTGTTTGAATCCATTTCGAATGGCGGCCATCTTGAAAAATGGTGGCCATTTTGTTTTTTCAAGTGGAAACCGTACTTTTCTGAGAGAGTAGGTCCCAAAGCACTTGTGTGCCAAATTTGGTGCTTGTATCACCAAGCGAACGATTATTTCATTAATCTGCTGCACTAATGAACCGTCTTACTTGCTGGCGGCCAACATTACTCCAGAATGCATAACCAGTAATGATCCTCTCCTACTTCTGTCTTTGCCTCTTAACGATCCTTTTGTGGGAAGAAAAAGCGATCTAAAGTAAAGTCGCAGGTCCCATTGTGTCGATGCTAAGTGAGTTACACACATAAAAAAAAGGAAATTCCACATGAACAGTGATGCTTCGATCGAAGCACGTTTTAGTTCTGTTTATGAAACGGCACAAATCGGCCAGAAAAACATAATCGGCCATGAGAGGACGCCTCCTCTAGGGGGCAGTGTTGCTGAATAAATCGGAACACCGCGTTCTCTCTTTGTTGTGTGTCAGGATCCATGCGCTGCATCTAGGAATACATGACGATTGATTCTCTCGCTTTAAATAGTGTTTGTTTATTGAGTCGTTACCATGAAATGCATACTGATTAGGCACAGAAATACACACATACACACACATACTTATCGATCGAGTACAGAAATATACCCACACACTTTAATATGATGTATACAATGCTGGTGGTCCAGACACATTAACCATCTGCTGTCCATAGGGATGGACAGGAGCTGAATAATTCACGCTGTTTGTGTCTGGGACAGGGCGGTCGTCCAGCAGCATGGGTCAGGACAGGAGTCAGGACATGAACACAGGGCTTGTCCGGCCCACAGGCGGCCCTGTAGCCCCGGCAACGACAACCTATGGACGTCTTCATCTCTCCCCTTCCTCCTCCTCCATCACAAGGCCGTGCGGGGCCGTGGACGGCCCTTAACAAGGCTGTGGTCGTTAATCAC
>NC_137676.1:35246559-35249059 GCF_963989245.1 Nansenia antarctica
AGAGAGAGGGAGCGAGAGAGGGGGGAGAGAGGGTAAGAGAGGGAGGAGAGGGATAGAGAGAGAGAGGGGGGGAGAGAGGGTAAGAGAGGGAGGAGAGGGATAGAGAGAGAGAGGGGGGGAGAGAGGGTAAGAGAGGGAGGAGAGGGATAGAGAGAGAGAGGGGGAGAGAGAGAGGGGGAGAGAGAGAAAGAGGGGGAGAGAGGGTAGGAGAGGGATAGAGAGAGAGAGAGGGGGAGAGAGGGTAGGAGAGGGATAGAGAGAGGGAGAGAGGGTAGGAGAGGGATAGAGAGAGAGGGGGAGAGAGGGATAGAGAGAGAGTGTGTGCTGTGTTGTAGTGGCTTCATATCTCATGTCTCATTTGTCTCTGAAACTTGAAACCGACATGAAGTTCCCTATTACCTCCAGCTTCTCCTCATTAAAGTCCTTGAATAAGTGCGTGTGTGTGTGCATTTGTGTGTATGCGTGGGTGTGTGACTAGAAATCTCACAGTGTGAAGATATCTCACGCCCCTGGCTGCTACATTTGCATTAGCTTCATCCCTCATCCTCATTTCATCTCGATGGGGGAGGGAGGGAGAGGGGGGAGGGAGGGAGGGAGAGGACTGAGGGGGAGGTGTGATGAGGGAGGCTGGGGGGGGAAACAGGGGGAAGGAGGAAGAGGAGGTGCGTTCCATCCAGCAGGTTTCACATCTGCAGGTCTCTGTCATCTGACTTCCTGTCCCCCGGGTGTCAGACATGAACATGGAGCTGCTGATTGGCTGAACCTGCTTAGTGGAGCGACTAATTGGTCTAATTTGGTACACACACACGGCTCAGCTGAAGTGGAGAATATGGTTGTGGTAGAACTGTTTACACTGCAATGTGCGTGTGTGTGCATGTGTGTGTGTGTGTGTGTGTGTGTGTGTTTGTATGCCTGCCTGCATGCATGCGTGTGTGTGTGTGTGTGTGTGTGTGTGTGTGTGTGTAGCCCCCCTAGCCCCTTAGGGCTTTTGTCCTATTTTCCAGCCAGCTATGATCCACATTACCAGGCAATCATACAAACCCCAAGAACAGAAGGTTCTGGACCAGTCCAATTTCTCCCTATCGGGCCCAATTTTCTCTTTATCTGCACATCAGACCCTATAATCTCATAGCGTTTAGAGAACTCCCGATTCAAGATGGTTCTTTGTCATTGTGTCGCACAGCTGGATCTGTGTGTGAACATACAGTGTCTTTAAAAACGTTCCCCTGGAGAGAGAGAGAGAGAGAGAGAGAGAGAGAGAGAGAGAGAGAGAGAGAGAGAGAGAGAGAGAGGGAGAGAGAGAAGGAGGGAGAGAGGCAGATACAGATCTGCTCCCCATGTGGAAGTAGATGCCCCAAGTACTTCACCGCACAATGCCCCCCCCACTTCCATCCACTGGTCGTTTAGAAAACCACCACTGTTTGGACTGCAGTACAGTCGTTAGGAGATAGGGGGCGCTGTGGGTGTTGAAAGCGGACCGCGGCTCTGCTGAGATTGCCTTTGTGTTCCAGTGTTCAAGCAAAGTGTTTTTTTTCTTTCTTGAAAAGCCCTTTCAGTCTAAATGACAGGCTATGAGAACAACCCACCAGTATTTCACTCCCCTGACAGGTAAGTAGAGAGGGGAGCTGGAGGAACGTGAGTGAAGATAACAGCCTTGTTTACTCTGCTTGGGGAAAGTGCTCCCTGCTGACGTCACGCTTTTACCTGCAGCCGTACCTGACCCGTTGACCTCTCAATCACAACTTGTTTGATTCCATCCAACGTACGGGTACACAAGAGTCAAATTCTCTTCAACATTGGCATTGCAGCAAGCTTACACACCATCACAATAACAAGAGTAAAGTAAAAAAGAAGTAAAGTAAGTCAGTCGTCTATTGCTAGCTACATTACAGGGTAAAAAAAACATGATTAAGAACAATAAAATAAGCAAACTGCTGCAATGTTGTTGAAGGTGCCATGCAGGGTGCCATCAAGATCCTTCTGCTTGTTTAGAAAGCTCTCACTGGCACAGCACCAGCATATCTGAAAGATCTTCTGCTAGCATATCAGCCCAATAGAGCTCTCAGGTCTTCTGACGCTGGTTTTCTCTGTGTACCACATGTACAAAAGAAGAGGTTTGGTGAGGCTGCATTCTCATTTTATGCACCCAAATTGTGGAATGCACTGCCAGTTTACATTAGGGATGCAACCTCAGCAAATATGTTCAAGTCAAGACTAAAAACCCATCTTTTTGATATTGCCTTTAAATGACTAAATAATTAAATTAGGATTATATAATGATTAAAGCACTTTGAGCTGCAATGTTTGCAGGCAAAGCGCTATACAAATAAAGTTATTATTATTATTATCTTGGATCAGATGCAGCTGCACCTGACAAGACCTAATGACCTCATGTACCTGACAAGGACCTAATTTTTTCCTGAAAAGGACCTAACATTTTTAGCATTTAGCAGACGCCTTTATCCAAAGCGACTTACAACAAATACATTTGTCGAAGTAA
>NC_137676.1:35251559-35254663 GCF_963989245.1 Nansenia antarctica
CCAACCCTCCTCACAAGTGCTAGGTGACGACTCTCTGGAACACGTCCTCCTCCTCCAGAATTCTCAGGTAGTTATAGGTGATTAAAACATCCTCTGCCTCCCCCCCCCCTTCTCTCTCTCTGCCCCCCCTTTCTCTCTCTCTGTCTCTCTCTCTCTCTTTGTCTCTCTGGGCCCTATTATGCACTTCATAAGTCTTAAGCAATAAGACGAGGCGGTAGATCTAAACTTAAGACGTGGAGGCGTGGTCAAGGCCACTTTGCTATTATGCGTGCGGTAGTGGGCGCCTAAAACCCGGCGCTAAGCCCAGAAATTAGTCATGGGTGTGTTTTGGGCGTCTTCTCAATCAACCCAATCAGCGTGCCAGGTGCCATTCCCTTTAAGAACCGGCTGCGTTGAGTCTTTAGCGCTATGCTATTATGGAAGTCCTAAGAAGGAGGTCAGCGCGCTTCTCTGCAGAAGAAAGTAACAAGCTCGTGCATGAGGTCAAGGCTCGTCAGTTCGCAATCTTTGGAACGGCGCGAAATCCTCCCCGAGCCGAGGTGGTGAAACAGGCGTGGGAAGAAGTAGCAGCGGCCGTGTTTGCGCTCGTGTTTGAAAACGTGCATGAAGTCTAGCGCCTAAGAACTTTTCAAACCACTTCTTAGCGCTAGGCGCAAAGTCAGATCGCATAATAGCAGGGGCGCCTAACGCACTTCATTAACATATGAACACTCCCACAATGAGTAATATATGCACGGGAGTCTTACGTCTTATGTGTGGGCGCCTAGGGACACCGGCATAATAGCAGTAGCGCGTATGAAGCGCATAATAAGGGTGGCGGTAGGTCTTAACCTGGCGGTGCGTCTTAATTAAGACTTAAGACGGCAAGTTAAGAAGTGCATAATAAGGCCCTCTGTCTCTCTCTCTCTGTCTCTCTCTCCGTCTCTCCGTCTCTCTGTCTCTCTGTCTGTCTGTCTGTCTGTCTCTCTCTCTGTCTCTCTCTCTCTCTCTCTCTCTCTCTCTCTCCTACATGCTCTACCAGGCAGCCTCATCTCTCGCCCACAGAAAGCCGTTGTCCAGATGAGAATGGTTTTCTCTGCTTTCAGACAGTGGAGACGGCCGAGGCCACAGGAAGCTGTCTGGGGGGACAGGAGGTTCAGACGGACTTCTTTCATTAAAACCTGTGGAGGGGAAGATGAGTGCGGAGGTGGAGCACGTTATATATGAACCGTTTTGATTGCAGGAGTGAAAATGGGGATGGGGGGGTATAGCCTCTTATAAGGCTGGGAGGTTTGGAATGGAATGTGTGGGTGGGTGTGCGTGTGTGTGTATGTGTGTGTGTCTGTGTGTGTGGGTGGGTGGGTGTGTTTGCGTGTGTGTGTGGGTGTGCATGTGTGTGTTTATTCACATGCTGGATATCTCTATATCTATATCACAGTAATACAAACTTGCCTGTGTGTGTGTGTGTGTGTGTGTGTGTGTGCGCGCCTGCCCACGCGTACTTATCCGTCCTTGTGTGTGCGTGTGCTTGAATGTGTGTGTGTGTGTGTGTGTGTATATATATAATGTTCAGTGCTTCTGTGTACCTGAGTCACTCTCTCTAACTCTGTATCTAGAGTAATAAAACAACACTACAGCAGAATCGCCCACACAACTGCCTTATAAGGCCTGCTGCAGGCTCAGGCTGGTCTGTATGTCTGTATGTGTGTGTGTGTGTGTGTGTGTGTGTGTGTATTTGTATGTGTGTGTGTCTGTGTGTATTTGTATGTGTGTGCGTCTGTGTGTTCATTCTCGTCTCTTCTCTGCCTGGCCTTGTCCCACACCAGTTTCACAGCTATTAATCTACCAGGGCGGCCCGAGTTGTACACACACACACACACACACACACACACACACACACACCATGGCTGCTGCCCACGCTCAGGACCAGAGCTGCTCCCTAACACACCCTCCATAACAGAACAGAAGTCCACATCTCTTGTTCCTGAGTCTATATCTCTTGTTTCCTTTTTAATAGTGGGTCAGATATACGTAGAAGTCAGACACTTGCTGATTGACAGTTGTTGAATACCCCCTGCCTGTTCTGTCCTCCATTCAGACGCTAGTGAATCCTCCATTAGCCCCCTGTCTCTCTGGGTGTTTAACCCCTGGTTCACCCCTGGTTGTGAGGGTGACTTTATGTGGTCCCTGCTTCTCAACAGTCCAGACATTGTGTTGGGGGGATGTGAACATGTCTATTCTGTGTGTATCCTACTGTTCCTTCCCCCGTGCAACAAGTGACAGATACCCTGTGTTCCTATGGCAGACGCGTGGCTTCTTTAGCCCTACATACAGAGGCTGATTGTTGAGTTAATGTCATCTTTACATGGGCTCATTCATAGTGGGTCTGACCCGTGTCTCTGTGTGTGTGTGTGTGTGTGTCCACGTGTGTGTGTGTGTGGTGTGTATGTGTGCATGTGTGTGTGTGTGTGTGTGTCCACGTGTGTGTGTGTGTGCGTGTGTATGTGTGCGTGTGTGTGTGCGTGTGGGTACACATGCCTGTGCATTTGTGTGTGTGCATACGCCCATGTGAGTGTGAGTGTGTTGTTCATTTACCCTCCTAATTCCTGCTAACTGAATCACACACACAACACAGTCTTCTAGCCTTTCTCTCAGCGTTAACACATCCCTGCATTCATGGTTGTACTGTACGCTCTCCAGACGCCCACCGTGTCTCCTAGTCACCCTCCTCTCTGTGCTCCTCACCTCCCAGCGTGTGAAGTCTTAACACAACGGGCAAATATCCTTTGATGGTTTATCCCTGTGAGGTCATTAATATTCCATGAGCTGAGGCCCTATTGTAAATTGAAATTTCGCCTTTGAAAATGCCCACCACGCACCCCTCCCCCTCCCCCCGCCCCGGGGCCAGTCATTAGACGGTGCATTCACTGACCCTCCACAACCCCTCACATTACCTCAGCCTCTCTGTTCTGTGGTCATGGAGCTGAGGAGGCTGGCAGAGGCCGAGAAATCAGAGGACGGAGGCTGGTCCTCCGATTTCTACCTCCACCGGCCTCCCCAGGTGAGGAGATATAGGGCCGGGTGATCATTAGAGTAGCTGCTAAAAAAACCTGCCAACATCCCTA
>NC_137676.1:35254863-35257363 GCF_963989245.1 Nansenia antarctica
CATCTATTTATTTACATTAATTTGGATGTCTCCGTTGATTGTACACCCACTAAAAAAACTGTCAACGCGCGGCTGTAGTGGACGCAGGCAGGGCACTCCGAAAACGTCTCGACACATTTTCAAACAGGCTTTATTTTGATAAACAGACCACATATTGGGAATCTACATGGTTACTTTGGGTAGGATTTTTTATTTTTATTTATTTTTAAGTTGATAAAATGTCCTTGAGATTGAATTAAAAGTCTGTTATATTTGGAATGTTGACCGTGAAACAGGCGTATTCATTTCGAACTGTGATGAGGCTCTACTAATCGTAGCTGTGGTATACGCTCAATATACCACGGCTATGAACCAATCAGATTGCTTGATTTCACCCATCCGTTTTATAAACAGACATTGATCCTGACAGCTCTCTGCTGTAGAAGACATCTCCTGTCCCTGCTGACGGACACCAGCATGGCTTTTAGGAAGACAGCTGAGGAGATATGAAGCCACTATAGCACAGCACAGTGCAATCTCCTCTCTCCCCCCCCCTCTCTCTTCCTCTCTCTCTCTCTCTCTCTCTCTCTCTCTCTCTCTCTCTCTCTCTCTCTCTCTCTTCTATTCAACTATTGATCCATCTGTTAACAGCCCTGCAGCCTTTCTGACTCACCTATGCCTTTCTCTCTAAATAATACAGAAAATAAATCTGCTCATCATCTCTCTCTCTGCTCTCTCTCTCTCTCTCTGCTCACTCTCTGCTCTCCTCACCCCCTCTCTCTCTTTCTCTCTCTCTCTCTCTCTCTTTCTCTTTCTCTCTCTCTCTGCTCTCCTCACCCCCTCTCTCTCTTTCTCTCTCTCTCTCTCTCTCTTTCTCTTTCTCTCTCTCTCTGCTCTCCTCACCCCCTCTCTCTCTCTCTCTCTGCTCTTCTCTACTCTCCTCCCCTCTCTCTCTCTCTGCTCTCTGCTTCCCCTCACCCCCCCCCTCTCTCTCTCTCTCTCCTCTCTCTCCTCTCTCCTCCTATCTGCTCCAGTTTGTGTTTTTTCACATTGACATGTTTATATTTACTTCAGTCAACGGTTGTCGAGAGCCCGCTGTTCGCTAGCGTCTACAGCCCTGGCAGCGTCATCCCCCATCCCTCTCTGAGCTCGCAGCTCACTTTCTCTCTCCCCCTCTCCTTTCATCATCCCCATTTTTCATCCCTCGTTCAATCGATACCCTCACCCGGCCACCGGTTTCTCCGAGGCTTGAGGACATCGGACGACCTTCTTGTTCTGACACAAAGGCGGTTCTACCGTGCGACGCTGGGCGTTGTGTTGACGATACGGTACAGATGAATCACCCCTTGATCTCCCAGCGCTAGCTAACCCACTTTTTCCCTGCTTCCACATCGCCAGGCACATCTCCGGGGGGGGGGGGGGGAGACCCAGTTACCCTGACACACATGTACACGAGGAGCCAGATGGGGGAGGCAGCCAGCTACTGGGGGCGACCACCATGACTCGCTGCTGCAGAGAGAGAGAGAGGGGGGGGGAGAGAGAGAGGGAGGGGGGGGGGCGAGAGAGAGAGAGAGAGGGGGGGGGGGCGAGAGAGAGAGAGAGAGCGAGAGAGGGGGGAGAGAGGGTAAGAGAGGGAGGAGAGGGATAGAGAGAGAGAGGGGGGAGAGAGGGTAAGAGAGGGAGGAGAGGGATAGAGGGGGAGAGAGAGGGTAAGAGAGTGATAGAGAGAGAGAGAGAGGGGGGGAGAGAGAGAAAGAGGGGAGAGAGGGTAGGAGAGGGATAGAGAGAGAGAGAGGGGGAGAGAGGGTAGGAGGAGGGATAGAGAGAGGGTAGGAGAGGGATAGAGAGAGAGGGGGAGAGAGGGATAGAGAGAGAGTGTGTGCTGTGTTGTAGTGGCTTCATATCTCATGTCTCATTTGTCTCTGAAACTTGAAACCGACATGAAGTTCCCTATTACCTCCAGCTTCTCCTCATTAAAGTCCTTGAATAAGTGCGTGTGTGTGTGCATTTGTGTGTATGCGTGGGTGTGTGACTAGAAATCTCACAGTGTGAAGGTATCTCACGCCCCTGGCTGCTACATTTGCATTAGCTTCATCCCTCATCCTCATTTCATCTCGATGGGGGAGGGAGGGAGAGGGGGGAGGGAGGGAGGGAGAGGACTGAGGGGGAGGTGTGATGAGGAGGCTGGGGGGGGAAACAGGGGAAGGAGGAAGAGGAGGTGCGTTCCATCCAGCAGGTTTCACATCTGCAGGTCTCTGTCATCTGACTTCCTGTCCCCCGGGTGTCAGACATGAACATGGAGCTGCTGATTGGCTGAACCTGCTTAGTGGAGCGACTAATTGGTTAATTTTGGTACACACACACGCTCAGCTGAAGTGGAGAATATGGTTGTGGTAGAACTGTTTTACACTGCAATGTGCGTGTGTGTGCATGTGTGTGTGTGTGTGTGTGTTTGTATGCCTGCCTGCATGCATGCGTGTGTGTGTGTGTGTGTAGCCCCCCTAGCCCCTTAGGGCTTTTG
>NC_137676.1:35262363-35294863 GCF_963989245.1 Nansenia antarctica
TAATAGCAGTAGCGCGTATGAAGCGCATAATAAGGGTGGCGGTAGGTCTTAACCTGGCGGTGCGTCTTAATTAAGACTTAAGACGGCAAGTTAAGAAGTGCATAATAAGGCCCTCTGTCTCTCTCTCTCTGTCTCTCTCTCTCTCCGTCTCTCCGTCTCTCTGTCTGTCTGTCTGTCTGTCTCTCTCTCTGTCTCTCTCTCTCTCTCTCTCTCTCTCCTACATGCTCTACCAGGCAGCCTCATCTCTCGCCCACAGAAAGCCGTTGTCCAGATGAGAATGGTTTTCTCTGCTTTCAGACAGTGGAGACGGCCGAGGCCACAGGAAGCTGTCTGGGGGGACAGGAGGTTCAGACGGACTTCTTTCATTAAAACCTGTGGAGGGGAAGATGAGTGCGGAGGTGGAGCACGTTATATATGAACCGTTTTGATTGCAGGAGTGAAAATGGGGATGGGGGGGTATAGCCTCTTATAAGGCTGGGAGGTTTGGAATGGAATGTGTGGGTGGGTGTGCGTGTGTGTATATGTGTGTGTGTGTGTGTGTGGGTGTGTTTGCGTGTGTGTGTGGGTGTGCATGTGTGTGTTTATTCACATGCTGGATATCTCTATATCTATATCACAGTAATACAAACTTGCCTGTGTGTGTGTGTGTGTTTGTGTGTGTGTGTGTGTGTGTGCGCCTGCCCACGTGTACTTATCCGTCCTTGTGTGTGCGTGTGCTTGAATGTGTGTGTGTGTGTGTGTGTGTGTGTGTGTGTGTGTGTGTGTATATATATAATGTTCAGTGCTTCTGTGTACCTGAGTCACTCTCTCTAACTCTGTATCTAGAGTAATAAAACAACACTACAGCAGAATCGCCCACACAACTGCCTTATAAGGCCTGCTGCAGGCTCAGGCTGGTCTGTATGTCTGTATGTGTGTGTGTGTGTGTGTGTGTGTATTTGTATGTGTGTGTGTCTGTGTGTATTTGTATGTGTGTGCGTCTGTGTGTTCATTCTCGTCTCTTCTCTGCCTGGCCTTGTCCCACACCAGTTTCACAGCTATTAATCTACCAGGGCGGCCCGAGTTGTACACACACACACACACACACACACACACACACACACCATGGCTGCTGCCCACGCTCAGGACCAGAGCTGCTCCCTAACACACCCTCCATAACAGAACAGAAGTCCACATCTCTTGTTCCTGAGTCTATATCTCTTGTTTCCTTTTTAATAGTGGGTCAGATATACGTAGAAGTCAGACACTTGCTGATTGACAGTTGTTGAATACCCCCTGCCTGTTCTGTCCTCCATTCAGACGCTAGTGAATCCTCCATTAGCCCCCTGTCTCTCTGGGTGTTTAACCCCTGGTTCACCCCTGGTTGTGAGGGTGACTTTATGTGGTCCCTGCTTCTCAACAGTCCAGACATTGTGTTGGGGGGATGTGAACATGTCTATTCTGTGTGTATCCTACTGTTCCTTCCCCCGTGCAACAAGTGACAGATACCCTGTGTTCCTATGACAGACGCGTGGCTTCTTTAGCCCTACATACAGAGGCTGATTGTTGAGTTAATGTCATCTTTACATGGGCTCATTCATAGTGGATCTGACCCGTGTCTCTGTGTGTGTGTGTGTGTGTCCACGTGTGTGTGTCCACGTGTGTGTGTGTGTGTGTATGTGTGCGTGTGTGTGTGTGTGTGCGTGTGGGTACACATGCCTGTGCATTTGTGTGTGTGCATACGCCCATGTGAGTGTGAGTGTGTTGTTCATTTACCCTCCTTATTCCTGCTAACTGAATCACACACACAACACAGTCTTCTAGCCTTTCTCTCAGCGTTAACACATCCCTGCATTCATGGTTGTACTGTACGCTCTCCAGACGCCCACCGTGTCTCCTAGTCACCCTCCTCTCTGTGCTCCTCACCTCCCAGCGTGTGAAGTCTTAACACAACGGGCAAATATCCTTTGATGGTTTATCCCTGTGAGGTCATTAATATTCCATGAGCTGAGGCCCTATTGTAAATTGAAATTTCGCCTTTGAAAATGCCCACCACGCACCCCCCCCCTCCCCCCGCCCCGGGGCCAGTCATTAGACGGTGCATTCACTGACCCTCCACAACCCCTCACATTACCTCAGCCTCTCTGTTCTGTGGTCATGGAGCTGAGGAGGCTGGCAGAGGCCGAGAAATCAGAGGACGGAGGCTGGTCCTCCGATTTCTACCTCCACCGGCCTCCCCAGGTGAGGAGATATAGGGCCGGGTGATCATTAGAGTAGCTGCTAAAAAAAACTGCCAACATCCCTACAGTGAATACACTGAGGGGAGAAGGAAAACCCCCAGAGAGATTATTTCTATTCATAGAAACACTGCTGCTGCACACTGGTTCAGACAGAGCGTGGTTCATGTTGACTAAGTTGACGTCTTTAGGTGATTCCCCCCAACAGTGTTTCCTCTACAATTCAAGGCACAGAGCCGCTGCTGACACCACAACGCTCGGACATTCCAACATGTGGAACGGAACAAACTGCTCCCTGGGAAATATCAAAAAAAATAAAATAATCTGGAAGCAACCGATGTGATTGCTGCTGTCAGGTCACGGCATAACAAGAACATTTGGAGTTGTTTGGTTTCCCATGATTTTGCAGTCCCCCCCTCCGCAGGAAACAACATCTGTCTGCAGTGGCGAGAGTGGGTGTTACGCTGGGGTGTTAAACAGCAATATTATGAGTCCCTCCTCCGCCCTGAGGGAGAGGAACCTACACTTTATTAAGAACAGACTGCTGGGTCGCAGACAGGGGCTAAGGACCACACCAGCCCCCCGTTCTTAACAGCCACGGTCTGGCTTCAGACTCCCCCCGAAGACATCTGCTGAAACTTCCAGATCGTTTCTCAACCGTTTTATGGTGTCATACTGTGTGTGCCTCTCTTTTCTCTCACTCTCTCTCTCTTTCTCTCTCTCTCTCTCTCTCTCTCTCTCTCTCTCTCTCTCTCTCTCTCTCTCTCTCTCTCTCTCTCTCTCTCTCTCTCTCTCTCTCTCTCTCTCTCTCTCTCTCTCTCTCTCTCTCTCTCTCTCTCTCTCTCTCTCTCTCTCTCTCTCTCTCTGGGTACCCTGAACACCAGACCCGCTCAGACACAGTCTAGTGGCTAGGTGAAGCCCTGAAGATGTCTGGGGCAGAAGTTTTATCGTTCCCTCTTTATATCGTTCTTCCTCTATCCGTGAGTTACAGGCACCGGTATCGAGCGACTTGTATCTTAGCAGCTGCAGTAGGATGGATGGAGCAGAGGTGGGAGTGGGAGCAGATATACGGGCGGCAGAGCGATTGTCCGACGATCGGAGGCGAATCTGGAGCGCCCAAGGTTAATTGGCTGTCCGTTCAGAGCTGCTGATGAGGCCGTTGTCCGCACCGTGTTAAGCTGTCGTTAGCAAGCAGAGGGGGGGGGAGGCCAACAGGCCGTTAAAATCTACTGCCGTTTAACGATCCGTTTGGAACGGATGTAACTTTCTCACCGTCAAGCGAGATCGCATCTGGTCTTCTGGTTTCATTTTCATCAGTGCAGTGAGTGAGTGAGTGCATATGTGACGGGGTGTATAGACTACATAAATCTTCACTTGTGTGATCATATAGTGGTATTCATTTAACAACAACAACAAGAAATCATAACATCCAAATGCATGGAAAAACCACGCACTTGGAATACGCATGCGCACCACGTGCAACAATGGCTGCAACCTGACTGCTAGGTAAGCCGCGAGCGTGTTGCAAACTAGCGAGGTGGAAGACCCAACCTCATACAATACGGTCTACTAACAGAACAACAGACATATAATAATAATACACAACAATAATAATATTACCTGTAGAAAACAGTGCATCAAATTCTGGACACGGGACTTGCAGGGTCATCGAGCTACATTCTAAAATGGTGTTACACGAACATTCACGTTAGCGCCATCAATGTTAACAACTTAAAACTCACATTACTAAACTTGTGGCATGTTCCAAACTAAGATACTATAACCAGGGAAACTCAAAACAGCTATCTTGATCATTAAACATTCAAATAAAACATAGGTACATAGGTAATAATCTCTTAAATTATATGCGATCTCAGACCCTGCAGAAAACATGACCTTACCGCATCAGTGGTTAAGAATGAACTGAGGGAGATCACGTTACGTCCCGTGCAACTGCACTGTCCAGCTGCATTTACACAGCATCCGGGTCACGGATACACCCCGGATATACCACGTCATTAAACCCCTAGAGGGCGCAGTTTAGCTCTATTTTAGCTATAATTGAACTTTGAACTTTCTATTCCGTTACACATACCGGTACATACATTTTTCTGTACATATGGTACCCAGCGGGAATCAAACCCACAACCAAAGTGCTTTTATTATACAAAATTCATCATTTACATGATTTACAGGGCCTTATTTACACATTACAACACATAGGTAGGCATCAGCCCCCTATCAACTCAGAAAAAAGAACTAACCCCCCCCCCCCCCCCCGCAAAACACAACAATTCATTCAAAATCATAAACCAACCCTCCGTTCTCTATCAACTGAGCCACAGAGCACCTCTTTCATCAAAGAGGCCCTCAAAATTCAATATCCCAATATCTTCCTCTTAAAATATATATGGAAACATCTCCTGAAACACCAGCCAACAGACTCACTAAGGGACATGGCTTGTCTATCAGAATGAGATCCTCCCTTCCCACACTAGTGGTATCAGAGCCATTTCTCTTAATGTGTGAGTGTGAGTGTGAGTGTGTGTGTGTGTGTGTGTGTGTGTGTGTGTATGTGTGTCTGTGTGTCTGAGTGTGAGTGTGTTTTGTGCGTAGGTGTGTGTCTGTGTGTGTGTGTGTGTGTGTCTGTCTGTCTGTCTGTCTGTCTGTCTGTGTGTGTGTGTGTGTTTAACGCACAATCGCAGTCTGACTAGAGGCCAACTGCCACTAACCCAAATGGCAACTCAGTCTGACGACATCAAAGAGAAGTGAGGAAAAGGCAGAAATGTGCCGCAGCCATCTGTCGTGTCACGGCACCATATTCTCTGTGGAATGTTCTGCCAGAGGAAATTGGAGAGCCATCGCATGAGACGGGAAATAACTGCGGTGATAAGCTAATAAATGAGGAAAAAAACAGAGCTACATCGTCCTGATTGGGGCCTCTTACTTCCTCGGTCTATTCTGATTGGTCCTGGTCATTAGTGATGAAGCGAGTGGTTGGCTGTGACATCACACATAGGATGAAGCAATGTGTTGGCCAGGCATTCTAAATGGTATAGCTAGTGTGTGTGTCACTGGCAGGGTTTGAACCCAGGAACCATCTTGATGGAGGCCACAGATTATACCAAGAGGACATCCTCATGGTACAAGGGCTATATATACAATATATATATCATTATTATTTATTATTTATTTTTTATTTAACCAGATTAAAATCTCTTTTTCGAGGGAGACCTGGCCAAGAAAGCACACCAGTACAATGGAGAATAAAACATAATAAATAACAGATAAATATAATAAAATCCATTTTAGGAGTAGCAGTTGCACTCTTCTGTCACACAATTCTTAATCAGAGCTTTGAACTCTCCCAGGGAGACGAGATTATTAAGCTGTAGTGTGTTCTGGGGGTTATTTCATGCCCAGGGCGTTAAAAAGTTCCAAGCGAATCCTGGGTAGAGCAAGCATCTAGCGAAAATCCTGAAATGAGGAGAGTTTTCCCAGTATGGCTTTGTAAATAAAGATGTAACAGTGAAGCTGTCTCCTTAGGCTTAATGAAGGCCAGGAAACCAGATCATAAAGTTCACAGTGAGTACACAGGGATATAAAACTTAGAGAACAAGGAATTAATTATATTGTTTGTTACCAACATAGTTGCTATTATGGCTGTTACTATGACTATGTTACTATGCTGTTACTATGACCTGGTCTAAAGCCTGTTACTATGACCTGGGGCCTCATTTATAAAAAAGTACTTGAACGTCATCTTTGACTTTCACGTAAGCACATGTTTCTAAACGGACGTAAGCATTATTTATAAAACGGGCTGAGATGGTTTAAAGTTGCGTACGTGCTTCCTTCTATAAATACCAACGCAGGTAAAATGAACGCAGGTGAATGAGGTTTGTATTAACGCCCTGTGATAGCGGCTCAATTATAGCGACTGAATTAAGACAAGTGCTATAATATTGGGTAGGCGTTCGTCTGGAAGCGGGAGAGGGCAGAGAAGGGTGGCTTCTCGCTAAGTTGCATTTGTAAAGTTTGATCATGACAACTAACCAGGCACATGCTTATACTCAGTACTCAAGTTGTAAAAGAAAATCAGGGGAGGTGGTGGATTTTTATCATATGAGGACAATTTTAGCATCCCCTCAGCGTCAGTGACTTCAGTGTCAGTAACTTGGTAAAAATGTCATTGCATGTGTGCGTGCCCCCTCGCACCTTGAAATAGCAGTAATACCACGTTCATTGATAAAATGACAAAGTATGTGTCGTATATTTCCACACACATGCATAGATAGTATGATAGGGGGTCATGCTATTCTGTAGCCTTCATGTTTGCACCAGCGGGCACCCGGAAGGGTGACATCACAGTGACATCACAGGGGACGGCCCTCATGACCATCTAGATAAGGTGATAGGCTATGACCTGTGACTGTATTTGCATAAGGGGGCAGGGATCTAGGGGACTGGAACGAAACGGGGAGAGAGAGAGAGAGCGTCCTCTTTCCAGCCCAGGTCCACGGGGAACAGACGTAATGTATATATCTGCCTGTAACTCTGATTAAATTGTCTTAAACTCAATATCTGTTCTTTGATTCATAACCAATAAGAAATACACAACACATGGCGAGCCAGCCAGGAGACAATATAGCTTAATTTACAGTATTGTGCAAACTCTTCAATCCGACGAAGAAGGTAGGTTTTCTGCAGAGATCTCTCTCTAGTCGATTGGTGTGTTTAAAATAGACTGTAAATCTCAGATAAGTTATAGTCAAAAGAATCTTGTGTAACGGTAATCTTGTTGGAATAGAAACAAACTTTTCATAATCTTTAATAAGCCTGGGTTGGTGATAAGGGCCGAATTTGGTAATTCGCCTTTTTGTGTAATATTGTGTAGTCTATTTTTGTAACTAATAGATATTGTTTGGACGGTATTACGGAATATCGTGAGTGTGTGTGTAGAATTGTGTTAAAGTGTAAATGGACTGGGTAGTCTATTTTGTATTGTAGCAGTGAAAAACATATGAGACTCTTTGTCTGTCTGAAAGGACGCCATTGTGTAAGCGGAGCTTAGGCGCCATTTGCAATGTCCTTTCAGCGGAGCTTAGGCGCCATTTGCAGTGTCCTGTCAGCGGAGCTTAGGCGCCATTTGCATTGTCCATTGTTGTAAACGGAGCGATAACACGCACGCTCGGGCACGCGCGCAGACACGCGGACACACAGGGCCTTTAGACATCTCTGTGAAGAGACTGTGGGAAACGTGAATACATTGTAGAATATTTGAATGAGATAAATAATAGTTTAACTGGATTGAAAGATAATCTTGATATTGCTGTGTCGTGAAAAGTAATCGTTTATGAAAACAAGTTGTGTTAAAGAGATTGTTTTAAAGCAGGCTACAAACACGCGGTGGTTTCTCAAGGACAAAAGGGTTGTTAAATTGAGCCGCCTGCTTTCTGCCTCTGGCCTTTAGGCTTCGGACACGTAGGGGGGTTGCGTGTGATTGTTGCATTACATAGACTATAGTATTTTAGAGATAGAGATAAAGTGAATTGATCAGCGGGGTATTTTTTAATAGTTTAGAGTTACGGTTGGAACATTCATAGACGCCATTTTACACGGAAGAGCTGGCGCATGCGCAATCGATGCGCGTTAGCCGGAGCACAGCTCCATCTGCTGGACAAAATACGACAAGACATTTTTAAAACATTGGCTCTCTGTAAATTGATGAAATACAACCCTCCTTCATTGATGATGTTTGTAAATGATCGTTATATATTACTTTAATTAATTTAATTAATTACTAATTGATTGAATTAATTATTCAGATCATTTCATTTTCTGTTTCACAGAACTTTGATCAATTGTTTTGTGATAATCTAATAATAATCATTTCTTTTTTCGATAATAGCTGAATGACTTCACAGGTTTACATCAATGAAGTGTACGATTGTACAATGACTAAGTCTAATTAATCATTCATTCTTTCCCAATAACAAGTCGATTTCTTTACAGATTGTAATTAATAATTAATCATTTTCCAAATAACAAGTCGATTTCTTTACAGATTATAATTAATATTTGTAATTTACATCTTTTATTTCAAGTTAGGTCATGTCCACAGCTTTTGATTAGGAATAGCAGAATAGATTGTATTGATAATTAAGCAGTAAAAGGGTTTTTGTAAATCAGTGAATACTTAGGTGTTGACCAGCCTTTGTGATTTAATAATTGTGTTGACCAGAACTGTAATTAGTATTGAATGAGTAATCAAGTGACACATATTCATAAACAATTAGGAAACACATTTAAGTATAAAGTACTTACACAGAGATTAGATTTAAGTTAATACTGCACTGACATACACAAGAGGCAAATCTGTTGTTCTGGGTTGTAGTGGTTTTGTGTGGATGGTTAATACAGTTATATTGGACTAGCATTTGTTTAGCAAACAAGACAATAGGAAGGTGGGTTGTAAGAAGCGTACACCTTATCTAATATAGAATATTGTCAGCATATTGAGCAAGTAGAATGGGGTCGAATTCAACGAAGCTGTTAAAAGATATTAGTGAACATCGTGGAATGTTGGCTACGTTATCCCCTATGGCTGTAGTGGAAAAAATGAATCCTCTTGTTAGGGAAATTAGCAAAATGTCTACGAAATGGAATAGCCGTTGGGCATACATTGAACAGCCGTGGCCGAAAGAGGGCAGCCTTAATTTACAAATAATTGCAACATTGGAAATACTTATCAATGGGCACAAAGCACATCAAAGAGGAAAGATTAGATCAGAGAAACGCAAGTTAGAGTTAGCTATTTTAGATCTATTTAAGGTAGAGGGACAGAAAATAGCTCAGATGGAACCGGAAAAGAAAAAAGAATTGGCCAGAACACTGGAACAGAAATTGAACATTTCATCCCCAGACATGTGTCCTGTCTCCAGTCCCCCTCCATATGCTAAGGCACTGGAGGACCATTCCCAGAAGAAGAAGAAGGAGCCAAGGGGAAAAGGGGACGACAGGAGTGACGAGGAAGATGACAGCGAAGATGGCAGTGAAGACTCAAGTGATGACGACAATGCAGATGGAGGCTACAACGCGCAGGTCAGGAAGATGATAGCCACAGCCGAAAGGAAAGGTGGGAGAAGACGCCCGGAGAAAGCGGAAAGAGAGGAAGATTGTCACCGAATGTCATCAAATACATTAAAGAACTGTCCAGTGCTGATTCGGGGTAACAAGATGGAATATCGTCCGTGGCATCATACAGATCTGTCTGAAGTGATCGAGAAACTCCCAGTTCTGGAGGAGGGAGGACATTCGTGGACGCGAGAGGTCGACGTGATACTGACAGGAACGCAGGCCGCAATGGGAGACCTGAAAAGACTCTTAGCTCTTATTGCAGGATTGGATACAATGCAGGAAATATTGATGAAGGCAGGACTTCATAGATATATCAATACATCAGTTTATGATCCAGAGCTCTTCGCAGCAAACAGAGGCAGGCTGTGGAAAGCAATCAGAGAGACCTACCCTACTCACATTCACCCAGACAATATCATTGTGAAGCCACTGGGGGGGGATGAGAATCCCAGGGGTTATGTTGCCCGTGTGCACTCTCAATGGAGAAGTGTGACAGGGAAAGACGCTGAAGATAACCCCTTAGAAAAATCCATAATCAGGGAAAAAATACAAGAAGGGCTTCCTACCCCAGTTAAGGATAAGCTAGCAGAAGTGGTGGGGCTACGACACATGAACAAAGCTGTTTATATAGACCACGTAGCTCATCAAGTTGAGTTATATCGAAAGAATATTCAGATACAGAAGGCAGAAGACGAAGAATCACTCAGAATATTGACTCATGTGCAATTGACTGAAAGCGAGAGGAACATAGAGGGAATGCAGGCTTTAGCCCCACAGCAACAGCCACCTGGAGTGCAGACTGCTACTTACCAGTCCTACTCACAGGGGCCACAAGGGGGGTATCCTGCTACTTACCGGTCCTACCCACAGGGGCCACAAGGGGGGTATCCATACCCACAAGGGCCACCAGGGGTGCAAGCGGTTCCATACCAGATGTACACACAGCCTGGCCAAGGACCACCACCAGGGGGATGGACAGCAGCAGGGAAGGAGATGCTAGAACCATGTTACCAATGCGACCAGAATGGACATCTAGCCTGTACCGGCTGCAACAGGCCCCAGGGGGGCGCAGGGGGGAGCCAAGGAGGAGGATATTGGCCCCCTACTACACCTGCTCCAGGAGTGATGAACCCTTACGGAGGCCCAGCAGCTGGCCTATAGGGGTGCCCGGAAGATCCGAGTGGGAGGTGCCAGCTGGTGGTGACACAGAAGCCTGAAGGCGCCACGCACCTCCCTATGTCTAGAGAATATGTGAAGACAATCGGATTTGAGGGAATTAAACAGCTGATTCCTACAACTGAGCTTGTAGACTTAGAGTACAAGGGACAGAGAGCAACTCTGTCAACACTTGTGTCAGAACATACGCCAACAGGGCTGCTAGGGAGAGATGCTCTATGCCAATTGAACTGTACAGTAAAATGCACACCTGACGGCTGTCAGGTGACGGTGCCATCCGGTGCTCAGATTCCATCGACAGCCAGAGTGATTAAGCATAGAACAGACCTACAAGCTTTGCCTTTAAAGGGAGCTGATATAGAATATTGGGTTGATGGGTCTTGTTACGGGGTAGGAGAAACTTTGTGCGCTGGGTATTCCTTAGTTAAAGCACAGAATTCAAAGTTTATTGTAGAACAGGCTGAGGCAGTTCCTCAGCCTTGCTCAGCTCAGTTGGCTGAATTGATTGCCCTCACAGAGGCATGCAACTTGGGAACCGGACGGAGAGTGACAGTGTACACCGACTCTGCCTATGCACATAATGTTTGTCATTTTAATGGAGCTGTATGGAGGGGGCGGGGTTTTAAGAGAACTGATGGTACGCCTATACAGCATCACACACAGATCATGAAGCTGTTACAAGCCATGATGAAGCCAAAGGAATTAGCCATAGTGAAGTGTGCCGCACACAGATCTGACTCATCACATGTTACACAAGGTAACAGGGCTGCAGAAGATGCAGCCAAAGCCATTACAGGAGCAGACAAGGCAGGTAAAGGTCTTCTGGTCACACATGAAAAGCAATTACAGGGCATGGTCACACTTGAGGATTTATTGATGTTACAGAGTAGAGTAACTACGTTAGACAAGAACGTTTGGCTAGCAAGGGGGGCCAGTCAGGATGACACAGGTCTATGGAGGAATCATGAGGGGTTGGTTGTAGCACCCTCAGATTTAATAGGCATGTTAATACGGGAAGCTCATGGATTAGCACATGTGGCTAGGGGGGAGGTAAGACGCAAGATCACCAAGGAATATGGGTTTTGGAGTCCATATTTGATGGAACAGATTGACCATGCTTTAGGTCAATGTGGGGTCTGTTGGAGAAACAACATCAGAGTGGGTACACCAGTGGTGTCTGGGCATATCCCTACCCCAATAGGGCCACGGGTGGTGGACAGGGGGGTGGATGTACAGAGTAGGCAGGATGTTGTGCCAACAGGTGCCGAGGTCCCCAGAGAACCTGAGAAGGAGGAGCTACGAGGAGATGCTGTGGTGTTGCCAGAGCCAGTGGCCATGCCAGTGTTACAGCCAGTGACATTACCGGCAGTGCCTGAAACCGAGGGGACAGTGGAAAGCTGTCCAGATGCCAATAAACCAGAAACCAACAAAGCAGAGAGGGTTGACAGTCTGGAGGTCCAGCCTGGGAGTGTCCAAAGCCTGGACACCTGTGCTACTGGGGATGCTGGCGAGTGCCTGCATCATGCTTCAGATGATGCTGAGGGCGACTCCCCAGACCTTGATCAGCGTGGGAGGGGACCAGGCGGCTGCCTGAACCTCAATGACACTGACGGACGACGACCAGTTAGGAAAAGATTAAAGACTATGAATAGGGTAGTGAAGCAGCAGATCAAAGGGAACGACGGGAATGGACAGCAGATGATAGCATGGCTGGAAACGGTCTTAGGGGCATGGGAAACTTATTTTGCTAAGATAGGAGCACCTATTATAGCAGACATGATTTTTGACTTTCTTAGGAGGCAGGGCCTCATTGACTGTTTTTGGAAAATCAGTCACTCAGTCCACGTTAATGAACTTTTCAGAAGACTAGTCCTCACCTGAGGTGAAGATCTATGCATTAATGCATTCCCTTTGTCCTATGCTTACTGTTGGAGAATTATGTGTTATGATAACTGAATGTCATTATTTGTGTATTGTTTGTGTATTTGTGTGATTGATGTCAGTTGAGAAGTGATGTGGTGGTTATGCAAAGATAGGAAAGAGGTTCTGTTCCTAGCGCAACGAAAATGGAAGCTCCTGACTATGAAAGTGTTATCAATCTGAGACAGCGGTAAAGGCTGTTCTCCAACTGGGTTCAAGTGCTAGCAACCTCTGACCCTGACGCTTCAAGGACAAAGAAAACATCGGTCGTTGGAAGTTTCTGTATTGATTTGTGCATGATGAACTGTGTTTAGTTTAATTGTGATTGTTATTTTCAAGATTCTTTTTATTATTGGTTGTTTTCTATTTTTTGTTTATGATATCTTTGGGTCCTAATACTGGTCCTGGGTTGGTCTGTGTTATTGTGCTTCTTGTGTTGTGTGTTGGTGTAGTTTTTCTGTTTGTTGTTGTTTATTTAAAAAAAATAAAAATAAAAATATATATATATTTTTTTTTTTTCTTTGGTTTCTTATGTGGGGTTTTGTGTTTTTGTTTTTGTTTTGTGGTCGTTTAGTTTCGGAACACCCTCTGGGTGGTCCGAGGGGGGATGTGTCGTATATTTCCACACACATGCATAGATAGTATGATAGGGGGTCATGCTATTCTGTAGCCTTCATGTTTGCACCAGCGGGCACCCGGAAGGGTGACATCACAGTGACATCACAGGGGACGGCCCTCATGACCATCTAGATAAGGTGATAGGCTATGACCTGTGACTGTATTTGCATAAGGGGGCAGGGATCTAGGGGACTGGAACGAAACGGGGAGAGAGAGAGAGAGCGTCCTCTTTCCAGCCCAGGTCCACGGGGAACAGACGTAATGTATATATCTGCCTGTAACTCTGATTAAATTGTCTTAAACTCAATATCTGTTCTTTGATTCATAACCAATAAGAAATACACAACATATGGAAAGAGGGGGGCGATGTTGACTGTTTTTATTTCTGGGGGGATGCCATCCCCCCTCAACTCGAGTGCTGCTTATACTGTAATAATATAATGGTCTTATTCTTATCAGGTGGTCTTATTCTTATATGGCTGCTCACTCCCTTTGCGAACTCCCAGACACCGGAGAAAATCCAGTATAATTTAGCGCGTGGCCGGGCAAGGTCCGTTGTGGAACGCACTAGGCATGTTGAAGGGGAGATAGACAGCTCCGGAGGGATATAAAGGAAGACTGAAATACAATCATAAGCATCAGTTCCTTTTAAATCTTGAATTAAATTCATTTTCTCAGCTGATAACAACATCGTTAATTTTATTACGAGCCACTTGCATGAATTACAGTAGGCAGTGCGGCTCACATGCCTGTAATAACTCCGCATAACCAGTAGGTAATGTGCGTACGCAAGGTCAATACTCGACGTAGAGCTACGATCGTTTCCACGGTCAAATTGACTCACGTTGAAATTGTACAAATCACTACGTTGACATGGTTTTCTACGTACGACACGGGTAAGATAAACATTTGATCTGAGTACTTTCTATAAATGAGGCCCCTGGTCTGAAGCCAGACTGATTTTCACTTAAAATATTGTTGTCAGCTAAGATTGGTTTCAATTGAGATTCATACATTGTGGCAAGGGTAGAGTGTTTGGATATAGGGCGGTAGTTATCTAAGCCTACCAGAGTCCCGACTCCCCACCCTTCAGTAGGGGGAGAACATAGACTGCTTTCTAGATTTTGGGGACGGAGTTAGTCTGGACGCTCTGATTAAAGATAGGAGTGACAGGTTTAGCAATACAATCAGCTGCCAGCCTTAACAGATAAGGATCCGGGTTGTCAGGTCCAGGTGACTTTCAGAACTTTACAGATCTCCACACTAGAGATAGGTGTAGAAACAGCTCTTTCTTCAGAGTTTGAGCTCTGAGACCCTGCTGCAGTTATATTCAAAACAGGTCCAGCTGATATAAAATGATCATTAAAGTGCCTGATGACAATATCATCTTTGCTCTTCATTTCAGTTGAGTCAACTAAAATGCATTCAGGGAGGCCTGAAGTAGAATGGGAACATGACAATGATTTGATCTGCTTCCAGAATTTAGTGGGATTGTTGTGGTGTGTGTGTGTGTGTGTGTGTGTGTGTGTTTGTGTGTGTGTGTGTGTGTGTGTATCTAAGTGTCTCTCCCTTCTGCCTGATCTCCAACAGCAATCAGACGACCATAGCTCATCAAGTAAATAGCTCTGCGGAGGACGATAATGAGACAATGACGCATCAACCCTCTCTGGAGGACGCACCACAGATACAACATATCTATAAATCTGGACTGGGAAGTGGCAGGTAAGGGCTACCTCATCACCAGAACGGGACTCCAAACCACTTCTGCTACGGTATGTAGCTGTCGAAAAATAGCCATTTAGCTGACTGTGAAGTGAGTGCATACATGTTTCAGTATATACGGTCCCAGAGGGAATCAAACCCACAACCTAAGCGTTGTTAGCGCCATGCTCTACCGACTGAACCACAGAGGACCACCGCCATTCTCTTGTGCTCCAGTGGTGTGTTCTCCAGAGAGGGTTGGTGCGTCATCATGTCTCATTATCGTCCTCCGCGTGTGATGAACCAGGGCTGTTGACTTGATGAGCTCTGGTCGCCTGAGTACTGTTGGAGATTGGATCGCAATCAGGCCGAGTGTTATAGGGAGGCTGTATTGAGCTGCGCTGGGAGGAAATAACATTGTTTTAATGGAATGACAACAACCCTCACATGTTATGTTGTTGCAATCAATGCTGTCTTACCAATATGGATCTGAACCCCCACTCCCATCACAACCAACCTATTACCGCGTCCGTAACTGATCCGTAATGGACTTAGTGAATCGCTTTGTGAGTGGAAGGCTGTAGCCGCTATGGAGGTGATGCTGGAGGTGTCAGAAGTTCACCCAGCCCTCTTGCTCTCTCTCTCTCTCTCTCTCTCTCTCTCTCTCTCTCTCTCACACACAGACACAAACACAAACACAAACACACACACACACACACACACACACACACACACACGGGGGGGGACGTGGCGTCTTGTCTGCAGCAGGACAGCTGGCTCTTAGGGAGTGTGGGTGGAGGCCTGGGGCCGCAGTGACATTTCCCATGTCTCCCTGTGGCTGAAAAAAGAACCTGTCATTCAAAAAGTGTGTGTGTGTGTGTGTGTGTGTGTGTGTGTGTGTGTGCGTGTGCGTGTGCCCGTGTGCGTGTGCATGTGTGAGTGTGTGCGCGGCCATGTCTATGCATATGTGTCTGTGTTTGTGTGCGCTTGTGTCTTGCTTTCAACAGAGTGGTCTTTGAAGATCGACGTCCCAGTGCGCACGCGTGTTCTGCGGCTGATTGAGCTGCGTGTCGTCTATTGGGAGGTTATGCAATTCTTTGACATTTTAAAGTAAAAAGAACAAGAGCTGTTTGGCCCTAACTAGAAGACTCTGTCCCATGTTGCTAAACTCCCCTCTGTCGTATATCAGACAGAACTTACAATTGATGTGAAAGAAAAACTTTGATACAAAGGAGATGTCTTTGATAAGGCATTCTCTCTGATCTGTCTCTCCCTTCTGCCTCACTCTGTGTGTGTGTGTGTGTGTGTGTGTGTGTGTGTGTGTGTGTGTGTGTGTGTGTGTGTGCGTGTGTGTGCTTGTGTGTGTGTGTGCTGTGTATGATCTCAGATGTGAAACCATTTGCACCTTTTCCCATACGACTCCCCTCACTTATCACAGCAATTACAGTACCATGAGGCACCTTCCACCTACCACCCTACGCTTTTATGATAATCATGTCCTTAATAACCACTCCGGCTTGGCTTCACTGTGTGGGAGCAAACCTGCTGAAGAGAGGCGATAAGATGTAGGAATCGAGAGGTCTGTGTCCTTAAAGACACGTTAAAGGGACATTACACTCCAAAATCAACGTTTATCAGATGCCTTCAGAACTTAAAGGTAGTCTCATTTCAGAATGAGTCCCAAATCCCACACCATGGGCTATGCAGATCCAGCTCTTTTATATGCCTCAACCCGAAACGAGTGAAAAAGATTGGCACCAAATCAGTTCCTGATCTCTGTATTTGGGCTTGGATTCAACTTGAGGACGGTTGATAATGAAGGCCTGTCAAGACGCTCCAGATGTCTGCCAAGTCGTCTGGACGAAGAGAGACAGTGCTGCTCGACTTCAAGTTTCACTTTCAAGTTTCAAGTTTTATTGTTGCGTCACATGACACAAGTGTAAGAGAGTAAAATTCTTAGGCTTCAGTTCCTGACATTGCAGCACAAGACAATAAGGCAATAGGCAAGATAAGTCAAAATATATAAAGTGACAATAGTACAAGACAAGTACAGAAGTGAGACAATTGGACAAGTGAGGTTAGGTAGTCTGTATACATGGGGTGTGCTTGGGGATAATAGTCAGTTGTCTACAATAGGCTTGTTTATGAGCCTGATCGCCTGGGGGAAGTGAGTAGCTATTGGTTAGTCTCTGAGTTTTGGCCATGAGGCTCTGGAAGAGGCTTCGTCTTTTGGACAACATCGGTTCAAACAGACTGTGGTTGGGGTGGCTGGGATCTTTGATGATCCTCCGGGCTTTGCTGACACACCGTTTGTTGGATATATTCTGGATGGAGGGAAGCTCAGATCCACTGATGCGTTTGGCTGTCCAAAGAATAAAGTTCTGAAGTTAAAAGAATAAAGTCACGTTCTGGTGCTCCTGTCAGGCTGGCCCATATATGTAGTCTTCATTTTCACACCCAACAAACCTAGATCTCTTTTAAACGTCATGTTCTTTTAAGACTGGAGCAACAAGGGATCAGTCGGGGGTCTTCATTAGGACTGTTGTTTAGGCCAAAAGGGATCCGAAAGAAAGCAAAAAGAAATGCATGTTATTGTAGTTAAGCTTGCCGTCGGAGAGAGTGTTACTTTCAGTCTCCCAGCAGTGGTGTAGTATTACTGTTATGCTATGGTCTGTCTCTTGGGCTTTCAGACATATCTGCTCAGGAACAGAGCTGCTACTGCTGATAGGCATAACAACTTCTCCAAACTCACATTGTGGATGACTGGCTTCCAATTACTGTACGCCGGATACTTGCATAGACAACAATTTCTCTGTAATGACAGAGCGCTATTTGCCAAGTGTGGATGGAATTCACGCTGTCTTCTATCAAACTGAAGCTGGAAGGAAAAGATAGTGTTTTTTGGGAGGGCATAATTAGGAAAATATGTCTACTGTTAATGAGGGTTGGTTGACGTCCCCCCCACCCGCCCACCCCCCTATGTTCCCACTCTGTGATTGGTGGAGTGAAGTGCTCGGCTAGGCCCGGATGCCGCCTGCCTCTCATCCCATTCCATGCCTGGGAATCCTGTGCCAAGAAGGCAGCCCTGGGCGGGCACTGCAGAGAGAGAGATCGCTTTGTTTCCACGGCGCCCAGTCTGGCAGATGGCACATCTTGCTGCCACACCTTCAGGCAGCAGCCAAAACATACTGTATATATAACCAGAACCATACTGTATATAGAACCAGAACCATACTGTATATATAACCAGAACCATACTGTATATATAACCATACTGTATATAGAACCAGAACCATACTGTATATAGAACCAGAGCTACTGTACTGAAGAGAATCCCTGGGCTATGTTAATGTGGACAGATGTAGATAGATGGACAGATAGATAGATAGATAGATAGATAAATAGATACGTAGATAGATAGATAGATAAATAGATAGATAGATAGATAGATAGATAGATGGATAGATACATAGATAGATAGATGGATAGATACGTAGATAGATAGATAAATGGATAGATACGTAGATAGATAGATACGTAGATAGATAGATACGTAGATAGATAGATGGATAGATAGATACGTAGATAGATAGATAGATGGATAGATGGATAGATACGTAGATAGATAGATAGATGGATAGATATGTAGATAGATAGATATATAGATAAATGGATAGATACATAGATAGATAGATACGATAGATAGTTAGATACGTAGAGAGATAGATAGATACGTAGATAGATAGATAGATAGATAGATACGTAGATAGATATATAGATACGTAGATAGTTAGATACGTAGAGAGAGATAGATGGATAGATACATAGATATATAGATACGTAGATAGATACGTAGGGAGATAGATAGATGATAGATACGTAGATAGATAGATAGATAGATACGTAGATAGATAGATAGATAGATAGATACATAGATCGATAGATAGTTAGATACGTAGATAGATAGATAGATAGATACGTAGATAGATAGATACGTAGATAGTTAGATACGTAGAGAGATAGATAGATAGATACGTAGAGAGAGAGATAGATGATAGATACGTATATATATATATATATATATATATATATATATATATATATATATATATGTAGATAGATAGATAGATACATACGTAGATACGTAGATAGATAGATACGTAGATAGATACGTAGATAGTTAGATACGTAGAGAGATAGATAGATAGATACGTAGATAGATAGATAGATAGATACGTAGATAGATAGATACGTAGATAGTTAGATACGTAGAGAGATAGATAGATAGACAGACAGATAGATACGTAGATAGATAAATAGATAGATAGAGAGATATGTAGATAGATAGCCTAGATAGACAGACAGACAGACAGATATGTAGATAGACAAGACAGACAGATACACAGAAAGACAGAAGGCACACTGAGCCCACACAGAGACGCGCCCCGCTGTGCTCCATCAGGCCTATGTGCTGTACATACCGTGCTGCGCCTGGCCGCAAGCCTGTGATGTCCTCGCTGCAGATTGCCTTTGATAGGTTTCATGTAGCATACAGTAGTTATGTGATCCCAGGGGAAGGCTTACAGCTAATCATGGGCCTTGGTACTTTTATCAGCCCATTATTAGCCCTTTGAAGCTTGCCATTGCAGTTTATGAATCTATTATTGATGTACTTACTTACTGTATGATGATGCTAAGCTTGGATACGGTATCTGCATGTATGATGATGCTAAGCTAGGGTACGGTATCTGCATGTATGATGATGCTAAACTAGGGTACAGTATCTGGCTGTAGAAAGACCCTGGGGAGCTTAGTTTCATAATAACCCTGTGAGTGGTTAACTGGCTGTGAGCAGTGAACACCACGGTATTAGCCAGTCATTATAGGCTAATTAGGTGGCATGGGGCCCTGGTGTCCTGTGGCCCTGTGTGGCTCAGGGATTCCTTCTCCGTTGTTCCAGGAATGCCATTCCGCCACTGAGGGACAGACCCGGATCTGGGATGAGCTGTCCGCATGGTGTTTCTGGACTCTCGTTGTCACAAACAGCCATTTATAGAAACATAACAACACATGATCAGGGGGATGACTTAAATATTAGGATTGTGTGAACGTGTTCATTAGTGCACTTGGAGTGAAGGTTAAGTTAGACTGTCACACTCTATCAGGAGTTAATGTTACTCTGTGGTTTAATGAGTACCTGCTACAAGCAGGTATTACCGCGTAGCTGCTAGGTTTCATATGACATTATAATGTACTGTGGTAACAAAAAGACCTTTATCCATGCACAGAAATAGACATAGAAATAGATAGGATAGATTTTTGGGAAAGAAAGAAAATAAGAAAGAAATGAAGTAAGAACGAAAGAAAGAAGGAAGAACAGGGGGAGAAGAGAAGAAGAAGAGCATGTGTTGTGGGGGCTGCTGTGTGTTCCTCACTCGCGCGCGCGCACACACACACACACACACACACACACACACACACACACACACACACACACACACACAGGAGAATGGAAACCAGAGAAGGGCCACTGCACCATGTGCCCCTCAGTGAAAATAATCCTGATGTCATTTGCCTGCAGGGCGAGAGAGAAGCACGTGGAGTGAAATGCCTTCCTTCACTGTGGGGAAAATAACTGAATAAATAATGATGACAACAGTACTGAGTAAACCGGTTTTACATAGCGGTACATCAGTTGAAGTAGCCTCATATTCAGTGGAAACGAATGGCTGAAACCTGGCTGAATGGCTGAAACAGCTCTCAACATCTAATTTGAGGCAAATAGATGATCATTAATGGTTTTTTGGCAATTATCCCATCAGAAGATCAAGTCACCTGCTTTTGTAGCTTTGCACCAAGCGACCTTTTCTGACCGTGGATGGCGCACTGTATAGGCTCCACTATCCTATACGGGCTCTAGGCGGAGTCATTACCCAGCAAGCACAGGGTCTTTCAGAGACCCCAGGGTTAGGCCAGATCACATGTCGATGTGGCGATTTTTATGACGTCTTTTCCAGGACGACATCTCAATGACCTTTTGGTGATCTAAAACAGACGGTTGTATTCGGGTCATTAAAAAGTCAAATGTCCTGGAAAAGACGTCATAAAAATCACCAAATCGACATGTGATCTGGCCTAGTTCTGGGTGTCTCTGAAAGGCGTCATCACGACATCATTTGGCTTGCTGCTCTCTTTTACTAAAACCTTGCCAAAAACATGTCATTTCGCAGTACAACGATGTTTTACTTGAACAATGAGTTCAAGTCTTTTTCTGTACATTTATTTTTGTTTAAATAGTCATTAGGCTATATGATTTGATCTGGCCGGGCTGGCCTGAATTCGTCTGTGCTGATCTCTCTCAAGCTGAACAAATGATCGTATGGTGCTTTTCCATTACAGGGCTGGCCCGGGTCGGCTCAGCTCGCTTCGGCACGCTTTTGAACAGTTCTGGGTATTGGCGCTTTTCCACTATACACAAGAGACCAGGAACGAGTAGGAGGAGTAGGAGATAGTAGGCGGAGTTACGCGTCATAACAGCGCGCCATGGTGGTGACGTATATTTTCACGAGACACAACACAGCCACAACAATAGCAACATGGAGGAACTTGAAGCTATCGTATACTTTTTCCTCGGCATGTGGTATATTAACCGTGGTTTTTTGGAGAGAAAGAGAAAGAGAGAGAGGGAGAGAGAGAGGAAGCTATGTACACATAATAAAGTCATGTTTTTTGAACCCTTAAAACCACTGCCTTCACTTGTCTGCTTTATAAACTGTAGTATCATTGTTATGTTGAGCATATGAGATGGCTACTGCCTGATCGATGTCGACACTGCTCTTAGTGAATATAAGCACTTGACGCATGTTGAACTCCTGGTTCATTGAGTTTACTCCCAGTTCACTTCTCGGGGTGGCACCACGGTGGTTCAGGGCTTAAAATGACCGTATACCGATGGTGAAGTTAGCAAAGGAGTATTGTGTTTGTACCACCTTCATAGCCGGTGTTATTCACAGACAAACACGGTGCCCGGAGGCACCCTTTGCGGGTTAATAACTGTGATTTACCGTGGGTTAGGATAACAATTCAAACGTGTCCGGATAGGGGAGAGGACAGGGAATCCAAAACCATTTGAATGGTGTCGATACGACACTCTTATCACGGTCGACACAGCGCGGAGCGAATTCCCTGGTAAAACTTTTCTCTCCCCCCGCTGTCAACGGGAGTTTCAACCTGCAGGCAGCAGCGGGTGAACTCCCGGTTCATTGAGTTTACGATTAAAAGCATATCTTCTTGGGGTGTCAGCGCGGTGGTTAAGGGCTCAAAATGACCGTATACCCATGGTGAAGTTAGCAAAGGAGTATTGTGTTTGTACCACCTTCATAGCAGGTGTTATTCACTGAAATTCAAATGGAGTCTTAGTCATGTACTGTTAACGAGATAGAATAAGCAAAGCAAATTTATGGTACATCGTAAAACGCTCATCAGGGGGGGGGGGGACCCGTAGCTTAAGGCCGAATATCTCCGCGTCACAATGGGTTATAATTCCAAACTAAAATTCTCCATGATCACAATAGCATGCTGAACACACTGAATAGTAAGAACAGTAAGAACAGTAAGAAGTAGTAGTCTCTGCTGTTCAACGCTGTTGTGAGATTTAAAAATGGCGGTTAGTGGTGTACTGTGAAAACATACGATGACGATGTTGTGACGATTTCCATTGACCAATCAACGGTGTGCAGCGTCACACGTCACACGCAGCCTGGCAAAAAGGTTCCGGCTCGCAAAAAGGTTCCTGCCCGCGAAGGGTAGCTAAAGAAGCGTGCCGTACCGTGCCGTGCTGATCCAGGCCGACAAATGGAAAAGCGCCAAAGAAGCAGGCCAGCCTGGGCTGACCTGGGCCAGCCCTGTAGTGGAAAAGCACCAAAAATGATCTTTGTGACACTCAATGGCAGTCTTTTTCCCTAAGATCTTAGTTGAAATAGGGTGATATTCTGGGCCAGATCGGACTAGTCATGATATAACTTGATCTGGCCGCTGCTCTCTTTCAAGCTAAACAAATTATCAAAATGAGTTTTGTTAACTCATTTTCAAACAGCTTGTAAATCAGCGCAAATGATGTTTCCGATGTTACACAATAAGTGATGGTCGGCATTTATTTGATTTTAGCCGTGATAACAACCATTTAGTTATTTCACTGCCAAAGTAAACAAAATAGGGAGATATTCTGTGCCAGATACTAAGTAGTGATATGACTTGATCTGGCCGCTATCGGGGTGGTCCGAATTCGTCCAGGTCCGTCGGTGCTTGCTGGGTTGCTTGCTGGGCCTAGCCTTTATTCACTTTATGCCTTTTCTGTTTATTCTTGTCGCACTTGCGCTTCTTGAAACCATCTACCAGTCGGGGTGGCAGCAGAGAGCTGTAGGTGGTGCTGGGTTTCCAGACAGGGATTGGTCACAGACAGAGCCGCTAGAGTTGGGCGGAGAGAAACACCATCCTGGAGCACACTGACGCTCTGTTCCTCACTCTGGCTGCACCGGCGAGAGAGAGAGAGAGAGCGGAGTACGAGAAAATACAGGCACAAAACGGAATTAATTATTTAAAACTCGGAAGATATTAGTATGCTATCCTATTCCTGTATTTTACCACTGGGACCTATCTCTGCGCGCTGTTGCATCCGGCCTATTGGGGATTGCTGAGGCTTATTTGTTTGCAGTTGTGAGATAACGGCTAAAACTTGTGCCTCTTATCTAAGAGGTTTCGTTTCTGTTTTTCTGTAGCTGTCAAAGCGGAATGAATGACAAAGACAAAGGCTGATGTTAATTCACCAACTCACTTTGTCTCGCCCAAGGAACGGAGGCTCAGGCACAAAATGGAAAGCGGGGCGACCGAGAGCGGCGGCGACAGCGGGCAGGCGCAGCCTCCACAGCAGCACCAGTCGGAGCAGCAGCCCGTAGTGCCGCCGCCTGTACAACCCGTAGTGCCGCCTGTACACCCGGGCGAGAAGAAGAAAATCAACAGGGCTCCGTCTCCCGCTCGACCGAAGGATGTGGCTGGATGGTCCCTCACCAAGATCAGAGGAGGCATCGGTACGCCGACCCTCAGTGTTAAACCAGGATCCATCCATTTGGGGAGCCGGGTGTCTAGGCGCAGTGCCGGTAGCGGAAAGGAGACCAAATCAGAGAAAGGAAAACTCACCGGGAAATCCACAATATCGGTTGCTAGTGCCCAGAAGAGCGGCGGTAAATCGATGAAAAGTGGCCGGAGGAAGGTGTCTGATGCCAGCAGCAACGCCTCCGACGACCTGAGCAGGGACTCCGGGTGCGCCCCGGGGAAGCTGTCGCCCACGGACAGCAGCTCAGAGCTCTCCGACTGCGCCTCGGAGGAGAACAAGCTCTCCGCAGACGCTCTGAGCAGCGACACCGAATCCAGCAGCCGGGGGGGCGAGAAACCGGGCAGGGATTGCGGATACGGTCCGTCAGAGAGGGCCAGTCGTAGTGACCATCACGCCGCCAAGACCCCCGTGGAGAAGGACAGGCTCTCTCTGGGAGTGGAGCATACCGGGGAGGGGAGCATCTCTCCCGGAGATGAACGCTCTGTCACCTCGTTCGACAGCCGGGTGCCCGCCAGCACCTCCCTGGCCTTCTCCGACCTCACGGAGGAGTTCATGGACGGCATGCACGAGGAATTCGTCCGGGAAATCGAGGAACTAAGATCTGAGAATGATTACCTAAAAGTAAGCAAAAATGTTTTGCCTTCTAACATATAGGCTACATTTAGGCTACTTCAGCTTCCACACTCTTTTATTTTGCCGGTTCAGATTATAATTCCTAAAAGAAACTAAAAAGACATGCTATCTAATGTTCCCGTTTAGAATAGGTGGCAGAGCCCTGGGAGCCTCGATAACAAAATAACAACAACAACAACAACAACAACAACAACAACAACAACTATACACAGAGTAGTCAATATGACTAATCATATCTAGCACTTCTGATTAAAACTCCATAAGAGCCATATCTGCCATGTTGTATTGGGCCACTTCTAACAGCAGAGCGATTGAATAGGCGACCTTCCTTGCCCAAAAAAACCATCTTTTGAAGCCACAGAAAGGAGGCTTCGATGCGTGGTCAACCTTGTTATCTCTGAATACAAACACATTGTTGTCTCAGCTGTTGTAGGTGTTGTTAAAGTGAATGATCAACACAGAGTTAGGGTTGGCAGAGGTGGGTCCCCTCGCACGCAGGTGCAGATGCAGGTGGTCGCGGCGCGCGTTCCCCTTTTTACGCGCGGGTGGATTACGGTGACGCGGTAATGACTGGTGCGTCCTGTCATCCCATATGACCATCATTTACACGCGTCAGAGGGACTAACAGCTCAGAGGGGGGGGGGGGGGGGGGGGTGCTCAGGAATTAATCGAATTATTATTATTGCGCATACAGCTTTGGGCGCACCAGTGGTCCACAATAAAAAGTGAATGAGTAGATTATCTTGAGCACATTGTGATTCCACACAGCGATATTACAGTTGCTTGTGACAGCAATTTAGTTACATTGGTACTTTATTGATCCCGGAGGGGAAGTTAAGGCGTTAAGTAGCTCACAATCACAAACAACAACAACAACAACAAAATAAAGTGACAATAGAATAATAGATTAAAATAAACGTCTGAAACATTATCTACAGTAAGAACAGTCCAGTACAGTCATAGTATTGAGGCCTATTATAGTGGATACATAAACTATATAGTGGCCTATTCTAGGCCTGATATAAAGCAACTTGGCTATTCATTTGGTACCTAAGATGGGCTCACAAAAGATTGCAGTTCACTCACTGGGCGGTATGATTGTTCTTTGCACAATTCCATTGTTTGATAATGTAGGACAGCCTAATGGATTAATTTCTGACAATAACAGCTGCACTGGCTCCTTGATTACCCCATAACCACACACAGGAGAGTCACATCTTCCTTCTCCTCCTCTAATTAAGTGTAAAAAATCAGGTCATCCATGGCATTGTAGTAGTAGCAAACCCGAGCGCCCCATCTTAATTTATTTATTCCGTGATCCCTCCTCTCTGCTCCACGGCATGTCTGCCTGCCTTTCCTTCTGTAGATGTCGGTCAGGGGCAGAGATAGCCTGTATGTAACGTCGTCGTGCAGATGTTGGCCAGGGCAGGGATCGCCTGTATGTAACGTCGTCGTGCAGATGTTGGCCAGGGCAGGGATCGCCTGTCTCCAACATCGTGCAGATGCTGCAGTAACGCGCCCGCCTCTCTCTACGAGACACACCGTTGTTTATACGGGGGGAAGCGCCACGTGACGCGCGCTGCAGTGGGTGACCTATATTCTCCTGTCTAGTAGGACAGCACGGCAGATCTCTCTCTCTCTCTCTCTCTCTCTCTCTCTCTCTCTCTCTCTCTCTCTCTCTCTCTCTCTCTCTCTCTCTCTCTCTCTCTCTCTCTCTCTATCCCTCTCTCTCCCCCCCCTCTCTCTCTCTCCGCATAAAAGAGTTATGTTTACTACTACGCACACTTCCCCCCGTCCGTCCGTTTAAATATTTTATCAGTCTTATTACTACGCCTGTGTGAGGGGAGTTGTGTAGTATAGTAGTAAGATTTGTGCTAACGCGCCTTTCTAACGGCCGTTTGTTATGTAAGTGTAGTAAGTGTAGGGAGTGCCAAGGCAAAGACTACCCTGATGTCATTGAGGCTTTGACCTTATCATTAGCAGCGCCCTATCAACTGGGTAGGTCCAGTTAGCATATATAGCCTACTCAATGTGCTAGAACTGTCCTAAAGGCAGATTTTTTGTCATAAAATAGCATCATATTCTTAATGATTGAGAGGTTTATGAACGACTCTGATAGGATGATAAACATCATGCTAAGGACACAGTAGCAACAAGCCAGAATATCAACAGTTGTTGGGCTGACATAGTTCCACGATCTCCCTGTTTGTTTACATTCTGGAGACACTAGCAACACCTCAAAGTCTCCGGTTTCCCAACAGGTTCTGGTCATTTAAAACAGCGCTACTCAAAATCCATTCCTTTGTGTGATGACACAGTGAGCTCAATTGGATTAGGTTTGCCACCCACCAAGTTCGCTAGCCAACGAAAGCACTTGGATGATAAGAATATCCCTCGCTGTAAAGCGCTCCTCTCGTACTGTTTGACCCCTTTGAAGCCGTTTCGCGAGTGATGTGGAAAGGCAATAGGCCTCGTGCGCGCACTAGCACGCACGACGTAATCCCCGCTGCGGAAAGCCGTCAAGTGATGCTGATGAGGTTAATGGCTCTGATGATCCGACATTTCTGATGGTGATGATAATGATTATAATGGCTGTAATTACTATGTATGGATATTCATCAAGATCCTGTGTACTGGGTACTTCTTAATCTCTCCCTCCCTCCCACTCTCCCTCCCTCTACCTCCCTTTCTCCCCATATATCTTCCTCTCTCCCTCTATCTTCCTCTCTCTCTCTCTCTCTCTCTCTCCTTCTCTCTGTCCCTCTGTCATCCTCCCTCACCCACTTTCCCTCTCTTGCTGTTCCCATCTTCTCCATCTCTCTCTCTCTCTCTCCCTCTCCCTCTCTCTCTCTCCTTCTCTCTGTCCCTCTGTCATTCTCCCTCACCCACGTTCCCTCTCTCGCTGCTCCCATCTTCTCCCCCCCCCTCTCTCTCTCTCTCATTCTCTCTCTCTTCTACCCCAGGATGAGATGGAGGAGCTGCGTAGTGAGATGCTGGAGATGAGGGACATGTACCTGGAGGAGGATGTGTACCAGCTGCAGGAGCTGCGGGCGCAGTTCGAGCAGGCCAACAAGACCTGCCGCATCCTGCAGTACCGCCTGCGCAAGGCGGAGAGGCGGAGCCTGCGCGTGGCCCAGACCGGACAGGTGGACGGGGAGCTCCTACGCACCCTGGAGCAGGACGTCAAGGTGGGCGTGTGTGTGTGTGTGTGTGAAAGAGAGAAGTTGTGTTTGTATATATATATATATATAAGTGTGTGTGTGTGTGTGTGTGGTCATGAGTGCATGCTTGTGTCTGTGTGATTGATTGTGTGTGTGTGTATGTGTGTGTGTGTGTGTGTGTGAAAGAGAGAGGTTTTGGGTTTTGTTTGTGTGTTTGTGTGGTCATGAGTGTGTGTGTGTGTGTGTGTGTGTGTGTCTGTGGAGGAGGATGATGAATGTGTGTGTGTTTAAGGTCATGTTCTCACATGAAAGTCCGAATCAGTACCCGGAGCAAGTGGATGAGTTTGCAACATTGTTGCATAAATAATTTCTCTGATTTGCGTTCTCACAGCCCTTCATGTAAACGAAGTAACATACGCAATCGAAGCAACAGACGTGGTAGTTGATTGGTCAGAAAATAGAAAATTGTCCGTTCGTCCCTCTCTTATCCAGATCAACACGCCTGCGCTGTTGTTTTCCTATGGACAGCCTCGAGCAGCGTTCTCACCAAAAGCGATGCGAAGCAAAGTGATGGATGCGTCGTTTCTAACCTGAGCAAAACCACCCTTTTCAAGCGGAGCATCCGTTGGTTCTTTGCTCCGGGAGTTACTTCGAATGTGCGTTCTCACCGCTCCAAACGACGCAGAGCAAAGCGAACTTTATCTTAAACTCTGTTTCAAGTGAAGCAAATGTTCTAGTGAGAACACCCCCTAAGATACTTGTAGACCTGTGGGTTAATGGGCAGCATCACGTCCTCACAGACTTAATTCCAGCTGAAATGTTGAAAGAAGGGGAGTCGCCTTACAGGGTCATAGGGTCACATGACAGGCCACGGGGTCAAGGGTCATGTCAGGGGTTAAATGCATCCACCCCAGCGGTGATGGGAGTGTTATTGGTGAAGGTTGTGTGTGTGTGTGTGTGTGTGTGTGTGTATGTATTTGTATGTATGTGTGTGTGTGTGTGTGTGTGTGTGTGTGTGTGTGTGTGTGTGTGTGAAGGCATCCCTGCCTGTTTGGTCTCCCCCAACTGACCCCAGGCCGTGATTACACGTCCCAAATTCACAACCGTCTGCGAACAATTTCCATGTGACCGAAATACAATGTGGTCTTTCTCGTGAGTCGGAGGGAGGGAGGAGGAGGAGGAGGAGGAGAGGGTAATGATGTCATTCCCTGTTGCCGCTGTCCTTCACCCACTAAAACAGTCCAGTTGTTCATTCGCAGTCGTAAAAAAGAAAAAGGAAAAAAGAGAGAGAAGAGAGAAAAAGTGAACAGGAGGAGAGAAGTGGTTCTGGCTGATGTCTCTCAGGACGTCTGTTCTGTTCTGACTCTGGGGGTCAGGAGCTGCTCTGGGGGTCCCCCCCCCCAGTTGAAGTTCTCCCAATGCAGCCCATCACAGCAAGAGAGGGGGGGGGGGCAGTGGCACCAGGGGGGTGGGGGGGAGGGGGGGACAGTCAAGAGAGGGGCCATTAACACAGGAAACCAGAAACAAACCACAGGGATACGACCCCGGCCTTCTACTACCCCCCCCCCCCACCACCCCAAACCCTTCACACGTCTCCCCCCCCCCCTGTCTCCCCCCCCCCCCCCCCCCCGTCTCCCCCCACCAACCCCCTCGGATTCCTAAAACAGCCCCGGCCCCAACAGCCCCCCTCTCCCTCTCAACACAACCCTGCTTGTCCTGAGGGCTGAGGGCTGAGCCAGGTCCGATTACGCCGCCTCGCTCCCTCCATCGGCTTCTAAACACTCCCAGGCCCCCCCCCCGCTCCTCAAACACTGTTCGTCTGAACCGTTAAAAGGAGCCTGTTGTTCCCAGAGAGAGGGGGGGGGGGGGGGGGGGGGGGTTAATCAAGCCAAACATTGAAAGGAAGGAAACGTTTGACATGCCTGTGTGTGTGTGTGTGTGTTTCAGAGGACGTGGTGGTGTGTGGAGGGAGGTTTAAAGGCCTGAACTTTACTGCAACGTTACTGTACTGGGTGTCAGAACACACACACACACACACACACACACACACACACACACACACACACACACACACACAGAGACACTTACTACTGTCCTGTTCATACTGTGTGTGGGCCTCAGGAAGGAACTAACTCAAATATATAATATGACTAATACGGTATGAAATCACTTTAAAATCAGTGTGAAATCATCCTGTAGTGGTTTCCACTGTTCAGAACCACTATGGGGACATTGCCAGTTTCTATTCATGAAGGAAGTACGACAACATAGTTTTAAAATTAAAATGTGAAGTACAGAGTTATCTTTTGCTCCTCAGATGAGCCGATGATAGAGAGGGTGGTTCCTCTGGTGTCTTAACCACTAACATGAGCTGGTTACTCTGTGAAGGCCTTACTCCCTGACTCACACCATGAGCTGTTCTTAACCACTAACATGAGCTGGTTACTCTGTGAAGGCCTTACTCCCTGACTCACACCATGAGCTGTTCTTAACCACTAACATGAGCTGGTTACTCTGTGAAGGCCTTACTCCCTGACTCACACCATGAGCTGTTCTTAACCACTAACATGAATTAGTTACTCTGTGAAGGCCTTACTCCCTGACTCACACCATGAGTTAGTTACTCTGTGAAGGCCTTACTCCCTGACTCACACCATGAATTAGTTACTCTGTGAAGGCCTTACTCCCTGACTCACACCATGAGTTAGTTACTTTGTGAAGGCCTTACTCCCTGACTCACACCATGAGTTAGTTACTCTGTGAAGGCCTTACTCCCTGACTCACACCATGAGTTAGTTACTCTGTGAAGGCCTTACTCCCTGACTCACACCATGAGTTAGTTACTCTGTGAAGGCCTTACTCCCTGACTCACACCATGAGTTAGTTACTCTGTGAAGGCCTTACTCCCTGACTCACACCATGAGTTAGTTACTCTGTGAAGGCCTTACTCCCTGACTCACACCATGAGTTAGTTACTCTGTGAAGGCCTTACTCCCTGACTCACACCATGAGTTAGTTACTCTGAAGGCCTTACTCCCTGACTTACATCATGAGTTAGTTACTCTGAAGGCCTTACTCCCTGACTCACATCATGAGTTAGTTTCTCTGTGAAGGCCTTACTCACTGACTCACACCACGAGCTGGTTACTCTGTGAAGGCCTTACTCCCTGACTCACACCATGAGCTGTTCCCACGGCCTGTTGAATCCTGCCTGCAAGCGCTTTTCCTCATGGAGAGATGTGTGTGATTCTGTGTGTGTGTGTGTGTGTGTGTGTGTGTGTGTGTGTGTGATTGTGTGTGATATTGTGTGTGTGAGTGCATTTGAGTGTGTGTGTGAGTGCATTTGTGTGTGTGTGTGTGTGTGTGTGTGTGTGTGTGTGTGTGTGTGATTGTGCGTGTGCGTGGGTGGGATGAGTGAGTCTGTGAGACAGATAAGGAGATGTGTGTGTGTGGGAGGTTCCTGTGTCGTCCTAACCCACTGCTCCAGTTCCACACCCGGCACACACACACATCTGGGACTCACACAGGAAGTGGAACAAGCAGTGCCATTTCACATGATGTCTTGGGATGTGTGTGTGTCTGTCTGTATCTGTGTGCCTGTGTGTGTGTATATGAATGTGTATCTGTCTCTGTGTGCGTGTGTGTGTGTGTGTGTGTGTGTGTGTCCTCATCCAGTCAGGCTGACCCGGTGCGTTAGTGAATTCCCTTAGCGTAGCGAGCTTCCAGTATATTCTGTAAACATAGCAGTCTCCAGAAGGCTTGGTGTGGAGTCATTGTTAGTACCAGGGGGTATTTATAGCTGGGAGCTCCACACTCTCCCACACGGCTGAGAGAGACTCCTCTAGCCTGTTTATATGACTCTGGTGTGTACCCAAGGTACAGTACCCTGCTATATCCTGTGTGTGTGTGTGTGTCTGTGTGTGTGTGTGTGTGTGCTGTACATGTTTGTGTGTGTTTGTGCATGTGTGTGTGTATGCGTGCGTGTGCGTGTGTGTGTGTGTGTGTGTGTGTACGTGTACCATACAGACACCATATCCTGCCCCTCTGTGCGTTCCCCATATGACTGGGCTAATCCCCCCCTCCCCCCCCCCCCCCCCCCCCATACCAGTGTAAGTGCGCTCCCTGCATACCACCAGCCATGTTATGGAACGCTGTGACATATAGGAGAAGAATGAGGAGGAGGAGGAGGAGGAGGAGGAGAGGGAGGAGGGAGAGGTTGTTCGGAGAAGAAAAAGAGAGATCTGGTTTCCCTCCCTCTCTCCCTCTCTCCCTCTCTCACTCTATCTCAGCAGATAACAGCTGTGTAGCAGGCAACAGGCAGCAGCATTATTACCATTACTCTGGAGAGGAGCTTTGCTCACAGGAAGCTAACCCTGACACCCGTTCCCTAGACGACACTTGTGTAGATCTGACATCAATGGATAGGCTACAAACGAGGAGGTGAAAACCCACTGAACCCACTGATCAGAGCCGAGAGTGGAGCGTTAAACCGGTTCACTTACGTCTTTCATGGTGCGTTCAGATCTAAACAAGAAGTGTTGTCTCGGGGGGGCAGTAGGGAGGAGGCGGGGGCGGGGGGGGGCCAGTAGGGAGGAGGCGGGGGCGGGGGGGGGGGGGGGGCAGTAGGGAGGAGGAGGGGGCGGGGGGGGGGTCCTCCTGGATCAGAGGAAAACCGGTTCAGTGCATCATGGATCTGAGCAGGCAGTAGGGAGGGAAGAGGAGAGAAGGGTGGGGGGGGGGGTGGGGAAGGAGGGAGCGGCAGGAGGGGTAGCGAAAGAGCCAGATGTGGAAGGAGAAGCTTAGAGAGAGAGAGAGAGAGAGAG
>NC_137676.1:35314093-35326593 GCF_963989245.1 Nansenia antarctica
AAAAGGTGGAACAAAAAAGGATATACTGCACTAGACCAGTGTTTAAAAGGGTTAGCGCCCGTGTCGCTAACAGAGTTAGCTTTTCATCTGTCGTGACGGCCGGCGGTTAGCCTAGAGGTTAGAGAGGGCCGGCTAGCGATCGGAAGGTCGCTGGTTCGATTCCCGCCTCAGGAGGGAGCTGCATGTGAGCCGGTGACTGGAGGGTTGCTGGGCGTCGCATCACATCCCATCACATCTGCCGTTGTGCCCTTGAGCAAGGCACTTAACCCCTAATTGCCGCTGACTATGGCTGACCCTCTGTGCCTAGAGCAACAGAATACGTTTCGCTGTACTCCGTGCAATGACAGGAAGGTTGAATCTAATCTAAAAATGTCATAATCGTTCTGGTCAGAGAGAGAGTGACACTGTTCCCCGCTGGCTTCCTACATCCTCCAAACATAAACGTGTGACTGGCCAAGTTGGCCGATCCGATCGATAGTTCTATTATCTCTCTCACAGTCATTGATCTCCGAGGGAAGTTTAGCACCATTAAAAGGTTCTCTCTGCTGCTCGTTAAACTGAGCAGGTGTCAGCGAAATCCAGAATGGCCGATGAGAATCGGATTGGATGCGGCTTTTAAGGCTTGTGGTGTACCACCAGAGAGGTTTAAATCCAATCGAGTGTGTGTGTGTGTGTGTGTGTCTGTGTGTGTGTGTCCGTGGAGTGTGTGTGTGTGTGTGTGTGCGTGTGTGTATGTGTATGTTCTGTGTATGTGTGTGCGTGGTGTGTGTCCGTGGTACGTGGAGTGTGTGTGCATGGTGTGTGTGCGTGTGTGTGTGTGTGTGTCCGCATGTGTGTACCCAAACATGTGTATGTGTGTGTACGTGTATGTTCTGTGTGTGTGTGTGTGTGTTTTTGTGTGTGTGTGTGTGTGTATGTGTGCGTGTGCGTGCATGTGCGCATGTGTGTACCCATGTGTGTACCCAAGCATGTGTGTATGTTCTGTGTGTGTGTATTTGTGTGTGTGTGTGTGTGTTTGTGTGTGTGTGTGTGTGTGTGTGTTTTTGTGTGTCCGTGGTGTGTGGGGTGTGTGTGTGTGTGTGTGTGTATGTTCTGTGTGTGTGTGCGTGTGTCTGTGGTGTGTTCTGTGTGTGCGTGTGTCTGTGTGTGTGTTCTGTGTGTGTGCGTGTGTGTGTGTGTGTGTGTGTATGTTCTGTGTGTGTGTGCGTGTGTCAGTGGTGTGTTCTGTGTGTGCGTGTGTTCTGTGTTCTGTGTGTGTGTGTGTGTGTGTGTGTGTGTGTGTATCAGTGTACAGTAGCTGGTCTCCAGCAGGTGTGTCAGCGGGGTCGCTGGCTGGCAGAGGCAGCCTGTGTGTGTCTCTGCTGTAGTGTGTTTGTCTTCAGTTATTAGATTGAATAAAACACACCGTTGGACATCCCCCTTTCTTTCTTTTGTCGCTGTGCGCTCCGAGTGCGGAGAGTAGCGACTAGCCAGTTTCCATGGAAACGGCTGGGCCGGATAAGCTCTCACACTGCGGTGTGTCTGTCTGTGTGTGTCTGGTGTGAGTGTGCCTGTGTGTGTCTGCTGTGAGTGAGTGTGTGTGTGTGCGTGTGTCTGTCTGTGTGTGTGTGTGTGTGTCTGTCTGTGTGCATGTGTGTGTTCAGAGAGAACGAATGATGATTTATGATGATCTAACACATGAGCGCAGGTGACTCTGGGTAGGGGCTGGTGGTGGTGGTGGTGGTGGTGGTGGTGGTGGTGGGGGCGTAGTCATTAGCAACGCTCCTCATGTTCTCTCTCTCTTGTCAGATCTCAGTTTACATTTCTCTCAATCTCTCTCTCTCCCTCTTTCTCCCTCTCTCTCTTTCTCCTCTCTCTCTCTTTCTCCTCCCCCTCTCTCTCTTTCCGCCTCCCTCGATTTGTTTACATAGTACAGATGCGGCCGACTATAGATCCTCACCCCCTGTCAGTGTCGCCGTGGTGACGAACATCTCCATGGCGATGACTGCTGGAGAGTTGCCAGGAGAGGAGGGGGGGGGGTGGTGCTAGGGGGGTGCCAGGAGGGAGGGGGGGAGGGAGGTTCTACGGGGGTGTTTTAACACCTACTGATGGCTGCTCTGCTCTTCTGTCTCCACAGAACTCTCAGAAGAAGAGGGGGGCGCGACCAAACAATAAACCTGACAAGAAGCAGTCTCCTCAGGTAACACACACACACACACACTCACGCACACTCACGCTCACACACACACACTCACGCACACTCACGCTCACACACACACACACACACACCAGGGGAGGCTGGTGTGGAGGTAGAAATCAGAGGAATTCCTCATTCCATGCCATGCATTACAATGAGCACGTTCTCGCCCGATATCCACCTCCACACCAGTCTCCAATGACACACACACACACACACACACACACACACACACACACATACACAGATACATACCCATACACACAGACACACACACACATACACACACACCTAAATTTGTTCTGTATCGAGCAGAGGGTAAGGAATAATCTCTCTAAGACCGTCTGACCCAATGAATCAATAAAAGAAACAAACTGCAATTGCAGCATTTTGTCTCCTCAGATCACCAGTTATTGATCTGAAATGAAATATACTGAAGTTTTATGGTTGAGTTCATAGCTCTCCCTCTCACAAACAATACTCACCATCAGTTTTACATGCTTTACTGCTGTGCTTACTGGCTTGTTTATTGTCTAATAATCAACATTCTCTCTCTGTCTCTCTCTCTGTGTCTTCCCCTTTCTCTCCCCCACTCCCTCTGCCTCTCTCCCTCCCTCCCTCTTTCTCCCTCCTCTCTCTCTCTGCCTCTTTCCCCCTCTCCCCTCCTCTCTCTGCCTGTCTCCCTCCCTCTCTCTCTCTCTCCTCTCTCTGCCTCTTTCCCCCTCTCTCTCCCTCCCTCCCTCCCTCCCCCCCTCCCCCCTCCCCCCCCTCCCCCTCTACAGGAGGACAGCTCGGACCTCAAGTGCCAGCTCCACTTCGCCAAGGAGGAGTCGGCGCTCATGTGCAAGAAGCTGTCCAAGATGGCCAAGGACAGCGAGGCCCAACGGGAGGAGCTGGCCAAGTACCGCTCGCTGTACGGCGACGTGGACGCCTCGCTGACCGTGGAGGAGGTGGCCGACTCCCCCCACACCCGGGAGGCCGAGGTCAGGGTCCACCTGAAGCTGGTGGAGGAGGAGGCCAACCTGCTCAGCCGGCGCATCGTGGAGCTGGAGGTGGAGAACCGGGGGCTTCGGGCCGAGATGGACGACATGAAGACCCAGGAGGGGGGAGGGGGCGGCGGAGGCCTGGGGGGGATCGGTGCCCTGGTCCTGGGTGGAGGAGGAGGAGGCGCCTCGGCGGAGAACATCATGGAGCTCCAGAGGCACCTCCAGTTCGTGGAGGAGGAGGCGGACCTGCTGCGGCGCTCCCTGCTGGAGATGGAGGAGCAGAACAAGCTGCTGATGAACGAGATCAACCGCTTCAAGTCGGAGCTGCCGCCGCTGATGATGATGGACGGCGACCAGGAGATCCCCTCCTCGCCCTCCTCCCTCTCCTCCTCCTCGGCTCCTCTGGAGGACGGGGGGCCCCTCATCAACACGGACGCCCCCCTGGACGAGCTGCAGGCCGCCAGGCTGCAGATAGGAGAGCTGAGCGGGAAGGTGAGACACGCTCGTTTAAAAGTGTTTCAGTTTGAAAGTGCTTTCAGTTTAAAAGTGCTTTCAGTTTAAAAGTGTTTCAGTTTAAAAGTGCTTTCAGTTTAAAAGTGTTTCAGTTTAAAAGTGTTTCAGTTTAAAAGTGCTTTCAGAATCAGAATCAGAATCAGAATCAGAATCAGAATCAGAATCAGAAGACTTTTATTGCCATGACATGTAAACATGTTAGGAATTTGGTTTGGAACAATGGAGCACGGTTTACAGCAGGACAGGTGCAAGACAGGACAAGACAGTGCAAACCAACATCAAAGTGCAAGAGTCATAATTAATATAAATATAAAGTGCAGAGATCAAGTGTTCAAGTGTTCATAGTGTTCATATCCAGACAGTCCAAAGCTCTCTGGGTGGGGGTGGAGGGAGGGTAGATAGATAGGGGTCAGGTCAGGGGGGGGGGGCGGGCCCAGCGGCATTTAGGAGCCGGATGGCTGTGGGGAAAAAGCTGTGTGCATGTCGGGCCTTCACAGTTTTTAGGGACCGTACCCTCCTGCCTGAGGGGAGCGGGGCGAAGAGACCGTGTCCTGGGTGTGCGGGGTCAGCCATGATCTTCCTGGCCCTCCCCAAAGCCCTACTTTTAAACAGGGCCTCAAGGGGGGGCAAATGGCAGCCAATCACCCTCTCCGCCGAGCGTATCACCCGCTGCAGCTTGGCCTTGTCCTTGGCCGCTGCAGCGGGGAACCAGATGATGATGGCGGAGGTGACGATGGACTCAATGATGGCCGTGTAGAAGTTCACCAGTGTGGTCTTTGGAAGGTGGAATTTCCTGAGCTGCCTCAGGAAAAACAGTCTCTTCTGGGCCTTTTTTGTGAGGGCGTCGATGTTGGGCCCCCACTTCAGGTCCCGAGAGACTGTCACCCCAAGGAAGCGGCATGACTCCACTGTGGTGACTGGAGTGCCTCCCAGTATGATTGGAGAGGGAGGGGGTGGGTTCCTCCTGAAGTCCACTATCAGCTCCACTGTCTTAAGAGCATTCAGCTCTAGGTTGTTCCGGGTGCACCAGGAGACCACCAAGTCAATCTCGCTCCTGTAAGCAGATTCATCCCCCCTGAAGATGAGCCCTACCAGGGTGGTATCGTCCGCGAACTTGAGGAGCTTGACCGACTGGTGGCTGGAGGTACAGCAGTTGGTGTAGAGGGAAAACAGGAGGGGAGACAGGACGCAGCCCTTCGGGGAACCGGTGCTGATGGTCCTCAGCTCAGAGATGGACTTCGCGAGCTTCACCCGCTGGGTCCTGTTGGACAGAAAGTTTGTGATCCACCTGCAGGTGTAGTCAGGCACCTGCAGTGCAGAGAGCCCACACTCCAGTATGGGTGGCAAGATAGGGGGGGTAGTGGGGGTCTAGTGGATAGTGATAGGATGCGTTTTGACATTGTGCTTAGGTAAACCCTGAATGTTTAATCATTAGTGATTATCAGCAAGTGTAACATCTGACTATTGAGAAATGAGCCAGCCTCTCTTGCTGTATCATCACAAACTGCAAACAGGCTGCAAACTCTCTGTCTGTAACTGGACCTGAGCCAAATATAGAGACCACGGGACCAGTTGGGATCTAAGGACAGTGGAGCCTTGTGGTGGTCAGCCAGGTGGTAGACTTATATGGGTACTGGGGTCAATAGATCAGTATATTTAGGACCAGCCAGTCAGCTGACCAGGGTCAGGTAGCTGGGTTGTCAGGATAATCAGCCACTTTTGGGAGATGGGGACTTCTCGTCAACAACCCTACCTAGACTCAATGGAGCCCTGTCTTTGGGAATGATTTGCACGACAAACAGCTGGCTGCTTGATCAGCAACTTTTGCCTATATCAACCCATTGCAAAGTGTCAGACGGTGTGTGCCTCTCACCGTTGCTTGCTGTATATTGAGAGGTTGACCCAGCGCTGTGTATGGAATAAACTTTATCTTAATTGTCTACCTCGAGCATTAATTAATTAGCATAAGGAAGCAACACATCTCGGCCTGCCGCCCTTCATCTGACATTCATCTTATCAATTGGCGTTTAACGAACAGGATCCTAGACTCAGCGAGACAGGTAAGGCAGATAAACCAGTGTGGTTGTGTGCTTAACCTGAATTGTTGTTCTAGAGGGAAAAACCTGTAATTTTTTTCCTTGAATGAAGGAAAGGGGATGAATTTGATGATGGGGGGGCCAATGACTAGATTTGACTAAATATTAAAGGTTGAGTATTGGTGTGAACATGAAGGTCATTAATCCACATATAGGATAATGCGTTATAAAGGACAGAGCTGCTAGGTGTCACTCTGGAGGAGATTAATACTGATACTGGATATTGATTAATTCATAGAAGAATTGATTAAACGGAATTGGGCATTCCGTGGGTTTTTATTTATGTTTTTATCTGTAAGGTACAGACATGTGTTTATCTGTATGGTACAGAAATATGGTATTGTGTTATAGCACAGGATTTGAAACCATGAAGTAGAATGTTGATTAAGATGGTTAAATGAATAAGGTATTGACACGCAAGTGGTTATGGTATGTAAGTTGAAGTGTGATCTAAAGAAAGTGTTTTAAAGTGGTCTAGTAATGTGGTATTATGTAGAGAAACAGGATAATGAAAGATATAGGTCAGCGGTAAAAAAGACAGTTGTAGGACGATAAGAAGTTGAACGGATACGGCATTTGTGTTAATGGTAGAGCGCAACAGATTTGAGTGACAAGATTGATTTATTGAGACAGGAGAGAACAGATGAGACGTGGATTTAAATGACCTTGATGAGACGCAATGCAACAGACTGAATTAAAGTATATGACACAAATGGTGTAACTATAAAGCTCTAACGAGACAATTTAGATAAAAGAATTCCTTTTTACTAACATTGTGTGCAGTGTAATTAATCAAACATGGGGAATCAAATGTCTAGGACGACAAATTGTGAGAAACGGATCATTAAGTACAAGTCGGTTAGGGACTTGCCACGAGGGGAAAAGAAAGCTATTAATAAACTATTGGAAATTGATCCACACATAATTGATATTCCGATAAAATACACTGATACAGTGACACCAAAAGGATGGATTTTACTTAAATTAGGACCATTCTATGCAGAACCATTTCTAACAAAGATTGCGGAATGGAGTGACGATAATTTCCCAAGTATCGGGAGTTTTGAAAAGAATAAACTAAAGATTATTGATGAATATTTGATATCGAACAAAAGCATTTGCGACCCATTATGGGATATTGATTACATGAAAGAAGTCTATCAAGCATGGGTAATAATGTCTAATCAATGGCCTGGTAATATTGTCAGAAAGAAGGAACACAATAGGTCATTTTCAATACTAAGCATTATGGGTAATGAAGTCTTACGTGAAGCATGTCGAGTGATAGAGTTATAGGGAAATCATTGAGTTAAGTAATAATAATCCTTGTATTGATCAACATATTGTAAACAAATGATAAAGAGTGAAATGAATAACTATTGTATTTTCAGGACAAGCTAAATAGCTTAGCACCAACAGCAGAAAAGTGGTAAAGAGACGAGGGGAAAACACTGCTCCACAACGCTGCACCAGGGACGACGCTCTGAACCAACACTATTAATAGAACTGCCCTTGCAAACAAGACGCAGCTCGGTGACACAGACACACACACGCAGAGAACACATAGAAGTGTTAGACATGAAAATGTAGTTGTCTCTTATTGTAATTATCATACAATTCTGCATTGACTCAGTAAACGTAACATTTGAATTTACTTAGTAAACAGAGACATGCATTGATGACTGTTGATGTTCACACAAGCAAAGAGGAATATGTGACATTTTGATTGATGAATAATCCCGAACGGACAACACAACTCTTGCCAATTCTATTTCCTGACAGAAACGAGAGAATGCGAAGAAACTGAGCGACGGACTAAAAAACGGGGGCGTTGCTGAGGGCCAATCTAACAGAAGTGGGGGCTGAAATGACAGTGAACGATTGACGGATGAGAGAAAGGGGAAACCACAAATAATAATTCTCTGTATAACTGTAAATGAAAATGTTGTTTTTCTGTGTGGAAGCGGAAACATGATAATGACATGACAGACTACAGACTTTGATAAAGCAATTACACATACGAATATGACGGTATTTTACACGATCAACAGTGTTAATCGGCCAACAGCTGAATGCACGAGCATTACACATTGATGCAACATTTATGATAAAGAACCATTCACACTGACTCAAGAGTGTCTCTGATAAATCTACTAAAACCAACGGGTGATTGACTGAGAAATATTTGATTATGAGAAAGGGATAGAACATTTAAATGTTCACAGCAAATTTAAACCTTAATGCAAAATAAGCTCATAGTGTACATAGACCAACGGGGAAGTATTCAAGCCATCAGTAACGATTGTGATCAGAATTTTTAACATACGGGTAGAATAGAACCTATCTACCTCATTAAAAGTATGCTTATGGGAATTGACTCAGATTGCACATTGACAGTAAATAAACTAAGTATTGAAGAACTGATTTGGATATTAAAGGGACGGTTCACGGTTTTTCACAACACACGTCCTAGTTTGAATACCCATGGCATGAACGTCAAATGACAAATCTTTTTGTTTCCTCTAGGAGCATTGATGAAGGACGAGTTAACCATTTTGAGAGAAACTAAATGTCTGTCTACCTGTACTTAACGATTGTGCAATCCCTGTATCTAAAAATGTCTCAGCAGGCAAGTGCAGAACTCACTAGAGGGGGGGGACCACAGGGGGCCCAACCCACTCTCAACTCTGACGATGAGACCCAAGCAAAGGGGAAAACACGTATTATGACAAACGATTACTGATGCCAGGACCATAATGATGACTATCTCTGCTATTAACAATTATTCTTGATGTTGTTGTGAATTAAGATTGAAACTAGGACAAGAGATACCGGACAGACGATGAGTGCCGAGAGTCACCGTGTGATCCTGGCCTCGCTGTGCATAAGATGGATGGCCACAATTTTATCGGTTCTGTATACGATCTGGGTGTTAACTAACGAAACAGACTTTACTTTAACTGAAGACTCTGACACTAATCTTGTTCGCATGCGTCGTGACATCCAGGGAGTTAAACCGAATAGCGCACTAGACTCAGTTGCAGGAGTTTGCCAGTTTGTTGACAATTGTTGTACGTATTCACCACAACAGGATTAAACCTTTAAGATCAGACAATGGGGACATAGAACAATAGGGGAGAGAAAAGTAGGGGGTAAGGATTTAGAGTTTCAATAACATTTGAGCAAGCATCATGATGGTGAATGAAATAATTTCTACTGTGAGTCTCTCAATAACACAGCAACAAGACAAGAGGACACAAGGCGAAAAGACAACAATGTTCCAGCGTCTCAGATAGTGCCTCATTGCGACCGGAAAAGCATGATGGTCCCTCTGTTGAAGATCGACCTAGGATATCGAAGAACAAAGAAACTGATTGACGATATCCCTATTTGTTAAAAATGTATAATTATGTAACAAACTATGGAAAAGCATGTGATTTGACTTAATGATGGAAATGATACCTACTTCATTTGTAATGAGTAGTTAGACATAGCAATAAGAAACCTATTTGGATATTTTCTCCTTTAAACAACAAAGGTTTTTATCCAAAGGAGGTGATTATTAATCAGAGTAGTTAACCACAAAGTGACCTTTTACTCATGCCAAGTCAATTGTGGAGTGAGATGTTTGTTCACTTTGTCAGGCCACATGACTGAGGAGTTGTATTTGTCTATGGGGAAAGTCCTTTGATGACAATTCCGGGGGAGGAATGCAATATCTCAACCATGGGGAAAGAAAGAGAAATAATTAAAGTTACTATCCATTAGAGAAGACAAAAAAGAGTGGGCTGATAGGATGCGTTTTGACATTGTGCTTAGGTAAACCCTGAATGTTTAATCATTAGTGATTATCAGCAAGTGTAACATCTGACTATTGAGAAATGAGCCAGCCTCTCTTGCTGTATCATCACAAACTGCAAACAGGCTGCAAACTCTCTGTCTGTAACTGGACCTGAGCCAAATATAGAGACCACGGGACCAGTTGGGATCTAAGGACAGTGGAGCCTTGTGGTGGTCAGCCAGGTGGTAGACTTATATGGGTACTGGGGTCAATAGATCAGTATATTTAGGACCAGCCAGTCAGCTGACCAGGGTCAGGTAGCTGGGTTGTCAGGATAATCAGCCACTTTTGGGAGATGGGGACTTCTCGTCAACAACCCTACCTAGACTCAATGGAGCCCTGTCTTTGGGAATGATTTGCACGACAAACAGCTGGCTGCTTGATCAGCAACTTTTGCCTATATCAACCCATTGCAAAGTGTCAGACGGTGTGTGCCTCTCACCGTTGCTTGCTGTATATTGAGAGGTTGACCCAGCGCTGTGTATGGAATAAACTTTATCTTAATTGTCTACCTCGAGCATTAATTAATTAGCATAAGGAAGCAACACATCTCGGCCTGCCGCCCTTCATCTGACATTCATCTTATCAGATAGTGAGTTGGACTTGGGATCGGAAGGTTGTGAGTTCAAATCCCGCCTGAAGCCACACCACTACTAGTGTGCCCTTGGGTAAGGCACTTAGCCCTCAGTTACTCCAGGGGGAATGTCCCTGTAATTCGTAATTGTAAGTCGCTTTGGATAAAAGTGTCTGCTAAATGGCAAAATTAATTAATTAATAAATTAAGATAGTGTTGAATGCCGAACTGAAGTCAACGAACAGGATTCTGGCGTAGGTCCCGGCCGTGTCGAGATGTTCTAGGACATGCTGTAGAGCCATGTTGACCGCGTCCTCCATGGACCTGTTGGCTCTATACGCGAACTGCAGGGGGTCTAGGAGAGGGTCTGTGATGGACTTCAGGTGGGCAAGGACGAGGCGTTCAAAGACCTTCATGACTACAGAGGTCAGGGCAACGGGTCTGTAGTCATTCAGGCCTGTGATCCTCGACTTTTTGGGGACAGGGATAATGGTGGAGGTCTTGAAGCAGGCTGGTACCTGACAGCACTCCAGGGAGGAGTACATGGTCACAGTGCAATCCTTGTCGTCTTTGTGTAAAGCACTTCAGAGAATGTCTTGGAATGGAACGTGGGATTGAGAAAGTTATTGACAGGGTTCCCACGGGTCCTTGAAATCCTTGAAAGTTTGTGAATTTGAGAAAAAGAAATCAAGGTCTTAAAGGTTTTTGAAAATAGACATGGGTCATTGAAAGTGCTTGGATTCCCCTCTCTCTCTCCAAAAATAATATATATGTTACGGTACATGTGGGAATACGGTACATGTGGGAATACGGTACATGTGGGAAAACTAGGGTTAGGGTTCGGTGCTACGTCGACTTGGTACATGCTGGCATGTCTAACCCTAACTCTAATCCTAACTCTAACCCTAACCCTAGCACCTTAGCACCTAACCCTAACCCTAGTTTTCCTACATGTACCGTATTCCCACATGTACCGTAACATATACATTCAAAAATGTTTTACTTAGCTCGTCAACTAGTTCTGTCTCAAACTATGCCGTGTTGGGTCCTTGAATTTGAGGGAATTGAGTCTTGAAAGTCCTTGAAAGGTGCATGAAAGGTGCTTGAAAGGTGCTTGAATTTGAATTTCAGAAGGTGTGGGAACCCTGTATTGAATAACGTTCTTATTCTTGTTTTCCAGGTGAAGAAGCTTCAGTATGAGAACCGCGTGCTGCTGTCCAACCTACAGCGCTGCGACCTGGCCTCCTACCCCGGCTCCTCCCGGCCCTGCCTGGAGACCGACGCCGAAGCAGGGGACTCGGCTGAGTGCCTCCCCAGCCAGGCGTGCCGCGAGGGCCCAGTCGGCGGCGAGAACGACCCCCTGGAGGAGAGGGAGAAGCTGAAGAAAAAAATTGCGTTGTCGGCGGCCGGGCCGGGAGCCGGTTGCTCGGCCCGCTGGGACGGCGAGGGCGCTCTGAGTCTGGGGCTGAAGGACCAGGAGGCCCTGCTGGCCATGAGGGACCAGGCCAGGGTCATCACCACCGCCATCCAGCTGCTGACCTCCTCCGACTCGAACTGCCTCTCCTCCTCCTCCTCCTCCGCCTCCTCCTCCTCTTCCTCCCTCTACCACAAGATCTCCTCTGGGGAGGCGACAGAGCTGTCCGAGGGCCCTGAGCTTCAGGACCGTCCCCTGGTGGAGGCGCTGAGGGGCAGGCTGCAGGTCCTGCACGCCCAGCTCCAGGCCTTCGTGGAGCGGGTGGAGACCCTGGGCGGCGGCCGCTCCCCTGGGACCGGGAGGGAGCAGGTGGAGGGGGCCTCACCCCTGCCTCTGCTGTCCGAGTCCGGGGCCTCCGGGACGGCCGCTCCCTCGGCCTCGCGACCCCCCAGCCCTCAGGACGACCAGACGACTGGAGAGATCACCGCCGCCGAGCAGAAGGTAAGAACCGACCTCCCTCCTCCCTCCGACCTCCTCCCTCCTCCTCCTCCTCCTCCTCCTCCTCTCCCCTCACTCCTCCCCTCTCTCCTTCTGTTTTATGGATTCTTCCTCTTTTCTTTTATATCCCTTTTTTCGAGCAAGTTCTTTCTTCCTGTTGTTTTTTGCTTCTTTTACACCACCATGGTATGGCTTACTAAAACTCCCCCCACCCCCCAGCCCCCCACTCCCCATCCCAGCCGCTGTGGTTTCTCCTTGGCACAGAATGCTGCCAGCACGCATGTGGTTATGAAGCCTTATAACCTGTTAAAGATGACACATGACACATGACACCAGAGGCCTCAAATGGAGTGTCTGTGCTGCATGACGGCCAGGGTGTTACCGTGACAACGTGGTACGTGC
>NC_137676.1:35336593-35341593 GCF_963989245.1 Nansenia antarctica
GACAACGAAATGCAGTAAAAAGTGCGCCTGAAGAGGGATTTGAACCACCGATATAAAATGACGAATAAATCCTATGGCAGCGGTCGATACCACTAGGCCATTGTAGCGATATGACGGTTTGTAGCCTGCTGGTGATATCACCACAGTAGTAAATATTCATTTATTAAAATATGAACATATAACAATAACTGGGGCTAGTATGACCTACGCATTTAATCGGTCAGCAATTTCTTGCCAAACCCGTCGGATGTCGCTGGCGTTCGTTTGTGGCAAAGAGCAAAAATAGATGGAAATCGCGATTTTGGCGATTTTGATATTATGTGGTATTCTAGTACTTTGAACTCCATACTACATTATGGTGAATAAACATTTTAAGAAAACAAAAGAGAAAGTACTTATTTTTATGTTTTTGTGGTGGGTAGTTTGCTAGCAAAACAACGTCACGTTGAACGTGTCTCATTCTCAGTTAAGCAACGCACGCACACATGAGCGAAAGGAGAGACGATACTTCCACCTGTGTTATTGCCAGTTTACTGATGCTCACAATAAGCATAAAGTAATAACATCTTAACTAGAAGACACACAAATGGATCTGTCCCTCGCATACCGACGAGGCGAGCAGACTAACACCGCATCACAAGCAGACAAACGAGACCGGCCGATCTGCATAGGCTCCTCCCCCGACCCGGAGGAGAAAGGGGTAGTAATGACCTTTCACTTTTTTTGACATGATACATTAAAATGCTCATAACTTTTTAAAATAAAGGGCTATCTCAGTCATTCAACCAGTTATGAATAGCTGAGAACTTCTAATTTATGGAAATATAAAAAAATGAAAATGTCAAAATGCCACCATGTGAAGGGTTTTCCCAGGCCACCACACATATACAGGATCCTGCTGAGTGGTTATTCTCCCTCAGCTGTGGTTAGCATAGGGAGTGTATATATACAGGTTCTTCTAGTATATCTACGTCTATGTTTCTGAGTGGTGGTCCTCCCTCCCGTCCCCAGACCAGCGGGGTGAGCAGTACCCTGGCCGACCTGAAGGGGGCCCTGCAGGACCTGAGCGGCGAGCTGAGGGAGGAGCGCCAGGGCTCCCAGGAGCTCACCCAGCAGTTCGCCCGCGCCAAGGCCTCCTGGGAGGTGGAGAGGACGGAGCTCCAGAGCCTCGTCACGCAGGTGAGAGAGAGAGAGAGAGAGAGAGAGAGAGAGAGAGAGAGAGAGAGAGAGAGAGAGAGAGAGAGAGAGAGAGAGAGAGAGACAGAGACAGAGACAGAGACAGAGACAGAGACAGAGACAGAGAGAGAGAGGGAGAGGGATAGGGAGGGAGAGAGAGAGAGAGAGAGAGAGAGAGAGAGAGAGAGAGACAGAGACAGAGACAGAGACAGAGAGACAGAAAGAGAGAGACAGAGACAGAGAGAGAGAGGGAGAGGGAGAGGGAGAGGGAGAGGGAGAGGGATAGGGAGGGAGAGAGAGAGAGAGAGAGAGAGAGAGAGAGAGAGAGAGAGAGAGAGACAGAGACAGCCCTCGTGGGGCCGCACTGCTGTCTTGTTAGCTTGTTAGCATAGCTTCTCTTTGACTGTTTTTTTGGTTGGATTGTATTCCAGCTAAACATTTTCTTGACAGGGAATTTCGCCAAACAGACATAATGCAATATGCGACATTACAACACAATACATCACAATGACACTATGAGCCAAAAACATTATGACCACTGACCATTGGCAATGACTGGCAGGTGGTCATAATGTTTTGGCTCATTGGTGTATATTTAACACTGGGAGCGCCGCGGATCGCGACCTTATTCAATCGCGATGAGGTGTTCTTCAGCACTATGATAGTTTAACATAGAGAAGAGTGTACTGACGCACAAAGATCGCTGGAGGGCGATGTCACGCAAAAAGCGTGAACACGCAACACACCACGGGGGAAACCCGATCTCTTTGTTCATTGATCGGAGAGCCCCACTGCCCGCAGCGCAGAGCGCATGCCTTATCGCTGGAACAAGACTGACTGATACACACCACACCTCTGCCATCATACATCGGTCCCACATGTATTTATTTACCATCATATTTTTCAATATAAAACGGTATGATATGGTAGCCTACATTGCAGTCGTCCCGCAGTTCTAGTAGATCGCCGACATCATGTTATTTGATGTACACATTTCACGGCAAGATAATTCCGATTTGTGGCAAACACCCAACAATTGTTCGTTCACTAAACATTATAACATGAACACAGTTATAGCACCAGTTCCTAGCACCTAGTTTCCTAGCACCAGGGGAGCCCCCCCTCCCAAATTTCGTTGTTTGGTACCTGTACTATATCAATGACAAATAAAGACCATTCATTCATTCATTCAAACAATGACAGTTACAGTCTCGCTCAAACTGTAGCGAGATTAGGAGACTACTAATTGAGAAAAAGAAAAGAAAATACATGAAAGAAAGGAGAGAAAGAGTACAGAATGATAAATCATTCAGAATGTTATTGGTTTTAATATTTCACAATCTGCCAGAATAAGCACGCTCCCTCGCACGCCCAGCCCATCATTTTTGATGCCGCTAATGTGTGTAATGAAAAGTGTGACAATGTTGAAAGACATGATGTCATAATCAAAATATAAAACCTGGTTGGATAAAATAAGATTCTGTTGTGATTGTGTTGACATTGTTGTGATGTCAAAAGAGATCTTGGTTATGTAATGTGTAAAGTGGAGAGGAGATTGATCGGAACTGCGGGAGTTTTCATTACTAACGAATGATGGTTGATTATTATTATACAAAAATAATAGTAATAAATATTGCAATATTGTGTTATCATAGTTATGAGCTTCACAGTGATAACGTCTGTTTATTTGTCGTGAACTTCACGCCGGCCGTGCCCGTAACATCAGCAGACAATCGACTGCTGTAAGCTCGTAAGCGTTGAAACCTGCTTGGCAGCTTTGAAACCCGCTTGGCAGCTTTGAAACCCGCTTGGCTCGATCATGAATTGGCAGCTATTGTTTGCTAATGTGAAACGATCAATAAGATTACCCTCCCCCGTGTATCAACCATCAAGTGATTGTAACTCACTTTAGAAACTAGTTCTTAGCCTACACGTTTCTTTGTCAAATACATGCTCTGCATGTTTCTCTAAAATGCATAAAGTTCCTATAAGCAGAGAAGTGGGGAAATTATTAGAGCAATCTGATATGAAGCTTGAGTCAGCTGAGAACGAACTATGGAACAGATTAAATGCTATATATGGAGAGGAGATTGATTGAGACTGCGGGAGCTTTACTAATGAATGAAAGTTGATTATCATTATTAAAAAAGAATAGTAATAAATATTGCAATATTGTGTTATCATAGTTATGAGCTTCACAAAGTCTGTTTATTTGTCGTGAACTTCACGCCGGCCCTAACATCAGCAGACACATGAACACAGTGAGGATTCAAACAAACAAAATAATTAATACACATCATTTCATTTATAATGTGCAGTAAACAAACAAAATAATGTATACTCTCTGCAATTGGCTACTATACAATGGTGCCAAAATCAACTATCCAAATATGAATCTGCGTATATCTATGTACAACCTTGTTGTAGCCTATTATTATCATGGTCGACATGAGAATTGTTGGCTACTTCATATCACAACTGAACATTCATATATATAGCCTATTGCATTATTAAAAAATTGACAGCGCTGTACATAGTGTCATTCAATGCACAAGCACGTCATTTCAAACGATTTTGGTCGACAGCGAAATACATTATCAATATCTTATTATCAATTGTCAATATACTCTCTCCCTTCTTCTCCTTACTTTCCTGTAAGTACAACCTTTCTGGTGGGGGATGGTTTGAAGGGCTTGTTGGAGGCATCCTTTGTGTGGTGATCGGAAACGATCAGAAAGAGATCATTGAGAATAAGATGACCCTCCCCCATGCATCAACCATCAATTGTCAGGATTCATCTGTGATAAACAATTGCCTACTATTACTACTACTAGCTTCTTAGCTTCAGCATAGCCTCTGTCTGGTTGCATATGCATGCAGCTACGCACCAAGTCTCGTGACTGTCCAGTGGTGTACTGTTCCAGGAAATAAAGCCTGTCTGGATTGCTACTTGTCTTGTCCTCAATACAATGTTCAAAAGCACGCATAAAGGGTAGGAAATTCATTGGGTCTCCATCAAATGTATTCATTTCCCTCACAGGAAGTAAAGCAAGTTTCTGCTGAGTAAGAAGGATATCAGCGATGTCATGTTTTTGCTCTACATTGGACATGGTGTCTTGATTGATAAGATTATCCATTGTTGACTGATTATTCATTGTTGACATTTGATCATGTTCTCTTTTACTGTGCAATGTGTTAGTAGGCTTTGGATGCTGCCTTTGAATAACAACCTTTTGAAGTGGGGTTTTAGGCACTGTTCCTATATTAGCATATTCAACCGGTGATTGTTCAAGATTCATAGACAGATTGTCCCTTTTGCATATCATCATAATAGGCATTCGTGTCATCATGTTCTTTACACATTACATAACCAAGATTTATTTTGCAATCACAACAATGTCAACACAATCACAACAGAATCTTATTTAATCCAATCAGGTTGTACGGTATATATAATCTATATATATAATCTATATATTGGTTTCAATATACCTCCATAGCAGTCTACAGTCTAATTTAGCTATATCTATAATTACATTATGAGAACATCAGTATTTTTACGCCTTTGGTTGTATTGTCTGAACGAACATTGATTGGGAGACATACTGTACAGTTTATCATTTTCATAACTGTCTGCACATATACATATCTTATTTTGATTGTTATTGTAGCCTATATATAAACACAAATATCAGTCTTATGCACTGTGTCTCATTCAGCACTGAAGCCTGAATTTGAGCACAGTGTGTGCCCCCTTGCTACCTCTGCTGATATAAAAGAGAATTGCAGGCTTGGAGAAAAAGATGGCAGCCACAAATACACAG
>NC_137676.1:35349093-35366593 GCF_963989245.1 Nansenia antarctica
TCATATATACTTTTTTATAACCCTAACCCATGACAAACAAGTTATCTATGATGAGAAAAGAAAAAAACATAGAAATCAGAGAGTGATTTCAAATCATAAAAAACACATTTCTCTCCTCCTCCTCCCAGGACCAAGTCCATCCCCGGCGTCGTGTCAGAGCCGGGGGGGGGGCAGCAGGAGGTCAACGGAACCGCTGGCGACTCGGAAAAAGCCCCCCCCGGCGGCGCCGCCGTCCCCCCGTCCCCTCCCCTGGCCCACACGCCCCTGGGTGACCTCACCAGGAAGAACTGGACCTACCTGTCCAATGAGATGGCAGGCCTGGAGGTGGGCGAGGCCTGTAAGACGTGGGACTGCCCCAGCACCCCCAGTACCAGCCTGGGGCTGGACAGCGTCCAGAGGTATGCAGGGGGGGGGGCCTCCGCAGTGAGCTTATGCAATGTTTTATGTTTCATACCGATGGGTTTTTATTCAACTGTTTTCGTAGTGTGGTGATAGTCATTAGGGAAAACATTTATGTAAATTGGGTGAAGAAAGCCAGTCATGCGTTGCTGTCGTAATTGGTTTTGCCACTGAGCTCTCTCTCTCTCTCTCTCTCTTTCTTTCTCTCTCTTTCTCTCTCTCTCACCCTCTTACTCACTCTCTCTCTCTCTTACCCTCTCTCTCTCACACTCTCTCTGTCTCTCACTCTCTCACTCTCTTTCTCGCTCTCTCTCTCTCTCTCTCTCTGTTTCTCTCTCTCTCTCTCTTACCCTTTCTCGCTCTCTATCTCTCTCTCTGTCTCGCACACTCTCTCTGTTTCTCTCTCTCTCTCTAACCCTCTCTCTCTCTCTCTCTCTCCACCTCTAATCTCAGGAGTTACACCGCCCCAGACAAGACGGGTATCCGTATCTACTACAGCCCCCCGGCTGTACGGCGCATGGAGAGGAGGCAGCAGCAGCCCCAGCAGGGACATCTCTCCAGGGCCGCCACGCCCTCCTCCGACCAGGCCCTGGAGGGCCAGCCTTCGCCCTCCTCCTCTTCCTCCTCCTCCCCCCCCTCCCCCTCCCCCTCCTCGTACGACCAGTGGCTGAGCTCTCTGTCCCAGCAGCACCGGGACCTGCTGGAGAACGGGGCGGCCGGCAGCGTGGCCGGGCCCGCCTTCCACCACCACGGCCTGGGCATGGAGATCTCTGCCAACCTCAGCGACGACATGAAGGTACGCGCCAACGTGGTGAAAACGTCATACGTGACACAGTCTGATCATTTGGTCCGCATGTCGGCAACCAATCAAAATGTTCCGACTTTTCTTTTGAAACACGTGAGACTACTTTTCAACGTTGTTGAGAATCACAACACTACGCTAGTTGAGCCAAAATACTGCAACGTGATGGATTGGGTGAGTAATCCCCATTGCTACCTAGTTAACGATAATACTACTTTACATTGTTAGCAGGCTCACAAAACAAGCTGTGTTGACCAGCGATGTGTCATTGATTTTCAACAACGTGGAAATGTATTTACATTTTTCGAAAGAAAAGTCAGAGCATTACATCAGATCCTGACATGAGGACCAACGCATTAGAATATGTCACATATGATGTTGATATGTCCTTACTGTGCTATATGTGACAGGAGCTTTTTTTTATTTACAGATTAGCAGGGCTGCCAAGTCTCACGCAATCACCGTGAGACACACGCATTTCAACCAGTTATCACGCTCTCACGCCGCATCTCTATTTCTCACGGCAAGATTATTATATATTTTTTTAATTCCTTGAAAGAAAGCTACCGGACATGAGTTTCGTGGCATCTTTCTGCACGCGCGTTAACTTGAGTCTGCAATCGAAGCGGCAGGCGAGCGCTGATGGAAGAACCTGTGTTCACGCGAGCTGCAAGAATGTAGCAAGCAGTGTTGCCAGATTGGGCTACTTTTGGTCACACTGGACGGGTGGATTCGGCAGCTTTTAGACTGGTTGGGCTGGACATTGTCAATTCCGTCTGGCAACCGTGGTAGCAAAATATATGCATACATTACAACATCGTATCTGTTAGCCTACTGGACTGGGTTGCACCAATATGGCGTAAGTCATTACTAAATGCAGGCATTTAGTAGTTACTAAACCCCTAGTTGTTACTAGCTAGTTTCAAACTAGTTGTTTACTAATTTCGGTTGCACCACGCCAATCTTTTGCCAATCTTAGCTAGTAAATACTCAGTTTTGGTAACTGTTTTTTGTTTCTCTACTGTAACATAACCAGGTACATTAATAATAATAATAATTATTAATAATTACAATTTACAATACAAATACAACAATTGGGGGTCCCTCAAAAAAAATGTGGGCGCGCCATGCGCGCACAAAATCACCCACCAAGCCCTCATTCTGACCCAGGAAAAACCCTGGTATGTACTGTATAACATGATAGCCATCTATGAGCAATGCACTGTATATAAGATGATGACCATGGGTCTTTCTGCTGCTGACCAAGGGGCTGAGTCCTGTTGATGGGGCCCAATTTTTCTTTTAGAGTCTGTAGGCTACTGTATTTGTTTATTAAGATTTCATAAAAATGATATATTGTCAGATTTTTTTTTCTTGTTTTATAAAATGTTAATTATTTTCATTTCTTGTGCTGGTTTATTATGAACAACATGTAAAATTGCAGGAAACTAGCACAAATAATTGGGTGGGAGAGAGGGGCCGCCGCTGCCAAAACGTGCACAGTCGCCCAAAAATCTCACTCCAAACTTCTGGTGAAACTTGGCAGCCCTGAGATTAGGGAAGTGTACATTGTAAGCTTTCAAATGATGTGTCATACATTGGAATCAGAAAAGAATTGAAGAAGATATTATGCTTATTTGAATGTTGGTATACTGTACCTCAAACCAAATAGCGGAGAAAATCGCTCTGAACCATAACATACTGTGCTCCATCGCGCTTGCTAGCTAGCTAACAGCTAACAACAAACAACATCACTATGTAACATATCTAACATCTGCATGTTTAGCTCATCACAACATTCTGATAGAACATGAACATGCTAAAAACATAACTACACAAAACTAGATGGTCACACAGTCCTTGCTTTTGAACACGTCCTGAAACGTAAGTTTGTTTACAAGACACCAACACCCGAGTACAAAGCAGGATGGCAGACGAGACGATACAGTGAATCGAAAGTATTTAGTGATCCTAAAACTGTTGTTTGTTATAATGAGTGGGCTCTTCAACACTTTCGCAATATAAAAAAAACCCGAACACATAAAAACAGTCACGATTCCCGACTTGTTAGCCCTTTCACCAGCCCCTGTCACATATGATAGATACATGTGATATACATATTACTGTCTTGATGATCCAAGGATGTCTTATATATGATTTACGACTGCGTGACTATGTTGTACTTGATTTATTTGTATATTGTGATGCTACATTGCCCATAAACACGCTCTCTTTTTCTCTCCATCTCTCCCTCTCTCTCTCCCTCTCTCTCTCCCTCCATCACTCCCTCTGTCTCTCCCTCTCTTTCTCTCCCTCCCTCTCTCCCTCTCTCTCCATCTTTCTCCATCTCTCTCTCTCTCTCTGTCCCTCTCCCTCCCTCCATCCCTCTCTCTCTCTGTCTCTCCCTCTCTCTCTCTGTCTCTCCCTCTCTCTTTCTCTCTCTCTCTCCCTCCCTCTCTCCCTCCCTCCCTCCCCCCCTCCCTCCCTCTCCCTCTCTCAGGAGATGACTAATTGTGTGCGCCAGGCCATCCGCTCCAGCTCCTTGGAGAGGAAGTGCAGCAAGGACGCGGGGAACCAGACGGCGGGGGGGGCGTCCAGCCGCTCCACCCAGACGGCCCAGTACGTCAGCGTGGGTCTCCAGACGGACGGCCCCTCCTCCACCTCCTCCAGGGGGGTGGGGGGGCTCCACCACAGCGCCAAGGCGTGGTCCCCCCGCCCCTCCTCCACCTCCTCCCTGGCCTCGGCCCGCTCCCGCCACATCTCCACCTCCCTGGACAAGGTCCACAGCCGCATCGACCGGCCGTGCTGCTCCTCGCCCAAGTACGGCTCGCCCAAGCTGACCCGCCGCGTCTCCGCCTCCTCCTCTCGCCTGGACGGCGCCGGGACCGGGGGTGGCATCTCGTCCCGGGACCGCAGCCTGTGGAACCTCCACCAGCGGCAGAGGGACAGCCTGGGGGGTGGTGGGGGGGTAGGAGGAGGGGGTTTGGGAGGCGGCGGGGGCTCGGCCTGGGCCCGCTCCACCACCACCAGGGACAGCCCCGTGCTCAGCGGGCTCAACGACGGCCTGTCCAGCCTGTTCAGCGTGGTGGCGGTGGACTCGGGCAGCGTGGAGGCCCTGTGGAAGGGCGAGGCGGCGTCGGGGGGGGGGGGGAGGGGGGGCCAGCCCAGCACGACAGCAGGCTGCCGGGAAGCCCTCCGGAGGAGGAGGAGGGGGAGGGGCCGGAGGCGGGACCACGGGAGCGTCAGAGGCGGGACAGCAGAAGTACGGCCTGGTCCAGGAGTTCTTCCGCAACGTGTGTGGCGGCGGCGGTGGGGGCGGTCGGCCGGGGGGGTCTCTGGGGTCCCAGCACAGGGAGGGGGGGGCGGGCGCCACCACCACCGATGAGCCCAAGCCTGAGTGTCTGCTGTCTGGGGCGGGGGTGAACGACAGCGTCACCAAGATCGTCAACAAGAGGTTCATGAGGACCATGCCCAGGGACGACCCCGCCGGGGCTGCTGGGAAGGATCTGACCTTGACCTCCAGCACGGAGGTGAGGTGGACGACACGCACGCTAAGACACGCTGGCACACACACACACACACACACATACGGTCACACACACACGCGCACACACACACACACACACACACACACACACACACATACGGACACACACACACACACAGGGACACAGACACACACACAGACACACACACACACACATACAGGGACACGCACACACACACACACACACACACACACGCTAAGACACATTAACACGAGCTGGAACATTGTTCCAGCATGCTCAAGTCCCTCCTCAGTGTGTTTCTCTGTGTCCTCTCATTGGCTGATCCCCTGGTTTCCATGACTAAACTGGCTCCTCCTCCTCCTTCTTCCTCTTTCTCTCCCAGGATGGGGCCTGTGACTGCACCTCTCAGTCTCTGACTTCCTGTTTCGCCCGGCCTTCGCGCTCCGCCACACGCCATTCGCTGGGACACTGCAAGCACCGCCCCCAGGAGTCGCCCACGGCGACGGAGAGGGGGGGGGACGCCTGCAACGAGTGACGGGGGAGGGGGGGGGGGAGGGAGACGTGGGACGCTCGGCACTGCCACACACACACACACACACACACACACACACTCATACTGTACATACACTGCTCGCTCACTCAACACTGCCAGGCAAACGCATTCAAACCGGTACCAAGCGTACTGCCTAACAAACAAACACACACACACACACACACACACTGACATACTGTACATACACATACACACACACACATGTACATAAACACCTGCAAACGGCCACACAAACAGACTGCCACAACCTGTACATAATATATGAAACGTACACACACTGCCACACACACACACACACACACACACACACACACACACACACACTCTGCCACACACACGCACATGCAGGCACGCACACACGCACACACACACACACACACACACACACGCACACACACACACACACACACACACACACACACACCATGACATTCTGAGAGATTGAAAACCCAGGCACGTCAGGGTGGTTCCGCCTGCAGTGTTCTGGACCCGGCCCTCAGCCCAAGCAGCAGCAGCAGCACATTCTGACGCCAAGGACCCAGCTGGGGGAGGTGGACTACAATACCCACAATCCCTCTATGACCAACCAAAACCAACCCCAACCTTGACCCATACCAGCAGGACAACCAACCCAACACCACACACACACACACACACACACAACCAACAGTGTGGGGAAAAACTACCAACCAACCAACCAACCTATGAATCCAGACCTTACAGTCTTTTAACGTGATGTCAGGACCCACAACTCTCAACCTCCATTTTGGAATTTTGGAATTTGCACATACAGGGAAATACGGATTTACGGACTATCGCTAATGGGAAAGCTAAACGGCCATTTTCAAAGGTTCACCCCTGAAACCGGACCATTGAACCGGTCTTAAAGGAGAACCTCGGTGCCCCGGGCTCAACCACAGGGACCAGAGGAGGGGGGGGGGGGTGCTGTATCTGCCCCGGAAAACAAGACCACGTTGATCCCCCCCCGACCATAGAGTTAATAAAACACTAGAAGGAGCACTCCTGAGTACTACTAGTACTAGTACTCAATGCTAGCTAGTATGTGCCTTCTCTAGGGTTATATAACTCTATGTTCCCAAACCCAACACCGTACCATTTCCCGATCCCATCATGCACCGGGAGAGCCGTGTCTAGCCCCTACTCCTCCTCGGGCAACGACAACACCAGGAAGAGGTACTGCGTGACACGTAAAAGGGGACCAGTTGCTGTTGTCATGACAACCATCCAAACAAACTGTCTGTTACACCGTTCGTTGATGTAAACTGCCTGATGTTAGCTCTGTCGTCGTTGTTATTATTACCCCACCCAGAAAAGACTTGAATCAGACGTAGGGATTCTATTACAAGACCTTAGGGTTAGGTTAGGAGAATTTGTCTGACTCATCGCGCTACATGACATGTACCTATGTTTCAGAAGGATAAAGGACTTGTAAAGATATGGCTTGTTATTTGCCTGTGGTGGGCACGGCGTGGGCAGTCAGGGTGGTTAGAAGACGCTGAGTCATCATGTGTACTGTATTGCACTTCCTGTACTGTAGGCTTTACTGTAGTGACGAGGCTGAACACTCCAAAAACCCAGCTGTGAGACCACTCCCTGCCAGGAGACAAGAACATGACACTTACTGTGCCAGTTTTGAGACACGAAATGCATTCCTTCCTTTTGTTACGTCACAATTCTAGCTGACTCTCTGGCTAGTGTGGGTGTGTGTGTGGGGGGGGGGGGAGGGTGTGTGTGTGTGTGGGGGGGGAGGGTGTGTGTGTGTGTGTGTCTGTGTCTATGTCTGTGTGTGTGTGTGTGGGGAGGGTGTGTCTGTGTGTGTGTGTGTGTGTGTGCGTGCGTGAATGTGTGTGTGTGTGTTTGGTACTGTATGTGAGTGAGTTATGGTGTGTGGATGTTAGTGTGAGAGAACCTCTAGCTCAAGGTCTTTGTTCTAGAACAGTGTTTCCTCTGTCAGCGGTAAACACTGTGTTCCTGACCCTGTTTTCTCCATCTTCAAACCAAACAAGAAGGAAACATTCTCTCTCTCTCGGGGGAAGAGTAGCTCTTCTTTCTCATCATAACTCAAGACCTCAGATTGACTACACTTCACCAAAAAACTGTTGTCAGTTTGAAAAACTGTTATCTTGAAAGGGGAAAATAGGACTGAAGGCATCTGGGTTTTTGATTATTTTGATTCCATCCATTTTGGCGTGTCTTTCCGAGGTATAAGAGCTGTCAATCACGCTTGTACGTCTGTTTGGCTGTTGTTGTTGTTGTTGTTGTTGATGTTGTTGTTGACATTGAAGTGCCTGTTAGACTTAAGTCAGCTTGCACCAAACCTCACACCACAACAAAGACCCCAGGTCTTCTTCTCCATGGAAACAATAATTGTTAATCGTTCTAGACTGTTCCATTCTGACTGTATGCTACTGTACACCATGTAGATAGACACCATTTCAGTCACTCACTCTTATAAGCACGGAGAGAGCGGGAGCCAATGGTTTATCTTCTTTTGATACCAAGGCAAAGTTTTTTCAAAGAAGTACTTTTTTTTCTTTTTTTTTAATATATACAGTATATATATATATATATATAAATGTTTATATGTATCTCCTGTTTTTAATGTTAATTTTAAATGGTGCTGGACAAATACAGTAGGGCATATGCTGCCATGCTCTAAGTGCTTGGATGACAGCTTTGTAGGTAAACATGCTAAACGGCTCAGCTTTGCCTGTACGACTGGCGCGCACACACACACACACACACACACACACACACACACACACACACACACACACACATAGTACTCACATGGCTGCTGGTTAGGAGCAGCTCCCTGGCAGGTGCCTTAATAATGATGAACACATCGCTGTCGCAAAACACTGATTTGGCCGCTACCCCTGAAAGCCTCTGAAACACACACACACACACACACACACACACACACACACACACACACACACACACACACATAGCTGCAGTAGACAGTCTTCTCCACTGCCCCCCCCCCCCCTCCCTTCCTCTCTCACTCTCTTTCTTTCTCTCTCTCTCCCTCTCTGTTCCCAAAAGCTGAGTTGGCACAGCCAGTCTACTTTAAGTGTGTGTCTACTGTTGCTGTAAGTAATGCAAGATGACTCAAACTCTTTAAATAGGGCATTACTCTTTCATAGTGTAATATCTCCACGACCGTGTGGTCAGAACCCGCAGTCTGTCCCTGGCTACCATCGGCGAGTGTCGAGTCAACAACAAGACAGACGCCCCCAGACAGACAGACAGACAGACTTCTGGTTTACTCCCCCCCGCCCCCCGCCCTGGATAAGGCTGCTGCCGTACCACAATAACCATACCCGTCCTCCGCTACCTCCGCTCTCCCTCTAATGACCTTCGACCCTGGAAGAGATTGTACACGGTTCGTCCACCCCTGAGGTCTTCCCACGATCCTCCCTTTGCCCTCAAGTGTGCACTTGTGGCTAATTCTATAGATGTACAAGTACAGGATGGGTGTAGTAGGCTAAGCGCCCATGGTGTATGTTAGGGTGCGTACAGTAGTGTACACTTCACGGAAGAGGATGATGAATGGCGGCCGCAAGGGTCAGTACAGTACCTACCTAGCAACCCCAAGGTCCACCCTGTTTGTTTTTGTTCTGGTTCAGAAGGTCACTCCAGTGCCTTTTTCAGAGATAAGATGTCGTGGCGAGACGCAGGCCCCTTTTTTTACAAAACTGCCTCGCCTAGTCAGAGCTAGTTAGTTGGATTCAGACGTTAGTCGGAGTCAGCGTTACGGCATAAAGTATCAAGGACCCCAATTGAAATAAGCCAGTGGCTTTCTTGGGTTTTTATCCTGTTAGTTGACCTTGTATGTAATATGTACTTTCATGTACCTACTTCTGCAAATCTTCTAATAAAGTTTTCAATCAATCAAAAAAAAAAGCGTTAGAACAGGCTTGCTCAGCAAGGCTCTGACGGCTCGTGGCTCGTCAACACAGAATAACAAGGATTTCCAGCTTTTGCAGTGATACACATTCGACATGCAGACTTCCTGTACTCTGAGTCCCAAATAGAAGCGTTGCTGAGTTCATAAAAGCGATTGAACATGTGAATCTGATGACAATGTACATGATTTAAAAAAGAAAAAAAAGAAAAGAAAAAGGGAACTGCATTTATGAAACTTAGTATACTTCAGGTTTTTCTGTTTACAGTACGATCTTTCCTCCGATTCAGTGTCATTCAAGTCGCTTTCGTCGATCTATCTGTCTCAGCCTTTCTACTTGTCCGTCAAGTCAGGTGTGCAGTTGCTCCTCCTCCCTCAGGAAATAGTAGCAGGTCGCCAATGGCAAAAGAGAGATATTAGACTCTAGTCTGAATGTTTTCCTGTATTTTGCGAATGCCCGGTAGACAAAGAGAAGATGGTAGTCTTGAGAGGGGCGATGCCACTGTCACATATACAGTACCTTCTCTCACCTGTCCCTAAAGCTCTGTCCCCATCCCCGTTCCCATGACGTCACATTACATCGCCTAGCAATATGTACATGAATTCTTAGCTTGCGCTGTTAATAATATTAGCTAAATTATTACTGAAAAGATCGCCTGTATATTCGCTTTATTATATATTTCCTTTCTTTTTAATACTCCGGCTCTTGAAAAAGGAGAATGCAATGAATAAAAGAAAAATACAAAATCTGACAAAAAAATGAATAATTCATCCCTTGTATTGTCACTTGAGAAGAATTCCATAAAGGTATTATTTGTACTCTTTCTATCCTTGTGTAGAGGATCAAGCTGAATGTCTGCGGTGGCCTTGGTTCGGTCACTGCTGAAGTATGTAGCTCTCTCCGTTTATAGAAGACACTTGAACATTTTCTTTGTAAATAGATTCATTTTGAAAAAGGAAATGAAAGGAAATTCATTAAGAAGAAATGCAAAATGCTGTCGAGTGGATTTTTAGGGGGGGAGGTCGTGGGGGGAAGGGGTTTAAAAGGGTTGGAGATTTCTTTCCAACCATGTAGCTTGTAAACTGAGATACCATTGCCTCCTGTTTGTCATATAGTTCACAAATAAATGTTTGTTGAAAATAATACTTTTCTGGTGTCATTTGTTGATTGGAATTTCATGAATTTTCCTATCATTCTGAAATTGTGTTTTCAATTTATGGTTTGGTGTTGGATTAATTAATGAATTAATGATTTATTGGTCTGTTTGTTTGTGCATGAGCAGACATGCATTATGGTAGTACGATAAAGATGGAAAATCTCTCTTTCTATCCTTTCTCTTGCTCTCTCTCTCTCTCTCCCTCTCTCTCTCTCTCTCCCCCTCTCTCTCTCTCTCTCTCTCTCTTCCTCCTTTCACTCCCTCGTTGGGTCTTTCTCCACAGCCCAGCTGTCGCTGCACAGCAGAATGATGAAACACCAGGCAATACGTCAAGGCGGAGAGAGAGACAGGGAGGAGAGAAGAGGGGGAATCTAACGGATTAGGGAGTGTGAGGAAGAGGGAGAAAGAATGACAGAGGCAAGATAGAGAGAGAGAGAAAGAGAGAAAGAAAGAGACTCAGAGAGAAAGAGAGAAAGAAAGAGACTCAGAGAGAGAGAAAGAGAGAAAGAAAGAGACTCAGAGAGAGAGAAAGAGAGAAAGAAAGAGACTCAGAGAGAGAGAGAGACAGAAGGGGATTCTCACAGTGAATATAAACCACAGCTCTCAGCTGTGTCCTTCACGTTGTTTATGTTTGTGTCCACTGGTTGTTATGGTGGAGCCTGGTAGTTATGGCGGAGGCTGGTTGTTATGGCGGAGGCGTGAGAGTCCGCCTGCCTGTCAGCGTTTCTGTGCCTGATCAGTTACAGTGGAGGGTGATGTCATAGGAGAGGAACTGAGGTTAGGGGTTAGGAGGTTTGGGGGGGGGGAAAGGGTGGAGAGGTTAGAGGGGGTGGCGATCCCTTTCGCAAACATCTGGGATTCTCCTCTTTTTTTTTTCCTCTCTCTCTCTCTCTTTCCGTTCGTCTTCCTTTTTGAAACAAAACAAGTATGTGTTTGAATGTGACGCCGGCCGGCCGGTTGGCTGGTTGGCTGGCTGGCGGACAGGCAGGAAATGACCTCAGCGCAGCGACATTCAAAAACAAAGAGATACTTCCTGCTAGGAATAGAGGTGACACCTCCGAAGAGAACATAAATCAGCAGATTATGTATGCACCGTAGCAGGCCGATCCTGAGAAGTCCTAACTCAAAATAGGTACAGTACAGGACAAAGTCCCTGACCTGTTAGACGTCCCATAGGACCATGTACACATCTTACAGCATGTACTAGAGGTTTAATTTAGGACGCTATATTTAGGAAAGTCATCAAGGAGGTTAAAAAAATAGAAAAATAAAACACAGGGTGGGCGGGGTGGAAGCGGGGGGGGGGTGAAATATCCTGACAAACAAAGATCACACACAAACACGCAGGAGTCTATTTTCACACACGTTGGACTTGGGTTCCCAAGCCGCTCAGGCGTGAGCTGAACTGGGTCAGGGGGGTGGTCAGTGAAGCGTGCCCCATCATGAAGACTCTCAGAGAATCACGGCAAAGATAAAAAAAATACTGTAAAATAAAGTGAGATTCAATCAGAGAGGTAGAAAGGGCTGAGGGAGGGGAGAAATATTGATATTCTCCAGAGGTGAAAAGGAGAGCTGTAAGAGAGTGAGGGAATAGACAGAAAACATATATATATATATATATATATATATATATATATATATATAGAGAGAGAGATGGAGTGATAGATAAAGGAGAGAAGGCTGCCGAGAGTGTCACCTCGAGTGCTTCTTTCCCCGCGGCACCGGTCTTTCCTGGCAGCGCTGCAGACCCATAATGCATTTTATTTCACACTTGGATGCCTTCAACCCGGCGTGGTGCAGTCCTTGACACGCGCTCGCACACTCACGCACACACACACTCACACACACACACACACGCACACACACACACACACACACACACACACACCTCTAACTACTTTATCAGTGTAGCCCAGTGTCGACCACTTGACAGAGTTAATACCTCAGGGCCTCTCCCCTGCTATCGCCCTACTACCTGTCACCCCCACCCCCACCCCCACCTCCACCCCCACCCCGCCACTTAGAAGGACAGTTAATGGGATTATAGCATGTAGGGCTTGCACAACAAGGTGAGACTGTGATGCACTTCAGTGCATTGTGGGAATGGAATGTGTGTGTGTGTGTGTGTGTGTGTGTGTGTGTGTGTGTGTATGTGTATGTGTGAGTGTGTGTGTGTGTGTGTGTGTGTGTGTGTGTGTGTGTGTGTGTGTGTTGTTGTTGTTGTTTGGGTAGGGGGTTTGGTGTGGAGAGATGATGGTGTCACAGCAATAGAACATTGTTGCAGTATATGAAGTTAGACTGACTGTACATTAAAACAGCCAATTCAGGAAACACACACAGATACAGCAATGGATTGACTGTTGACTGGAAGCGTCAATATTATGCTGATGTTTCAGGGGAGGTACCGGGGGTTAAAGATACAGATCTGCTGCCTGGCAGAGTAGTGTGTGTGTGTGTGTGTGTGTGTGTGTGTGTGTGTGTGTGTGTGTGTGTGTGTGTGTGTGTGTGCGTGTGCGGCATGTGTGTGTCCACTCCAAACCTCCTATGTTATTATATGTCTTTAAAATAGGTCACTCTGGAGAGGGAAGAACGATCTCATACCAGCACAATTAAATTCCCAAGGTTTTCTGATACGAGAGGAAAGGACGAGGGGGAGATGGAGATGGAGGAGAAAGGAGGCTGGAGGGGACAGGGAAGGATATGGGGTGTCAGGGAGGAGATAGGGGAGGAGATAGAGGGAGAGATGGAGGAAGACAGGGGAGAATGGGGGGAGAGAGGGGGGGGGGGCAGAGGAGGAAGTATCGACTGTGCTACTGTGCTGTTACCTCTCATATCCTTCTCTCTCTCTCTCTCCACTGGGAACAGACACAGTTTTTTCTCTCATCTTTAGGTATAGATTTCCACCCGTTTAATTGTCATATGGAATATAATATCAATTACTTCTCGACCCCCTCAGAGTGCAGTGGGGATGTCACAATGAACTCCTTGCCTGCAACATCTGTAGAGGGAGCGAAAGAGGGTCAGGGAGAGGGGGGGAGTGTGTGTGTGTGTGTGTGTGTGTGTGTGTGTGTATGTGTGTGTGAGAGAGAGAGAAAGGGCAGTCACCATCGATTTTCCTTAATGAACATAGATTCAAGGCCTCCAAATCCCAAATCCCATAACCCCTACTCTATTTAAGGCCTGCTCAGAGAAACATGCTTGCCTAAGCAAAGCTCAATCTGTGATTGCACCAACACACACACACATGCTCGCTCGCATGCACACACACACACACACACACACACACACACACACACACACACACACATACACACACACACACATACGGACACACACACACACACAGACACACAGACACACACACACACACACACACACCTGTCCAAGCATATACTGCATACATTCTACAGTAGTAGAGTGTACGGTATGTGTGTGTGTGTGTGTACAATATATCTGTGTTTGTGTGTGTGTGTGTACAGTATGTGTGCTTGTGTGTGTACAAGATGTGTGTTTGTGTATGTACAATAAGTACATTTGTGTGTGTATAGTATATGTGTGTGTGTGTGTGTGTGTGTGTGTGTGTGTGTGTGTGTGTGTGTGAGTGCCTCACGCAGAGCTGCTCAGTATGTGTGAGATGGAGAGAGAGAGAAAGCTAATCTTTCTGTAATTATAATAAAGGAGAATGATGCCGAAGAGGGGGGGCGGGGTTAATGAGGAGGGGGGGCGGGGTTAATGAGGAGGCGGAGACTGTCCCTGCTGAAGGCATGCAGCAACAAAGAGACCGACTACAAGCACACACACACACACGCACACACACACACACACACACACACAGACACACTACTCTGCCAGGCAGAAGATCTATGTACGCACACACACATTTATGCACACATCCACACCACACACACACACACACACACACACAGACAGACACACTACTCTGCCAGGCAGTAGATCTATGTACGCACGCACACATTTATGCACACATCCACATCCATGCCACACACACACACACACACACACACACACTACATGAGCATTGGATATGATTGGTCATTAAAGTGAATGGTTTATCATTTGAACTGTGTCAGTTTTGTGGCGTCAGCGCAGAGCTGTGCATTAATATTCCACTGGAACACTCACCATAAACTCACCATAAACTCACCATAAAGAAAACATGGCCTGCCAGCGTCTTAGCTGGGCTGCTCGCTGGCCCACACACACACACACACACACACACACACACACACACACACACACACACTCACACACACACACACACACATGTACACACAGACACATACACACACGTACACACACGTACACACACTAGACACACACATATGTATACTCACACACACACGCACACACACATACATCGACCCCCACCCCCCCCCCACACACACACACACACACACACACACACACACACGCTGTCTCTCTCCCTGCCTGGGGTTACCATTAGCACTTAATGGATTATTCAGCCTGTGGTTTCATCGGGTGCTAAAAGGTGGCGTATGTCCGTACATCATGTTCATCACCCCGGCAACGCAACCATCCATCGCAAACATCCCCCCTAACTCTTCTGCTGGACCGGTGCCAACACTGCCAAACCAATCTTCGGGACCAATTTATCGGCCTCCGTAAGTAATCGCTTTGATTCCAAATCACTTTGATTGGACTTTGACTGCACCAGATACGGTCAGTATCTACAGTGTTCATCGGGGGGGAAAATGACATGACATTCTTCTGGTGGTTTTCCTCATAGATGTCAAGGCCGTCGTTGGTGTTGCGGTCGGCTATACTATGTGACTTTGAGGACATCGTCCGCTTCTTCTCCGAGGACACCAACAGAGGAGTGTGTGTGTGTGTGGGGGGGGGCTGGGCGGGGTGTGTGTGTGAGTGTGATATTGCTCCCTGGGGTGTGTTCTGTTCTTTGCAATCCTCTTGAGTACACTAAGATGGGCAGAGAGTATACAGTAAGCTGCTTTGACCGGTTTACTGAGCACATAGATAGTGTGAGAAGCCAGAGAACAGAAGAAGAAGAGAGGAGAGAAGAGAAGAAGAAGAGAGAAGAGGAGAGGAGAAGAGAGAAGAGGAGAGGAGAAGAGAGAAGAGGAGAAGAGAAGGGCAGAGGGACTGGGGGTGTCATTCCATATGACAAATCTCTTCTGGATGGCCTACTGACTCCTCCTTTGGGCGCTCCTCTTATTGCCGCCCACCCCCCACTACCCCCTTTCGATCTCTCTCTCTCTCCCTCTCTCACTACACTCCTTCTCTCTCTCTCTCTCTCACTACCCTCCTTCTCTCTCTCTCTCTCTCTCTCTTGCTCTCTCTAACTACCCCCCTCCTCTCTCTCCCTCTCTCTAACTACCCTCTCTCTCTCTCTCTCTCTCTCGCTCTCTCTCTCTAACTACCCTCCCTCCTTCTCTCTCTCTTCCTCTTTATCTCACTACCCCCCCTCTCTCTCTCTCTCTAGCTACCCTCTCTCTCTCTCTCTTTCTCTCTCTCATTACCCCTTTCTCTTCTCCTTCTCTCTAGGTACCCTCTCTCTCTCTCTCTCTCTCTAACCACCGCCCCCTCCCTCTTTCTCTCTCTCTAACAACCCTCTCTCTCTCTCTCTAACTACCCTCTCCCTCTCTTTCTCTCTCTCTAACAACCCTCTCTCTCTCTCTCTAACTACCCTCTCCCCCTCTCTCTCTCTAACTACCCTCTTTCCCTCCCTCACTCTGTGGAAATCAAGCCCAAAAACCGTCTCCTCGTCCGTCGCCAGGAGAACTAGGTCAGGGGACAGAAGTGGGACAGTTAACACGGCTGAGGAGAGCAGCGACGTGACGTTCCGTGTTTTAAAAAAAATAAGCACAGATGTAAACACAGCGTCCACACGGGCCGCTTCACAACACACAGGGCGTCTGCGTGCTACTCTGAAACTCTGTGGTACAACAGACTTGTTCTGTTCTGTTTACACTGTTCTGTCCTGTTGTGTCTCGTGGCGGAGGCCGGTTCTGCTCTGCCCGCTAATCCGTCCTAATAGAAATCAGAGAGAACTGTCTCTTCTCATTTTCTTTGCGAAAAGTGAGTGGCGCTCGGGCAGAGAAGTAGGGCGAAGATTATCTCCCTTGTTCTATCAATAGGGGGGCTTTTAACCCAGCGTCTGGTCGATCACCTGATTAGAGCCCACAGATTAGTATAGACCCAGTAAGTGCACGGCAACAATAACCCTGGTGGCGATCCCTCCTACTCAGACGCGGCCTCCCTCTGTCTGGGTTATTTGGGTCGTGATGGGAGGTCGACATGGCTCCCTGAGTGTGTTTTCGTCCGTGTGTTATCGGCGGCGGCGACGGGGGGGGGAAACACACACCCTTCCTCAGTTCGGACCGCCTCAGCCTAACAGTACAACACCATCTGGCAAACACCTCTGTTTGGAGACCTTATTTTCCCTGAGTGTGTGTGTGTGTGTGTATGTGTGTGTGTGCGTGCGTGACTGCGCGTGCGTGCGTGTGTGTGTGCGCGCGTCTGGTCGTGTGTGTTTGTGGACGCGCATGTGTGTGTGTGTGTGTGTGTGTTCGTGCGCGTGTGTGCTTTTGTGTGTGTGAGTGCATGGAGAATGGTGCTTGATTTCCAGGCTTTGCGCTCAATTTCACTTTTAATTGAAGGAGGCCCATTGCCTGCATCCTGTTTTTGTGTGGGATCCGGTCTCTGCCCCTGGCAGGTCCTGTCCAGGAGATCTGGATCTGGATCTGGGACAGTAATCAGAGACCCGGACTGACCCGGGGCCGCACACAAACAAGCAGGCAAGAGAAAGCAAGAGGCTGGACAGGACAGGAACATGGAGCTGAACATGAACAAGGTTCCAATAGCCACTCTAGCCTAGCATTAGAACACAAGACACTGACATGTACTAGCCTAGCATTAGAACACAAGACACTGACATGTACTAGCCTAGCATTAGAACACAAGACACTGACATGAACTAGCCTAGCATTAGAACACAAGACACTGACATGAACTAGCCTAGCATTAGAATACATGGCAAATAATGGGCACAATTATAATAATTATTATATTATGTATAATAATAATAATAATAATAATAATAATAATGGCACAATGGAGGACAGTGGCTTTCCCCCCCCCTACACCACACCT